>NC_059162.1:118353441-118668830 GCF_019923935.1 Bubalus bubalis
CACGTGATTTGGGTGTTTATGGCCTGTCTGTGGCCTAGCAGTTACTTACAGCTTTTATTAATACAGTAAAACCTCTGTTTGTTGGACAACTCTAATCTCTCCCAGCCCCATGGCACTTACTTTTTTTATCCTTTTTCCTAACTCTCCTTCCTCTCTTCAACCTCCTAGTTTAAGGTTTTTTTTTTAAATATATATTTTTAATTTTTTGAGATTATCTTTAAACATTTTTATGAAAGACTAAAATTTCTAGTACTTCATCAACCAGTTTAAGTATTTATTTCCTCCACCACCTCCTGATTTTATTGCTGTATTATTTTTTCACCAGGAAATTGATAGACTCAATTCTGTTCTGTAATTGAAATTTGCACAGTAGTTTAGCTATAGCTCTGAATTTGTATTTAGGATACAATCAGAGCTTTGATGACGTCCTCCTTCATCTCTCGCTGACTGGATTTCAGGCCTTTGTTTTCAAAGAGAGCTTGGGGCTGCCATGCCCTGCATTCTTGCGTGTTCCAAGACATCTATATGCTTTTTGTCCAGGGGATATTCTGCAGATGGAGAAAATCGATGGCCAGTCTGGTTTCTCCTGTGGTGGCAATTCAACGTCTTCTTTCCCGGATGCTCATGGGGTGGTTTATTCTTGAAATCTAGTCATTCGGCTAGAACGTGATTGCTCTGTTTAAACTTTTCTTGGGACACAGTACGTCCCTTCAATGAGCAGAGTCAGGTCTTCTTTTAAGTTTTCTTCTATTGTATCTTCGCAATTTTTTTTTTTTTTGTTCTATCTGTCCTGTTCTCTTTTGGGGGGACCACCAAGTTTGAGTATATTATCCCTTTTTTGTCTTTCTTCCAGATCTTTTATTTTCTCTCTAATCACGTTAATACTCTTTTCTTCAGTTGCATTTTGATCTTTCAAGTTATTCATTTTTTAGCAATATCTATTCATTTTTTCTATTTATATTGTGACTTTTATTTCTGTATATCTTAAAATTTCTCTTACATTTCCTTATCCGAACTCTAGCACCTTATTATTATTATTATTATTATTTTTTAATCTCTTGGCATCTATGTGTTCTGGATCTCTGCCTTCAGTTTTTGTTTTCAGGAAACTGTGTTTTAACTTTCCTTTGTCATCAGGGGGAATTTTTTTACTTGAAGTGTTTTTATTCTCCTTTGAAAGTGTCTTTTCTCTCACCCCTTGATGACAATGCTGTTTCCTATATTTTTCTGTGAAGGACACGTGTGCATCTTTGACTGGTGCTTAGGTTGGAAGGGGACCATTTCTTTCAGTAGCGTCTTCTAAAAATGCTGCGGAACATGCACAGGGTGGCTGGGGCAGGGCCACCCTTCTTTCAGGGCTGCTGAGTGCAATCTTTAGGAACCAGCTGTCCCATTCTCCGCTTACTCCTGAGCACGCCTTCCTGCCTTGCTCTGAGTGTCCTTGGTTCTCCCCTTCCCAGGGGGCTGGGGGTGTGACGGGCTCATGTGACCTCTTCTGCATCCCGGACTTGTTGGTGTAACTCCACATTTATCTCTCCTGCTGGCTATGATCGCCACCGTCTCTCTCCACCTAGCTGCACCAACAGCCAGCTGTTTTATTTCTTCCAAAAATAACTGCAATTAAAGACTTGTCATTATGACCCAGACGTGGTTCTGAATGCTTTGCCTGATTATCCTTAACCCTGAGAAGAAGAACCCTGATTATTTACCCTTGATATTTGAGGAGACAGAGGCAGGGGCTGAGCAAGCTGCCCGGAGTCACAGCCCTGTGGGCTGGATGTGGGCTCCGCTCTGGGGCTTCAGGTGGTCTGATTCTGGGGGCCACATTCTCTACACCATGTACTGCCTTCCAGGCTTCTAACCCAGCCTGTGTCTCCTTGTAACCCAGCCTGTCTCTCCGCCCCCTGGCGGGATGGACGGCGTGCGGAGGCCCTGGCGCTCTCAGTAAAGGGCCACAGACTGGACACGTCAGAGCTGAGTCACGTCCAGTGGAAAAAGACCTCGTTGCATACCTTTGTGGCCGGGCTCAAACAGCTGCTGCGGTGCCTGTTCAGGGGCGTGAGTGGGGTTCTCTGGCAGGAGGGCTTGTTTGTAGAGTGTGATGGACAAGGGGATGCCGCCCTGGGTCTCCTCCAGGGGAGGGCTGTCGGCCCAGCGGTGGGTGTGTGGGAGCAGGCCCTGGAACCACCAGACCCTCTGTAGCAGCATCAGCTCGAGGCAGGGGGATACGGGCTGGATAAGGGCTGGACACGGGCCAGTGAGGGGCAGTGCTGATGAGCCGTCCTAGCTCCGGCTGCCCTGTCCCTCTGCCCGTGCGTAACGCCTCTCCGTGGGGCTCCTGCCCACTCTCCCCTCTCACGCTCTTTGCTCATCGCTGGGCACCAGACCCTCATCTGCAGCCTGGCCTCTATTTCACTGTCTCCATCTCTCCTCAGTCTCTTGCATTTATTTGACTGCTTCTTGATTGTGCTTGCTCAGCTGTGTCTGACTCTTTGTGACCCCATGGACTGTAGCCCGCCAGGCTCCTCTATCCATGGGATTCTCCCAGCAAGAATACTGGAGTGGGTTGCCATTTCCTCCTCTAGGGGGTCTTCCCACCCAGGGATCGAATTCATATCTTCTATATCTCCTGCACTGGCAGGCGAATTCTTTATCCCTGAGCCACCTGGGAAGCATCTTATATTTTTATTATCATTATTCTTGTTTTTATGCGAACCTCGCTTTTTGGGCTGACCAATGGCCTTCTCCCCACACCTGGCTCTTCCTTCTCCTTCTCTCCAGACCTTCTTGGGTCTCCATCCAGACACCACTGCCTTCTTCCCTCTGGCAGTTCTGGCCCTGGCCAGAGTCTTAAAGCCACTTCGGTCCTCTCAGCGTCCTCCTCATCTCTCCTCCTGTCTGGATCTGGGCCACCTTACCATTCACCCAAAATACCACCCAGTCTGACCTCATCTTTCTGGGCCATCTCTGTGGGAGTCCCGCCAGGATCCCTGACGTCAAGCCCTACCGCGCCCCACAGCAATGCCCCCTGCCCCGCCCCAGGATCCTGTTCAGACCTGCCGAGAGTTTTGTGCCCCAGTCTCTTCCCCTGAACCCCTTCCCCTTCCATGGCTGCTGAGGCCCCACGTGACTCAAGGTTCTTTTCACGATTCTTCCCTCTCCTCCCCTGGCAGCATCCTGTAAGTCCTCAGGGGTCCCTGCCGCTCCCCAGAGGCTGGGTACGGCTCCACCTGGGCCAACCCCTGTGATTTGGGGGTTTGCCTCCGGTTGCCCCTGCCCCCACTTCCCATGTTTCCCTACTGACTGTGCCCCCCACTGCTGGGCGGACAGCTCCTCTATCCCCACTGGACGTGCTTTCTTCTGCTTCTTCCAACAGATGCAAGACCACTCCCCCCACCTGGAGCAGACCCTGGGGAGACTCCCCCATCTGCAGAGCTGCCCACCCAGGAAATTCCCAGGCAGGAGGCAGGTGCCCCTTGTGTGGTCCTGCAGAAGGCAGTATTGAGAGAAAGCCCCTCAGATGTTCATATGTCTGGGTCTCGCCACCATCGTCAGCTGGGGTTCCTAGCGTGGATGCCTGTGTCTGCTGCTCCTCTGTCCACTCGAAATATGAGTCATGTGGATTCCCTCACCCAGAGCCCAGCAGCAGATGCAGAAGCTGGCGGTAGCCGAGGCCAGAGCCGGAGGCTGGGCGTTGGGTGCCCCACGTGTCTCCAGCAGGACCAGGTGGATTCACCCCTTCTCCACTCTCTGCTCCAAGTGCCTCCACGTGGCGCCCTGGGGCTTCAATCCCAGCAAACATGTAGACCAAGCTTTCGAAGACACACTGAGCCCTGGGAGTGCAGGACAGGGAGATTTTAACCCGAGCTGATGCAATTACCCTAAGACGTCAGGGAGGAGCCGTGGAATGAGGGATAATCACCATGTTTTGATCTGTGGTTTATGCTTTACATGCAAATGGCATCAAATGAGGGCTAAAGAAGCCAAGCATTTTAATTCTCTGATATGGACGTAAGATTCTCTGATTTCTTGAGGGCCCTCAGGCAGCAAAGGGTCCAGAGCGAACCTCAGTCTGGCTTTTACCCCGTTTCCTCTCTGTGGTGTGAACTGAACTTGGCAGGTCAGATGAGCCTCCTCCAGGGCTCCAGAGGCTTCTCCTCCATCCCCACCAACATTTCTGCATGTCTCCCGTCCGTGGCCCTCCAAGACCTTGCTCCTGCCTCCCTCCCCTGGAAGCCGTCTGACCTGCCTCCCTGGGACACGTGGGTGTGCGGTGCAGGCCAGTCTGCACTGTCCTAGGCCGGTGTGATCGGGGTAGGGCTGGAGGAACTTCTAGGACAGGAACCACGCGGCTGGTTGGTCTCTGCTCACCCGGCACAGAGCCGGGGCTCCGGGCCGCCAGGTGCTGGCTTTGTCGGGCCCCGCCCTGCCTATTTTCTCTCTCTAACCAGATTCTGTGGTCGGGTCCCTCCCTCCTGCTCCCCACTCTTTTCCTCCCTCGGTTCCCAGGCTTGCCTGGGGTGGGAAAAGTCTTTCTTTGAAGGACAGCCAAGTGGCTCCCCCAGTGAGGCTCTGCTCCCGCCAGGAGAGCGGCGCCCTGGGTCTACAGGACTGCGCCCTGAAGCCCGGCCCACCCCGCATGGAGACGGCCTGTCTTGGCTCCATCTGTTCCATTCTCCGGCCCTGCTCAGATGTGCCAAACTGTTGGAGGAGGCATCTTTGGTGTGTGTTTGAAGTCATTCTCCCCTTCCCACCAAAGCCAGGCCCCGCCACACACACACACGTGCACACACATGTGCACAGATGCATGCATGTGCCCACAAACATGTGTGTACACACATGTATGTACACACATGCTCCTTTCATGTGCACACACACACACAACCCACCCGCACCCTGCTCCTAACCGCACAGGAGGTGGGGGGATCCCACTGCTCCCCTGAGGCTTCAGCTCCGTGTGCACACGGTGCCTCCCACCCCAGGTTTGGGGAGTCCACCAATGAGTGTGGTCCCCCCTAGTTTTGGGCAGCAGATGTAGGAGGCAAGCAGCCCAAGGGGTGCATGTCATCTGATGGCTTATGTCCTACACAAACCCCCTCCAGCTCACCAGGGCCTCTTTGTCACAGAGAGGTCCTTTTACCCATGATGGTCCCCACACTTGGAAGCAGTGAGTAGTGCCCAGCGGGGGCTTCTCCAGGCTGCCATTTTGGTTGGCAGTTGCCATCTCTGGGGGCTGGTGAGCTGAGCTGCAGTGGGAGCTACGGGAAGACATGAGATGAGTTTATAGGTGGAAGGAAAAAACTGACATCGGGAGAATTTTATTAATTAACTTTTGAAGCCCGTTTTTTGTGACAGTGGCCCCCAGTCCACACCAGCAGGCAGGCACTAGACCCAGCTCTCGGGAGCCTGCACCGCTAAGGAAGCATCGTCTGGCTTGGTGAATTCTTGCTGCCACCTTCCAGCAGGTGCTTGCTGGGGTTCCCACTGCGCAGATGGGGAAGTCAGCCGTGAGGTGCTGAGGAGGAGCCAGGGGTACCAACCTGATCCTCTGTATTCCCTGATTGTGGCCAAGGAGGCTCCTCCTCCCCGTGGGTGGGGTCTTGGGGAGTGCAGAAAAATGAATTTAAACCCAATTATCCATCCACAGAGGTCCGTGGAAACAGAGAAGCGGCGTTTGTTCAGAGAGAGAATCTCCATCTCCTTTTGGGGACAGTAAAAATAGCTTGTAGGTTCCAAAAACAGCACTGTCAATTGCTGCTCAGGACCCTTCATCTTAAAGAAAATAACTGTATTGTTGCCAGGTTGTTAAGACCCAAATGGTCCTCCTCCCACCCTGTCAGCAGGATCACTGTTATCCTCTCTGTAGGAAATGGGCCTGCTTCCCGGGCATTGCTGGCAGCCAAGCCCTGCTGGGTATCTCTGTTTTCGCATGTGCTTCCGAAGAAGACGTGCCCAGCTCTGGGGCTGCTCTGGGCACGGCTCCTGCAGGGCTGGTGGGCAGTGAGGGAGGCAGGCGGAGCTGTATGTTCTCGTCCCTCAGATCCTGGGCCCTCACGTCACCCTGCCCATCAGGAGAAACAGAACAGGGGGAAGCATGTGTGGGTTCCAGCGAGAGCGCCTGGGGAACCCATGGGCTTGGGTGTTTTCCAGCACTTGGGTATCTGTTGAGTTGAAATCTCTTCCCACCAAACCTGTCCGGGAAGAGGCCCCTGGGAGGCTGTGGGACCGAGGTGGTTTCCTGGCCCAGGAAAAGTCTGATCACGAGGTGTCAGAGTGCACACCCTGCCCACAGCTGCACGTTGACACAGGCCGTGTGCTTAAGTAACGTCTTTAAACCCTGTAGGTGGAGAAGACAAGACGGGACAGAGTCGCTGTACTCCAGCCTTCCACGCATGCCCACACACATGCACACCCCACCTCGCATGTGTGCACACACATGCTCATACACACACATACACCTGCTCACACATCTACACATCTGCACACATAACCACACACACCCCTCAAATATGGACAGAATTTTGCTAAACACGGTGGTTCAGAAAGTCTGAAGCTCCTCAGCAATTTGGATGGGACAAAGCAGAAACCCCCACCTCTCATTAGCGGTGTCTCAAGTTTCCTGATTTTTGGGCACAGATGACTTGCTCTTTGGCCTTTTCATGCCTGGGGGAAAACAGGGCTTCCTGGGATGGGGAAGCCCCCCACCCCCGCCACCCCCCGCCCCAAGCTCTTCGATGGCCTGTGGAGTAGTCCAGGCAGCAGGCAGCAGATGGCAAAGAAGCGTGCCATTTCCCGTCCGACACCAGGGCCTTGGAGTCCTGGGGACATTGGCTTTGCCTAAAGCTGCCCTTCAAACGTCCACCTCAGCCTCTTGTGCACTCTGGGAAGAGGCAACACATGCTGAAGTGCGTGTCCTGACATGGAGGAACTTTCTAGATGGGCCTCTTCCTGAAAGGAGTGGCCTGGGAAGACCCCTGAGCCCCCCTTCACTCCTCCAGCCACTCACAGGTGGCCGCAGGTATGAAGGGGTCTGGGCTAACCGATGGGGCTGCGAGACCACTGGGAGGCGGAGGGACTCAGGTTTCTCCGGCCATCTACAATCCAGTAGACGAGGTCGCTCTTCCGCGGACCTCGGCACCTGCAGGCGTGCCTCGGAGGTGAAGGAGGGCTGGGGTGGGTAGCGGGCATGCAAGTGGGCCCCCGGAGCCTTCCTTACCTCCTGCTCGCGGGGAAGCTGTCGTGAGGAGGACGCTGGCGGGTGACAAACAGCATCGCCCAGGCCCACGTGCAGGCCAGACACGCCGTGTGTCCGCGTGTCTTTCGCAGCAGAGGGGCACCGAGCAGACAGAAGAGAAGAGAAGAGCCCTGCCCCCGGGAGCAGGAGCCCGCTCCGGGTGGACCCCCAGGCCACGCCCACCTGCGCCGGCTGCGGGGACCGATTCCTTTTTTCACACGCGGCAGCGCGCGCCAGACGCCATGAAAACGTCCCTGTGCTTGCAGCCATTTCTTAGAACATGTTTTTGAGCCTTTCATTCTCAGAATTTTTCAAAATCAAACTGTCAGATGTTTACTAAAAACAAAGCATCAACTCCTGCGGGAACACACGTGCCCACTCTGCTCGGCTGTGCGGGTGACGCCCTCCCCAGATTCCGGGAGCGGGCACTGGGGTCCACGTCAGCTGGAGGGGGCACGCGGGGCCCAGCCAGTGGGCGCTGGACTCAGGGCCAGAGCTCTGCCGCGCGACGCGGGTCCTCTGTGGGAGGGGCTTCCGGGGAGGGCGGACGTCCGGAGGTCTCTGTGTCAGTGATGCTGAGGGACCCTTGTCAGTCCCAAATACGTGTCCTGCAGAGACATACGCGAGAGACGACCTGGGCCGTCCTCCTCACTGTCAGTGATGAAAGTTAGAATTTTGGAAAGCTTCTGTCTGCACCATGAGCTTGACCGGTCCCCAGCACTGTTCTGATAAATTGATGGTGGTATTAATGAACGAGATTTGCTAAATGTTGAATGAGGAAATGTTTCAGCGTTCAGGAAATCTGCATAACTCAGTGAAGAAACAGCTTCCACTCTTTCTAAGAAACGGCGGCCCACTGTCACATCGGCAAATCAAGCTTTGGTAAAAGATCCACTTGAAGTGAGATTGGCCCTTGAATTTAATGTAACTGAGCACATGGAGTTCACGTCATTAAGTCCTGGTAAGGTTTCAGATTCCACCATCACACTATTGTAGACTAATTACCCTCCAATTAAAATAAACTAAAAAAAAAGAAATTGCCACTCATCAAATTTCGGTGTAGCATCAAAGCAGAATGCACACGATTACCTGGAAAAGCCACCCAACACTCTGCAAACGACACACCTGTGTGAGGCCAGACTGCCTTCATGCGGTTCAACCAATGTGACACCTCGAAGCAGCTGGAGCTTGAAAGCAGATAGAGAGACAGTGTATTTTCCTCTAGACCAGATGTGGAAAAGAATCATAAAAGTTAAAACAAAGCCATTCTTCCCACTAAATTATTTATTTTTTTGGCAGCAGAAATATGCTATTTTATTCATAGAAATATGTTAACATGTAGTGGGATTATTATTATTTCTAGATGAATTAATAGATATTCTAAAAATTCTCAGTGTTACTTTGAGGTAAGGTGAATAACAATATATAACTGCACGCCAAGAGTCCTTGGGGTCCTTGCTAATTCTGAGTCCTGAAGCTTACAGGGGTGAGAACCGCTGCTGGGCCAGGGCACCCCCCGGAGGGCCCGTGGCTCCCCCAGAAGAAGGAGCAAGGTGGGGGTCTTGGCCTGGGTGACGTGTGCGGGCAGGGAGCTTCCCATGAGCTCCATGTGTTCATTTATTCATTCACGCATTCACTGAGGACGCTGTGGGTGGGGCCAGGGCGTGACAGGCAGTGGTCCCTTGACCTGTGGTGGACTTCACTATGATGCCCGGCTCGAGCGGCAGGCAGAGTGACAAGTGATCAGCCCTACGTGCCTTCGATCCAGGCGTGAGACCCCCCAAGGTCGCCCGTCCCTTAATCCCATGGATGTGATGAATGCCATCTTGCTGCAAGAAGCTTTTAGAAACAGTCATCTCCAATTAAATTTTGCCTGTTTCATTCAAAAACTGCTTCTGGGCCTGGAAACTGTTGAGTAGATGCAGATCACAGACTCAGTGTCCCGGGAGGAGCCAGCAGCACAGAGCACCCCCCTACGCCTCCCGCACATCCCTTGCTCCTCCCCGGGGGTCAGAGGCTGACTGAGCCGTCGTCTTCAGAGGAGGCATCATCAGCTCCAACGCTTCTCACTGCCACGAACGCCCCCCCATGCGTGTCCCCCCTGCACACCCCTTGTGTACTCACACATATACATACCTCCCCACACCCACAGGGAAGAAAACTATCTGACTTTTTTTTTTTTTTACAAAACTAAAATTTCAGAAGTTATTGACCAATAAAGTGGTGACTCCCCACTGAAGCCAGTGAAGAGAAACAGGAGAAGGGGCCATGGCAGGGCTGGTGGGCACAGATCAGCCCGCGCCTCCCTGCCCTGGACAGGAGAAGACCTTCTACTCCGAATGCAGCAGCTTTGGAAAGTTGTCTTTTGTGCATTTGTGCCTGGAAGCATGCTGCAGTGTGTCCACCAAGGGAAAATATTTGCTCTAATGGGGCTACTTGTCAACAAGGCCAGGCTTGGCGCTAAAGACTCCACCCACCTCCATCTTGTCAGATCCCATCCCCGGGGACCAGGTGGTTCCCGACACCAGTCTCTCCTGTGCACACTCTCTTTTCATCCTCCCAGGATGCACTGGGCCCCTCTGCTCTTTCCCTGTCTACACCAGGGAGCAATGGTGTCCCAGATCACCACACCTCTTCCAGGGAGCCCTCGCCCCTGTACCCCCAGGCTTCAGTGCTGCACGGGCAGTCCGGAGCCGGGCCCTGAGCTGCTCTTCGCAGAGCCAGATCCGGGGTGGGGGGTACAGCAAACCTGCTCCTGCCTCCACAGTCCCTGCTGGGCTCTTCCTGGGTGGGGAGGACCTCGGGATCACAGACCAGACTCTATTCCACTGCCCGGCCTCCCTGACACCTACTGTGCTTCCAGCCCAATCAGCCACTCCTGGAGCCCCACAGCTTCCAGGCTCACGGGGGAGGAGGTCTGCCTCTGTCCTATCCCACTGACCCCAGCGTTCTCCTCCTCCCTCCTGGCCTGGCCGCTTGGGTCCCAGTAAGTCCCCATCTGAGCACACAGGCCTGACACCAGGCCCGTCATTCCAACAGGTGTGGCCACCGGGCAGCTTGTGGACTGAGTCACCCAGGACTTCCCAGGTGGTGCTAGTGGTAAAGAACCCACCTGCCAATGCAGAAGATGTAAAGAGATGCAGGTTCAGTTCCCAGGTCAGGAAGATCCTGTGGAGGAGGAAATGGCAACCCATTCCAGTATTCTTCTCTGGAAAATCCCATGGACAGAGGCGCCTGGTGGGCTGCAGTCCCTGGGGTCACAGAGAGTCGATCATGACCAAAACTATGTACTGCGCGCACGGTGGCCCAGCGTCTCCAGTCTTAGGCCCCTGGGCACCCTGTGTCCTCCCTGGGGTGGCCCCCACACCTGTGTCCGCGCCGGCTGCACCAGCATCTCAGGCTGAGACTTCTGATCTAAAGAACTGGCAGCTCTCCCGTGTCCCCCTGGGGAGATAGAACATATCAGAGGCCCCATCTATGCAGACCCTCAGCCCTGTGTGTCTCTCTGGGTGGCCACGTGCCTCCTGTGGGCCCAGTTAACCGCCTTGGGCCTGGAGACGTGATACCCACAGTCACCCTCGGGCTCCATCCTCCGGGGCCTCCGGGGTTGGGGACAGAGGTACCACTTAGCAAGAGCACTAGGCAATTAAGCACAAAATAGTCTTTCAATTACTTGCGTAACAAATTAACTTCGTTCATTGTGAGACACAGAATTAATTTTATTTATCAGGTCCATGGAAGTCAAAGCAAGCCAACTTTAAAAATGCATAAAATATGTACAGTGACTATTTCTAGCACAATAAAGCCAATTATTTTTAAAAATAAAATCTAGTACTGGTAAGAGCATATCTATAGCAACTGTTGGGTAGTGATTCTTGTCTATTTTCGAGCAATGAAAAGTCAGAACTATGCAAATGGCTCTTTGTGCACTTGTATAATAAGATGTGGAGCGCTTGCAGGCATTGACAAGCCTGGCTGTGAGCTTCATGGATGGCTCATCCCTTCAGCTTTGTCCTGGCATTGGCGAGAGGAGTGTCGCAGACCCTGGGTGCTCCGGGTCCAGGAGGCAGAAGGGGCCGCCCAGGGCAAGACCCAGGCCTCAGGCGTCTCTCCTCTCTCGCTCCTCCCACCATGGTTGATCACTGAATGTGGCCACCCACGTGGCCCCGTCCTAAGCCACGGCCACTCTCGGGGTCAGCCCGCTTGTCTTCTCACCCAGATTTCTGTCTCCCATCTTCAAGTCTGCACCAGCACACTCCTTCAGACCACCAGGCCATGCCTTTCTCTGCTTAAGGCCCAGCCACCTCCATGCTCCCCCAGTGGTACCTGAACCCTCTCAGAACTGGCCCTGGACCTGGTCTGTGTTGCCCACCCCACTGTGAGCAGGGTTGTTCCCTCCCAAGGCCCCTGGTCAAGATGGAAGACTCTTCTAGGAAGCTCTGGGCTCCCCAGGCCAGATGGGCCAGCTCTGTCTTATTTCAACTTGACCTCCATCCTGCAGGTCATGTCCTCATCCATCCCAAGGCCCTGCATGCCCCTTCCCCTTACCCTGCTGGGTCGCCTCCAGGGCCACCCCTGCTGCAAAGATGTTGTTGTCCAGTCGCTATGTTGTGTCTGACTTCTACCCCGTGGACTGCAGCACGCCAGGCTTCCCTGTCCTTCTCTGCCTCCTACAGTTTGCTCAGATTCATGTCCATTGAGTTGGTGATGCTGTCTAAAGATTTAGCTGACTGTAAACTACACAGCAATAAATAGACTGAATACAGTTCTCAAAGCTGTGCACGACAGATGCTCCCTCTTTCTCAAGAGTCACTATTTTAATGTACAAGTTGCAACCAGGTAATAACCTCCTAGCTGAAGGTTCTGGGCTGAGCGCTCTCTATACATCAGTTCAGATCCTATGGAGAGCTCTTCTCGCTTGGTACTCTTGATTTCATCCCCGTTTTGCAGGTGTGGAAGCTGAGGTTCCAGGGAGAAAACTGAGTTTGCCTAGAGCTACATAGTGGTGAGTCAGGAACTTTATCCTGAGTCTTCCTGAAACCTAAGCCTGCGCTTTTAACCACGGCGTGTGTCTGAAATATGTCTGCACATCTGTGTCCCCCATCAGCCTGTTAGGTCCCTTCAGGACAGGACGGCCTAATTGTCCGGGTAATGTGCGGCTGTCACAGCCACTCACCTCCCAGATACTCAGTGGAAGTCAGATGGTGCAGACCTGGCTGGCATCTCAGGCCCAGGCCAGCTCAGCCTGCATCTCCTGCCAGTAGGAGGACTTGGCACCCGTCTGCAGCTCGGAGCCAGAGGTCCCGGGAGCCTCAGGGCACGGCCAGGGTGCTGCCTCCCTCAGCTGCCTTGCAGTCCAGTTGTCACACAGGGACTGAGCCCCAGTGGCCCACAAAAGCCCTCTTCTTGGGGCTACAGGCAGCCTCTTCTTACCCGAGCCTCGGGCCCTCCTCAGAGATGAGTTCCTTGGAATCCTTTACAGAAGTCAATTCCTTACTGATCAGCACTTAACTTGGAACAGGGTTTTGGGTTGGGGGAGAGGGATTGGGAAGAATAATTAACAAGAATAAGCAATAATAATAGTCAATTTAAACTCCCAGTTGCTTATTCTTTTTAATAATAATGCTTATTCTCCTTGAAAGTGAAGAGAAAGTGTCAGTCAGTCATATTCGACTGTCTGCGACCCCATGGACTGTAGCCCACCAGGCTCCTCTGTCCATGGAATTCTCCACACAAGAACCCTGGAGTGGGTAGCCATTCCTTTCTCCAGGGGATCTTCCCAACCCAGGGATTGAACCTGGGTCTCCTGAATTGCAGACAGATTCTTTATCATCTGAGCCACCAGGGAAGCCCTGCTTATTCTCCTTATCAGTTCTTAAATTTATCAGTATCTATGTCTTCTCTGACTCTCCTATACCCTCCTCCATAGCATGTGGGTATTCATCTAGAGTTTTGTCTAGTCCTTGCTTTAATAAGTGATTTGCCACTGAGACTTCTTACATTTCAAGAGTTTTTTTTTTTTTCCTCACTGAAGGAATTAAAAAAAAATGTCTCCCAGTCTTTGTAAAATAAAATTTCTGAGGCTTCCTTTATTTTTGTTGTTTAGTTCACTCAGTCATGTCCAACTCTTTTGTGACCCCATGGACTATAGCCTGCCAGGCCCCACTGTCCATGGGATTTCCCGGGCAAGAATACTTGAGTGGGTTGCCATTTCGTTCTCTAGGGGATCTTCCCAACCCAGGCATTGAACCTGAGTCTCCTGTGTCTCCTGCACTGGCTGGTGGATTCTTTACCACTGAGCCACCAGGGAAGCCCCAAGGCTTCCTTAGGCATCTGAAAATATCCTTATTTTGCCAAAGCATACATAATAACTTAGCTGGGTATAAAACTATAAGTTTAAAGATTGTGGTCTTTTGACATGGACCTCTTTCACTCTACATCTTATTGCATTCTTATTGCATTTGTCATTGATCAATATGGTGTCAATCTGATTGGTGTGCCTTTAAAAATTACTGTTTTTTTCCCCCTTTGGAAGTTTTATCATTTCATCTCCTTTATAATCATAAGTTTCTCTACAGTGTCTTGAGGTGTGGCTGGCTCTCTCCCCTGCTTACTAAGATTGTACATATTCCTCAAATCTGAGAAATTCTTGGTCAAGAGTTGTTCAAATTTGTCTCCTTCATTCTTATTGTTTTATCTTCTCTGGGACCCAAACATTTGGAAAGTTAATTCTTCAGTGTTCTGTATCACTTGAATTTCTGCTAGGAAAAATCCTTTTCCTATCTTCCTTGTTTCTTTTAGACGATTCCTAAGACTGGTGTTTTCATTTACTATCATCAAGTAAAATTAATTTTCACATTAAACCTAGCTACTGATATTTTTAAATAAATAAATACTCCCTTGTTTTTTCTTTTCTACATAATTACTTGCTCTTTCATCTTCGCAATAGTCTCCACCCTCTGTCTTATTTCTTAGAAGAGATCGAACAGGCTTTTCAAAACTTCCTGTTCTGCTTTAATGGAGTAAATGGAATTCTTGTTCCATTGATCCTGCTTCATCTGGAATGCGTTTCTTCCTCATTCTGTTGTCTTTCTCTTTACAGCAGTCATATTCCTAAGAAGTCTTGTTACTTTTGCTGGGAGGTTATGCATTCCTGGGATCTTCTCTATCTTCTCTGGGAACGGGTATCTGAGGGGAGAGGATAAAGTCATGCCAGGTCCGCTTCCGAAGACTTCGTGGGGAGGAAGGAGGTTGCATCTCAGGGTGGAAAGTGTCTGGTGCCAGACGTCACACCCCCTCCTTGGCACTGGCTTGTTCTAGAACTGCCTCCCCACTGTGATGACCTCACACCTGAGCAGAGAGAAAGGAACGCTCAGTGGTTGGAAAGTCCGGAAGGACCAGTTTTGCACTGTTCTTCACCCCAGTGAGAGTGTAGTTGAGTCCTTGATTTAATCCACCAGCCCCACAAGCCCTAAGATGCCTTCTCTTCTCACACAGACTGAGTGGGGCTCCATGAAGCTTCTGGAATCAGTGGACTGAAGTCTGAGGTCAGTCTTGAAAAATCTCAGCCATGAACTCTTCAAATACTACTTCTGCTTCACCCTCCCCCACCCCTCCCCTGAGACTCCAAATAGAAGTTAGTACGGTTGACTTGGATTCGGGTCTGTTCTTTCTAGTCTTTCCTTTCTGTTCACTCATCTTGTCTTCTGCTGTGCCCTGTCTGCTGACAAATTTATTCACTGAGTTTTTAATTTTAGATACTATGCTTTTCACTTGCAACGTCTAGCTGATTTTTTTTTTATAGATTCTAATCTTTTTTGGAAAATGTCCTTCTTTTCAGCCACTGAGTGCATCTTTCCCATGCTGTCTTTGACAGATTTGTAATTGTTAACGTTAAGTCCTAGAGCTAACACTAGTATCTGAATCATCTATTGGTCTACTTTTATTGTCTGCTTTTTAGCAATGACTCATATTTTCATTGGAGAAGGCAATGGCACCCCACTCCAGTACTCTTGCCTGGAAAATCCCATGGACGGAGGAGCCTGGTAGGCTGCAGTCCGTGGGGTCTCGAAGAGTCGGACACGACTGAGTGACTTCACTTTCACTTTTCACTTTCATACATTGGAGAAGGAAATGGCAGCCCACTCTGTGTTCTTGCCTGGAGAATCCCAGGGACGGGGGAGCCTGGTGGGCTGCCGTCTATGGGGTCGCACAGAGTCAGACACGACTGAAGCGACTTAGCAGTAGCAGCATATTTTCATACTTCATATTTATGTAAGTTTGGTTGTCAGCCAGATGCTGTGCATACAAAACAACCGAGTCTACAGTTGATATGACTGTTCCTCTGAGGTTTCCCCCTTCCCCGCCCCCACAGACCCTAGTTAGAAATTGAGCTGGGTCAAGATTGGGCCACAGCATTAGGATTAATCCATGTTAATGGATTAATACCTGTGTTAGTCTGGCTTCTCCAGAGACCAGAACAAGTAGGATAGAAAAGGAGACTTATTATGAGGAGTAGACCCATGGAAACTGACTCACAGCTCAAGCAATGAGGCAGAAAGAAAAGGGACGGATTTCTTCCTCCACCTTTTTATTCTTTTTAAGCCTTCACAGTATTGGGCTTCCCTGGTGGTTCAGTCAGTAAAGAATCTGCAGTGCAGGAGACCAGGGTTCGATCCCTAGTTTTTGAAGACCCCCCTGGAGAAGGAAATGGCAACCCACTCCAGTATTCTTGCCTGGAGAATCCCACGGACAGAGGAGCCTGGCAGGCTAGTCCGTGGGGTCAAAAGACATGACTTGGCAACTAAAACTACCAAAAACAGCATCTACGTTACGAGTCCACCAAGTTCAGTGCCAATCTCATCTAGAAACAGCTGGCAGACACAGCCAGAAACAAGGCTTAGTCAGCTATCTGGGTGTCCTTGGATCCAGTCGAATTGACACATAACACTGACTGTTACAAGGCTGACTGGGGGTCTCCCTAGTAAAGGAGGCGGTTGGCAACCTCACTGCCTTTCCAGCCTAGCCACTCCATCTCTTGCATCCACAGTACCTAGCAAGGAATCTGCAGAAGAAAACAGCTACATATCTTGGTCTCTTCTAGATTCTAATCTCTCACACTAGCCCATGTGATTTTCAAAATATTCATGCACTTATGTTTCCCCAAGACAGCCCCGTTGTCTAGGACAAGCCCCAACACCAGCCGCTGCTCAGACTCAGAAAATGCCCTCAGGAGAGTAAATGGTTGGTGAATGCAGCTCACCTAGAAAGGGCTTCGCCTGTGCTGGAATTTTAAAAATTGAAATAGAACAATATCATGGTAATTTCATGTATACCACATGGTGATTTGATATTTTCATACACTGAGAAATGATCACTATGATAAGTCAAGGGACCACCTGTCCTCATACAAGGTTATTACAATGTTATTGACACTATTCCTTCTCTCCATATTACATCCCCACAATTTACGCATCTTACAATTGGAGTTTTGTACCTCTTAATTCCCCTCACCTATTTCATGCAGTCCCCTACCCTGCCCCTCTGGCAATCACCATTTGTTCTATGAATCTGCTTTTGTTTCATTTAGTTTGTTCTGCTTTTTAGATTATGCATATAAGTAAAATCATACTTGTCATATTTGTCTTTGACTTGGATCCCTCCATACTGCTGCAGATGGCAAGATTTCACTCTTTTTTTTTTACGACTGAGTAGTATTCCATTGCATATAAACACCACATCTGCTCCATCCGTTTGTGTCTGTTGATGGACATTTAGATTGCTTCCGTGTCTTGGCTGTTGTAAACAATGCTTCAGTAAACATTGGAGTGTGTCTCTCTTTTCAAATGAGCATTTCTGTTTTCTCTGGAGAAATAACCAGGAGTGAAATTGCTGGATCATATGGTAGTTCTACTTCTGATTTTTCGAGGATTGTCCATATTGCTTGCCACAGCGGCTGCCCCAACTTATATTCCCAGCAACAGTGCACGAGGGTTCCCTTTTCTCCACATCCTTGAACACAGATGTTGTCAAGGTTTTTGTTTGTTTGTTTAGATTCACCAACTTCCCTCTGCTTTTTGCTGCATCACTGGGATTGGTTTGGGTGGAGGACCAGTGGTAACCCATGCTGCTGACCCATCACATCATGAGCCAGAATTACAGCCATGACCCATCTCTGCACCGTATGGTCTGTATCACTCTCAGTAAGCTGTTTCACCTCTCCTTTCCACAACTGCAAGCCGGTGTTCACCTGGACCCCTTGCCACTTAAATGGGAAGAAAGTATTAAAAAATCCTGAAAGCTTTATATATAGAATTCATCTGTATCACTTCTTTGAAAAAGTAGAACATAGAATTCCTTTACAACCTTTACCCAGGTTCTTCAGTTACAAACATTTTCCCCATTTGGGGCTACCATTCTCAATGAAAGACTGATAGAGAGATGGATGGATAACAGATAGATACTTTTCACCTAAACTATTTGGGGTAAGCTGCAAACACCACATCCCCTCCTCTAAATATTTTTGAATATTTCCTGAAAATAAAGATATTCTTAATGGGAAATGAAGCAATAATACAGTTCTTGTAAGTAACCTGGAGCTTACAGTCCTGTGTCAGCTTGTCCTTTATTTCCCTCTGTGGCCATTTTGCTCAGCCCAGGGTCCAGTCCAGGATCGCATCCTACATTGAATGTCGTGCTTGGTTGGGCTTGTTCTTTTCTAGAACTGTTCCTCAGCCCCTCTGCCTGCCCTGACCTCGACAGCGGTGGAGTGCATAGGGCAGGTGTTTGCAGGGTGGCCCCAGGGTTGAATCCATGGGTGCAGTTGGGCAGGTCCACCCAGAGGTGAGGCTGTGGGTGGTGCAGCCAGTGTGGAGGCACCTGGTGAGCTGCAGCCTCCAGGCTCACCTGCGGCTCCATCACTTCCCCTCTCTGCTTGGGAGGCCTCAGCCCAAGACAGCTCTCAACTCCACACCAGCCATCTGCAGCCAGTGGAGGCTCCAGGCTGAACAATTGCTATCAGTGATGCTGCAGTGTGTTCTTCTCTAAGCCCACTATACCTTCCACGTTTGTTAACTCACGTGCGTGCCACTGTAGGAAAGAGCTTTTCCTTCCCCCTTATTCCATTTTCCCCCTTGTTTCAGTGTGATCCCATGGACTGCTGTGTCCATCTGTGGGTTATAATCTGTCACTATTGCTGGCCATTAAGGGACTATCTGAGTAAGTAGCTTCTTGGTGATACCCGTATAGGCTCCCATGGGTCTTGAAGATTGTGGGATGAATGGATGGACTGGTCGAGGGGGAAACCTTGGTTGTTTTAACAAACTCCTCACTTTTCACTTTCATGCATTGGAGAAGGAAATGGCAACCCACTCCAGTGTTCTTGCCTGGAGAATCCCAGGGACGGGGGAGCCTGGTGGGTTGCCATCTATGGGGCCGCACAGAGTCGGACACAACTGAAGTGACTTAGCAGCAGCAGCAGTGGATCAGAATCGGGCCAGGTATCTATTCCTTGGCTTAATCTGCTTTTCTAGCCTGTATCTCCTCCAGCCTGCAGGGACCTCTTCCTCTCGCCAGCCTGGAGGATGAGCCAGGCCAGATTGGACATGTGGCTTCTCACCTCCAGGACTGCCCGCTCTGCACTCAGCTAGTATTATCCCCCCAGACCGGCTGCTAAGGCCACTTCCTGATCGTCTCCAAAGCCCTTGCAGAAGTGACCCTCTGGAGGCCATAGGCAGCCTGATGCCACCCCGAGAGCCTTCTACCTGCCTGCCCCCGCATCCCCGGGCACGGCAAAGCAGACAAGCTGTTTAGAAAAGCATTTGGCGGCACTTAACAAGAACCATAAAATTGTTTGTTCCATTTGACCTCTCAGTGACATTTCTGGGAAATCGTTCTGAAAGAAAATTCCAAAAATGGATAAAAGCCTATGCGTGAAGAGGCTTATTGCAGAATTATCCAACTCTCAGAGCACTCTGGACGCCTGTCAGTTGGAGAACGTTAGGTAATTTATGGTACACTGACTGGAATGGATATTATATTGCTTCTCCTATGATTCTCAAGATTATGAGGAAACAAGAAAAATGCGTGATGTTTGAAGTCAGAAAATGCAGAGTATAAAACCTTGCATACACCCTGAGTATCATTATGGATAATAATACCCATGTTCATAATAACAAGGATGAAAAGATTTCCTTTCCTGAGGAGCTGACATCAGAACTCCTGCTGGGCAGGGAGGAGCTTGGAGAAGCTCTCCTTATACACAGGTGGAGGCTCCCAAGCCCTCGTCCAACACAGCCCGGACTGTTGGTGAAAGTGTGACGGTCACTGAGATGAGAATGGCCCCCTCTGCACGGGACCAGCACCGGGCCAGCACTAGGAAAGGGCAGGGGTATCCTCACACCCACACCTGGGCCCAGCACACCTGGCCTCAGGTGATTCCCAGGTGTGGTCAGGTAGAGTGGAGTGTGCGGCTTCCCTGAGCCATTCAAAAGAATGATCCATTCCAGTAATATGCAGGGGGTATGTAGGGGATCACTCATCTTCCTGGCCCAGCACACTGTGGGATGTCGAAATTGGTGTCTGGAATACACCACGATCTCTAATGTCAAAACACCCAATTTCCTGAGAAGGTTGTACTTTTACTTGTTTTTATTCTTTCTCAGCCCTTCTCACTCCTTTGCTGGGTTTTGTACTGAACCATGCTTCCTCGTAAGACCATTGTTTTAACCTCTCAGATTGTTGGCATCAGGGAATACACAGTAGGAAGAGATAATGCATTTGAAAAGAACACTTATCTTTCTACTTACTAACATCACACAGATTTTGCACAACAGCGCACAAAGCTGATGCGGAAATTTGTTCAGCCAAAAATATCCAGTTCTCATGGATAGAACACACATGCATGCACGTGAGTGTGTTTAAAGACATAGCTGAGTTCAGAGGCAGAAAAGGCAAGTCCCAAGTGGTAGGCTCCATGGGGAGCTAGGCGGTCGGCCAGCACGAAGCTGACCCCCGGTTGGGGCAGGTGTGTGGGCAAATCCAGACTGGCATCGGGGACAGCGTGTGGCCTCCTGCAGCGGGTGAGAGCAGGGGCTGGAACCTGGGGTGGCTGGAACCAGGACCCACGCTCCACGGAAGGGGTCAAAATAAGCCCTGCACACCTGTCGTGGAGCTGGCTTGGCCTCCAGAAGGAAAACATGGTCTCCCATAAGAAAATAAAGATCTCCCGAACTTTTCAGTATGTCTGAAATTTTACTAATGTGCTTCAGGAATCCCAGGTTGAAAATTAAAGCTAACAGATGGCCTCAGCCTGGTCACTAACGGGGTCTCCCACAGTAAAGAAGGAGAGAGGACCACCAGGAAGAGCGGTTTCCACTGAGGGGACCAAATAAACGCATGTGCCAATCTATATAAATGTCACTTTATCCATGTGAATAACAAAGGAACTGGGGACCTTTAAGAATGCTTAAAACAAGAAGGAAACACATCAAATCCTCCCCCCCAGAGTCATTTCAGTGGAGCAACTCGACTCCTTCCCAGTTGTATGTTTGTATGAATCTGCATAAATATCTTATTGCTGACTCCTTTTCTATTCATGAACAATTTCAGCATGATATTTTTTCCAGATCTGCCATTTTTTAGGTTATTTTTATTTAGCAGGAAAAAAAAAAAATCAATACTGCTTTTCAGGAAAAAAAGGGTGGGGGGGGGGCGGGGAATCGAAAGAATCAACTTTCCGCCTTCCACGTGCTCCAGGGCCACGCGTTCCACGTCAGGTGTCGCCTGAAGGGCAGCAGGGAGGGCCTGGTCCGAGGATTCCCAGGACCCTGACTCTGCAGGACCCAGGGGAGCGCCGGGGTCCCGGGCGGGCTCTGCCCCTCGGCGGGGGGCTGCAGGTCTAGACCCGGTTCTGACATCAGAAGCGTCCTGAGACTTTGGGGAGGGACTGGAAGGCCAGAGAGAGGAGGAGGCAGGAGGGGGCTGGGCCCACGTGGAGCGGCGCCTTCCGTCTGAGTCACTTCCGGCTCTTCCTCCAAATACGCTCACGCGGCCTCCTCTGGTGGGCGCGTTCTCCCACCTGATGAGGAGACGGGGCTCCGAGATGGCACCCAGGGTCCCGGGCCCAGGCGTCCTGCCTCTGGCTGCAGGCGGGGGTCCGCCCCGGTCACCTGCTGGGGCCCGGGTTCTGGGGGGCTGGTCCCACGCTGCGGGGTGTGCTCACAGCCTGACGCACGTGGCCTTCGCCCGGGGGCAGCTCCAGGCAGACAGCCCTGCGCCCTCCAGAAAGTGGGAGGATCGAGTTCTCCGCTGTTCTAGGTGCCAGCAGGCCCTGTCCCCCCACCTGGAGAGACCCTGCCTGCCTCTGACTTGGATGCCTCCTGGGACAGGGGGCCAGACCAGAGCTCAGAGGGGCCCGTTATCACAAAGATGTTTTTAGCATCCTGATTCTGGAGGTTCACATGAACACAGCTGCTGTTCTCTGGGTCTCTGGGAGAGGGGACTGCAGGGGCTGGGCCCGCCATCAGGAGAGACTGCCTTCAGCTGCTCTTTCCTGCAGCCCAAGATGTTATCCCCCCAGTGGTTCAAAACCAGATTGCTGCAGGCTCCTTCTTCCCTAAGGCCCAAGGCCAAGGGGTCCATCTTGGAAAGGAGAGGACCAGCCCTTCCTCCTGGCCTATGCAGTCGCTGCTGGGAGCACTGGAACTGGTGCCGAAACCACGTGGCTCCACCTGGTGTGAGGTCGGCCTTCAGGGAACGTCGCTGTATCTTGTCAACACAGCATCTGCCTCAGGCTGGGGACAGTCCTTTCCCCACAGGGCAGGGCTCTCAGGCTGCTCTTTCCTGGGCGAGGCTGAGCCTTGGAGGCAGACTGTGTGCAGGGCCGAACAAAGAGAGAGACCACAGAGGCTGAGCAGGGAGATCCCTGATTCAGCTGCCGGGGCTTCCTGGGAGAGCCAGGATCAGAGCTGGGACTCCAGTGATGTCTAGGACCTGACGAGGCTCACAAACAGACCCACAGGCGTGGAGGGAGCATTCTGTTTTTGTTCAGAGCTTTGCAGGGCCACCATTCACACCCAATTCACCCATTTAAAGTACACAATTCAGTGACTTTTAGTACATTTATAGGGTGGTGCGACCATCCCCACTGTTAATTGTAGACCATTTTTATCGACCCCCAAAGAAACCATGTCACCCCACAAAGTTCCCACCTTTACCACCCTCCTTGGCCTTAAGCAAACCCTGATCCACCCTCTGTCTCTATGGGTTTCTCTTTGGACTCTTCATAGAGGTTGAATCACATAATATACTGACTCTAGTTCCAGGCTTCTTTCCCCAATAGTGTTGCCAAGGTTCATCCACCGTGTAGCACGCAGCAACACTTAAGTCCTTCCTGTGATTGAATGATGATGATGTTCCCTTGTGTGGGTGCCGTGTTCTGTTTATCCAGTCATCAGCCGATGGACATTTGCATTGTTTCCACTTTTTGCCCGCTGCTGAATGCTGCTGTCGACATTTCTACACATGCTTGTGTGGAAGATGCCCTGGAGGAGGAAATGGCAGTCCACTCCAGTACTCTTGCCTGGAAAATCCCATGGATGGAGCCTGGTAGGCTACAGTCCATGGGGTTGCAAAGAGTCGGTCACGACTGAGTGACTTTCTTTTCTTTCTTTCTTTGTGTGGGTGAGAGATGGAGGGGAGTAGGGCCCTGGCCCGTGGGCTCAGTTAGAACCTCCCAAGATGCAATGGGACCATTGTTTGGGTTGTGGCCGCCTCCCCGGCTCTGTGCATCTTTGACTGGCTTTCCTGCATCTGTGACCAAAGAGTCCCAGAGATGCAAACCTCTAGAAGGCAGGGAGGGTGGGTGGAAACTGATGTACAGATGGGCCTATGGGGCAGGAGGAAGTTCAGAGCCTGGTGTGAGGTCCAGGGATCACGGTCATTCATCAGTTGTAACCAATCAACTCTGACATCCTCACTGGCAATGGGCCGCCTAGGTGGTCTGTGACCAGCCAAAGTCTCAGCTCTGCCTCTGTGCAGCAGGCTCTCCGGCAAGGCCCGCCAGAAGCTCGTCCATACACAGGGTTCCCACGGCAACCCCAGGGAGGACAGAGCCTGCAGGTGGGTTTTAACGGGGTACAGTACTTCGACTTTCATGGAAAAGAGGCAAGTTATAGGCACAAGTGGTATGTTACATGGTCTTGTATAAATGCTTATTTGCTCAGTCATGGCTGACTCTTTTTGATGCTGTGTACGGTAGCCCACAAGGCCCCTCTGTATGTGGGACTCTCTAGGCAAGAATACTTGAGTGGGTTGCCACATCCTTCTCCAGGGGATCTTCCCAGCCCAGGGATTGACCCCACATGTCCTGTGTCTCCTGTGTTGAAGGTGGATTTTTTGCCTGCTGAGTGCTTAGGGAGTCAATATTTTAATTCAAACCTAAGCCTGCAGGGGCAGAGAGAGAGCAGCACTTTTCCTCCAAGCCCCTGCTAGGCAGGTGGTCTCTGCTGTAGATGAGGAAACCAAGGTCAGGCAGGGTTGAACACTCACCAGGGAGACCAAGAAGCCAGGGCCAACCTGGAGTCCAAGACAGCAGCTACCCTGTGTCACAGAGTGTGGTCCACAGGTCCAGCTGCAGGCTGGGTCCATCAGCAGGGTTGGTACCAGCTGCCTCAAGCCCGTCAGAACACATTGCCTTGCTGAACGGACACACGAGACTCACCGAACCTAGGAAATGGGTCAGAAAGCCCCTTTACACGTGGTCTGACTTTATAGGGCTTCAATAGGGATCAAAGGATTCCATGGAATTTGGGGGTTTGGCAAAGGTCTAGAATCTGTTTTTAAGTGTTTGTGGCTTGGCAGATCCATACTGTGCTTTGGGAGTTCCCTTCACTCCTAAACCCACACCGGGCTTTGAAGGAAAAATAATATGGTTCCTGCTGAACAATCCTCACTTCCTCTGTGAAAACTTCAGGCTTTGCAGACCGAAGAGGACGGAGGTCTGAGTTCTCCCCCTTGGCGTCAGGACAATGCTGAGAAGGTTTCAGACAGTTTTTGATCAACTTGGTACCAAGGTTGGAACTGGGGCCTTTGGAATGTTCTGGAAGGTGGTAGCAGAGGGGTACGTGGGGGACAAATGAAGATGTGGGCTGGAGAAGTGGCCACCTAGGCTTGGAGGGCAGGTCCTGAGGCCGTGTCCACGCTCCCCGGCCCTCCTCTGTCCTGGTTCACGTGGTCTTGTCCAGCGCTGAGCCTGGAACATTCAGTGATGGAGCCCAAGGCCTGCCCAAGTGATAGGGCAGGAGGGAGACTGGCAGACGCACCTTCTGTTCAGAGACCCGAGCCCCGCACAAGCCAAGAGCCACTGAGTGAAACCCTGGGCCCACGGCTGATTCATAACCTTCTTCAGTCCTGCTCTCCTCTGCTCTGGGCGACAGTGCCTGAGTACTCTCCACGGCGATGGCGTGAAATCCCCTGATTTGTCTTCAGCTCAGCTCACTCAGTCAAGTCCGACTCTTCGAGACCACATGGACTGCAGCACACCAGGCCTCCCTGTCCATCACCAACTCCCGGAGTCCACCCAAACCCATGTCCATTGAGTCGGTGATGTCATCCAACCATCTCATCCTCTGTCGTCCCCTTCTCCTCCTGCCTTCAATCTTTCCCAGCATCAGGGTCTTTTCCAAGGAGTCAGTTCTTCACATCAGATGACCAAAGTATTGGAGTTTCAGCTTTAGGATCAGTCCTTCCAATGAACATTCAGGACTGATTTCCTTTAGGATGGACTGGTTTGACCTCCTTTAGGGTTGATTTGTCTTAGTTGTCTTCAAACAAACAAGCTTTTCATTTTGAGATAACTGCAGATTCACGTGCAGTTGTGAAACCATACAGAGACACGTCCACACCCTTCCCCCGCTTTCCCC
This sequence comes from Bubalus bubalis, assembly GCF_019923935.1. Classification (NCBI taxonomy): domain Eukaryota; kingdom Metazoa; phylum Chordata; class Mammalia; order Artiodactyla; family Bovidae; genus Bubalus; species Bubalus bubalis. Next base: position 118,378,597 of record NC_059162.1, read on the forward strand.
CAAAGGTAGCATCCTGGGTGACTGGAGTGTGGCACCTTAACCACGACATTGACATTGATACGAAACACCCAGCCGTGCAGATTCACCGGTTTCATGCGCCCACCCGCCCCACCTCCAGCGCTCCAGGTAGAACACCAACAAAGAAGGCATTCTGCCCTATGAATTTAATCACGCCTGTAAGTTCCCGGATCCCCCAGCGCAGTGCAACACGGGACAGCCCCTTCACAGCTGCCCCCGGGCCCCCTTCCACAGCCTCCCCCTCCCCCCACTCCCTAGCCCCCATCACCGCTGATCTCTCCATTGCTGCAATTTCACTGCAGGCAGGTTATGCCCCATATAAGACTGTATTGTTTCAAGACTGGCTTTTTCACTCAGCGTAGCTCCCTTGAGATCATTTAGGCTTTTGTGTCATAGTCCATTCTTTTTACTGTGGTCCATGGTGCGGAGGAATCTATTTACCATGGGCACTGCCAACGGGCATCTGTGTCATTTCCAGTCTTAGCTGTTATGCGCGTCCATGGGCAGGCTCCTGTGTGAACGTATCTTCACTTCTTTGGGATCAATGCTCAGGAGTATGGAGTTGGGTTGTATGTAGCTGCGTGTTCGTTTGGGTAAGAAACTCCCATCTCTGCTCCAACAGCCGTTCCACTTTGCACCGCCCTCCCCGGCGGTGGACGAGGAGTCCGTTTTCCCAGCATCCCCGCCAGCATTTGGTGTTGTCACTGTTTTTATCTTAGCCGTTCTGACTGGTGGGCAAAGAGCTGAGATAAGAGTCCCTGGAGAACCGAGACCTGCTCAGGGGTCTTCCAGGGCAGAGGCTGCTGTTGCAAGGCTCTCACGTCCGTTCGTCAGCGGCAGAGGGATGCACCTGGGCTCCGCTTCTCCACCGACCTGCAGGCCCCTGTGCTCACCTCAGACCATGCTGGGCCTGTTTGCTGGCATCTGACTGGACATGCAGCCTGACCTCTCAGAAGCACCGATGACCTCCAGCTTGTACATCCACCCCATCAAGTCCAGCTTTTGTCCCCTTAGCCTGGAACACTCTCCCCAGAGCCTCACAGCCACCCTCTCCCCCTGCCAGAGGTCCCCTGGAGAGAGGCCTCTTCTGCCCACTCCAACCAAGGCAGCGCTCAGCCGTCAGTCACGGTTCCCTTTCTGATGCTTAGAATTACACCCCTTCATCTATTGCTTATTATCTGCTTTCCCCCCCACCCAACCAACCCCATAGGGTCAGTTCCTGACCCTATGTTTCCAGCACCCACATAACAGTGCAACATGGGTACGGTGTCCATCAGTATTTGGTAAATATCTGAAGTAATGATTGGGTGGATGTGTGAGCCTTCAGTTAGCGCTCCAGGTAGAACACCGACAAAGCTGAGTGCTCGGCCACAGCAGCTGGTGCGAAAGACCCACTGCAGCCCTTGGAGGTGGCTGAACCAGACCGAGGTTCAAGCCCAGGGCACGGTTCCTGGTCCACCCAGCATAATTCCTGCAGGCCTGAGGCCCCGCTCCGCCTGAGGAAAGGGGCCCTTTCTTTCCTGATCAGCGCTTAGTTAGCAATGTTATGTTTCGATATGGCTCGTGTTTTCAACTGAAGTATTTTATTTGATTTTTTTAAATTTTAAATTTTGTATTGGGGTACAGCTGATTAACAATACCGTGAGAGTTTCAGGTGATCCGTGAAGGGACTCAGCCTCACGTATACCTGCGCCCATTTCCTCCCAAACTCCCCTGCCTTCAGGCTGCCACATAACTCTGAGCAGAGTGGCCTGTGCTGTAGAGTAGGTCCCTGTCGATTATCCACTTTAAACCCAGCATGGTGGACATGTCCATCCCAAACTCCCAAACTATCCTATCCCCCACCTCCCCACCCCCCATCCACTGGCAACCATAAGCTCGTTGTCTAAGTCTGTGCCAACCTAAATATTTTAAATACAAAGAAATATAGGAACTTTTCTCTCAGCCAGAAATAGAACTGTGGCTGTTTAACATACTCCTTCCAAAATGTCTCCTCTGCACAACTTTATTAAGCCTGCACTTCTACACCCACACACTCAGGCCCGGTGACGCAGTGTAGACATGTTTCCAGAAAACACTTGCTTCCCTCCCCATGTCCTCAGAGTCAGCTGCCTGTGACCGTGTGTCCACAGTCATGAGACAGGAGACACACAGGTGTGCCTTGCCCCACACGTGAGCAAATGTTGTGGTCTCAGCCCCTTTATACATGTAAAAACTGCCTCAGAGAGCTTTTGCTCATAAAGGTCATATTTGTCAATATTTACCATATTAGAAATTAAGGTCAAACATCTTCAGTTCATTCAGTTCAGTTGCTCAGTTGTGTCCGACTCTTTGTGACCCCATGAATTGCACCACAGACCGGTTCCAAATAGGAAAAGGAGTACGTCAAGGCTGTATATTGTCACCCTGTTTATTTACTTATATGCAGAGTACATCATGAGAAACGCTGGACTGGAAGAAACACGAGCTGGAATCAAGATTGCCAGGAGAAATATCAATAACCTCAGATATGCAGATGACACCAGTCTTATGGCAGAAAGTGAAGAGGAACTAAAATGCCTCTTGATGAAAGTGAAAGTGGGGAGTGAAAAAGTTGGCTTAAAGCTCAACATTCAGAAAACAAAGATCATGGCATCCGGTCCCATCACTTCATGGGAAATAGATGGGGAAACAGTGGAAACAGTGTCAGACTTTATTTTTCTGGGCTCCAAAATCACTGCAGATGGTGACTGCAGCCACAAAATTAAAAGACGCTTACTCCTTGGAAGGAAGGTTATGACCAACCTAGATAGCATATTCAAAAGCAGAGACATTACTTTGCCAACAAAGGTCCGTCTAGTCAAGGCTATGGTTTTTCCAGTGGCCATGTATGGATGTGAGAGTTGGACTGTGAAGAAGGCTGACTGCCGAAGAATTGATCCTTTGCACTGTGGTGTTGGAGAAGACTCTTTAGAGTCCCTTGGAGTGCAAGGAGATCCAACCAGTCCATTCTGAAGGAGATCAGTCCTGGGATTTCTTTGGAAGGAATGATGCTAAAGCTAAAACTCCAGTACTTTAGCCACCTCATGCAAAGAGTTGACTCATTGGAAAAGACTCTGATGCTGGGAGGGATTGGAGGCAGGAGGAGAAGGGAACGACAGAGGATGAGATGGCTGGATGGCATCACTGACTCGATGGACGTGAGTCTGGGTGAACTCCAGGAGTTGGTGATGGACAGGGAGGCCTGGCGTGCTGCGATTCATGGGGTTGCAAAGAGTCGGACATGACTAATCACTGAAAGTAACAATAATAAAGCTGTTACATATTACTATAAATAACATGCTTATGAAAGCCACTGTATTTCCATTAAAAAATTCAGTATAAACAGTGGTCTTGCTTTATAACTTGACAGATCTCCCCAGAGTCTGACTGGTTCTCAACCGTGTTTCAATAATCATCAGGTGAATGTGTTTTTTTGGTTGGAGGGTATGAAGAAAAGCTGGCAGCCGGGTTGTCCAAAAACACCTCACAGTTTGTCCATAAAACGGTAGACACTCTTTGACACCATCGCAGACTTGCCAGTGCCCCAAGGGTTAGTTGCAACGAAGAATCTGAAACACCGTCAGTGAACTCTTTCTTCTCTGTTATGTGAAAGGGCACTGGTTTACCTTCTGCCATGAACGGATCTGCAGCCTTTGCCTGGTTTTATGGCATTCTGTCTTGGTCACATGGGAAATATTGGTTCACTGAGATCTGGAGAGTTTCAAATGTAGACACATTTCATTGTACAACATAAAAAAATCACATTGGCTAACATCTCCTGCCATCTTATCAGAAAATTCTTTCAGGCATGGGAAGCTGGGAAGGGTTCTGTGGTGGATAGATACGCATTTTTCAAAATGTAGCTTTCAGTTGAAAGTCCGTATTTTATCACTTGCAACAAACACTGGCACGGGCTTTCTTTGAAACGACCATTTCGGAAACGCTCACTAGTTTGTCTGTAAGGTGTTCTTTCAAGTAAAAATGATGTTCCGCAGAAAACGTGAGTGCAGCTGACAACGCAGCCATCCGGCTTTTCCTGAAAAGCACAGACACTGTGCTCCAGTCTGCAGAGAAGCTCTGTGTGTGCGCTTTCCCTCTTCCAATATTAAAGACAGTCTTCTCAAGCTTCGAGGCTCACTAGAACTTGTAATTTTGTTGTTTCGCCCAGAACAGTTTCCAGTGAAGGGAGCTTCCGGTGAGCGCCTGGTTCAGAAGCACAGAACTGCTGCCAGCTCGGATTCAAAGCGCGGACCTGCCGGGTCACCAGTCACTGCCAATGAACTCTCAGTGCAAACGTCAATGCTGTGAACAGAGTAACACTCAGTGCTAAGAAAAGAGTCTTCCCTCACAGGCTCCTGAGAGGGTCTCAGAGACCCTAAGGGGTCCCAGTCCACTTTGAGAAATACGGCTTTAGCCAAATGATCATGCAACAAGCCTAATTTCTTTACCCTCCTCCCCTTTTCAGTTTCTAAAACTATGTAACATGGTGTTCATTTAAGGGAAGTTTGCTAAGCTTACTGAAGACTTTTACAGCAACAGATGCAATTTAAAAACCAGCAATTGTATGAACAACACTTTTGTAATGAATGTAGTTATCTGTACAAAGTTACAAAGTATTTGCAATAACTGAAGTTTATGCAAATTTTCAGACATAGAAAATAAGAATAATGCAACATGTATCCATGAAATAAAGTGTTAAATACACAGTTGGAACCACAGTTGATCCTGTTTTCCCTCAGCACGTCTCCAAGAGCTGGTCACCATCTTAGATTGGATGTTTATCTTCACCAAGAAGTTCTGTACACTTTTATTTTATAATAAATATGTCTCTATCTCCAAGCAAGATTCAATACTGTTAGGAACAGACAGTTCTGTAAAACCCTCCTTATGGACTTACAGTTCCTCTAAGCCACACGTGTGTGTACAGCCAGGACTGGAAGTTTTCCATTGTTGTGGACATGCATTTTCATGCTCGCTAGATATTGGCAATTCATTTTCTGAAGGGGTTATTTCAGCTTACACTACCTACAGCAATGCCTACAAGCTCTTTCTTTCCTCTACAGCCTCTGCAGCATTTGGAATAATGAGATTTTGGGGGATTTTATGGGTATGAGATGGAATTTTATTATAGTTTAACTTGCATTTCTCTGATTATTAGTGAGGTTAATAATATTTCCAGATTTATTTACCATTTGTACTTTTCTCTCATTAACCACCTTACAGCTCTTAAATTGTTTGTACTGTTTATTATTTAATATTGGTTGCAGGAATGCTTGACATACATTGGATTTTAATCCTTTGGCCATTTTTGTGGTGCAGACATCTTTGTCCAAGTGGTGTTTTCTTAAATTGATTATGACGTCCTTTAATGTATAGTTTGCACTTTTAATACAATTGAATCGATCAATTTTTTGTCCTTTATGATTTGCCTTTTTAAAGACTTCCTTAATAAATCATTCCTTACTGAAAAGTCACAAAATATCTCCCTATATTTCCTTGTGAAACTTTTAAAGATTTATTTTCCACAATTAAGTTGATTCACCTGAATTTTATCTTTGGGTATCATGTGAGTTGGGAGCTAATTTTATTTTATTTCCATCTGAACAGCAAATTTCCCAGATCATCATTAAATTCTTTCTCTTTGACCTAAGGTAGCACCTCCATCCTCCATGAAGTTTGTGTATTTGGAGAACTCTTCCTGAAAAGAATATGCTCTGTAGCTCTTGGGTGACGTGCTTATAACATTCCATGGGTCAAATTGTTCGATGAGGCTGTTCAAGTTCTCTGCACCTGTAGTGATTTCTGTCTGCCTGTTCCATCTGTCATGAGAGGCTATCGTCAACCCTCCGACTATCTTCACGAGTCTGACCTTTCACGTCTTCCAGTTCTCACCTCGTGTATTTAGATTTGTCACAGTCTCAGGAATATTCCTGGCAGCATTCTTCATTCTGAAGTCTACTTTGTCTGGCATTAATGTGCCCACTCAACCCCTTGTTATCAGGGTTTACATGGTCTCTCCTTCAGCATTCTCACTTCTGCTCTATGCTTATATTTAAAGTGCATTTCTCTTGAACAGCTCATAGTCTGGTCCAGATTTTTATCCAGTCTGACAGTTTCTGCCTTTTCTTTGAAGTGTTTAGACCATTCGTATTTATTGTAATTATCAAATTAGCTCTACTTCTGTTTTAACTCCATTTTTTTTTTTTTTTAGCTGAAAGGTTAACTTGCTTTAAAACATTTAAAATATTAGCATTTCATAGTTATCCACACAGTGGCCATTTCTGGTTCTGCTCACTCCTCTGTGTGGACCCGAGTATTTACAGGGGCCTCTGGGCGTCTGCCAGGTACCTTCACACAGGCTGCCACCTTTGTGACAACACGTGGGCATGGGGGCACTGTCCTCATCCACAGACATGGAGGTTCAGGGACATTGCAGGTGTTCCTGGTCTCTAGAAAGCAGATCGGGGCTGAAACCCAGGTCCTTTTGCCCTTCAGCTCCTGTTTTCTGTGGGGAGACACAGCATCAGCAGTGAGGCTCAGACTTCGGAGGTGAGGAGGGTGGGCGGCCCCTCCCATCACGGATAGACCACCTGCATTCAGGTGAGCTCATCCTATGGGAAGGGGTGCTGGAGGAGGGCAGGGGCTCCTGGCCACGCTGAAGGGCCCAGGGGGCCACTGGAGGGAAAAGTGCATCCCAGAAGAGACTGAAGAGAGTTGGGGTGGATGGACAGGCGGGAACAGCCGGGAGGGTCACCCTCCTGCCCAGGCCAAGGAGCAGGGAGACAGAGAGAGTCTGGGCATGTCTCAGAGTGCCCATGGTACCCTGAGGCCAGAGTGGAGGGATCTGCAGGCCAGAAGGGAGACAGGAGGAGGTGCAGAAAAGTGTGGCTGCAAAGGAGGTGAGCTCACGGACCCTGGAAAGGCCCACACCCTGGGCAGGCCCTTGTCCGTGGCTTTGTCTTTCCTCTGGACTGAGGCTGTGCCCCTGCAGGGCGGTGCTGAGGGCCCAGCATGAGGCGGAGCTGCTGCCGGTCCCGCACTGCCGTCCTGGCTGGTGAGCTCCCCGCTGCACCCTGCTTCTCCCTCCCGTCCCCCTGCAGTGGGGCTCTGCAGTTGCTGAGGTCTCTGGGAACCACTGAAGCCGGGGAGGCCCAGACCTAAATGCCAGACCCTTCTGTAACACGCCACATGGGCGGTGATAAAAGCCACCTCCCCGGGGGCTGCAGAGACTCACAGAGAGGGCCGTGTGTAGACGCAACTGCCCCTTCTGAGGCTCCTTCTCCGTAGCTCCCAGCAATGGGACACAGCACATCCCGTGAGTGTGTTTCTGAGCCAGTGAGAGGGCACGTGATCTGAAGGTGTCACCAACAGCCTGCCACCCAGACCCAGAGGTGGGTGGGGGACAGCTGCTGTTTGATCAGGCTTTTATTGAAAACGGTAGCTAACTTCTGCTTCCGCGATATGCAGATTAATGGAAAATAGAGGAGAAAGGCCGTACACGTGACCCCCGCAGCTGCCACCCCTCAGGCTCAGTTCCTGTGGGGTGAGTGGGGTGCTGACCAGAGGTGGGACCTCATTGTCCAGAGGAAGGTGTGACTGTGTGCGCTCTCAGGAAGGCCTTGGGGTGGGAGGAGTGGCCTGGAGCCCACTGGGTGAGGGTCAGGGCTTCCCATTTGGGGGGAGCTTCTGCGTGGAGCTGAGTCCCACCGTCTGCAAGGCTGAGCGTGGGGACATGTGAAGTGAGGCTGACCAGCAACCCCTTTTTCCTTTCTGTTGTTGCTGAGTTGCTCAGTCATGTCTGACTCTCCGCTACCCCATGGACTGCAGCCCACCAGGCTCCTCTGTCCGTGGGATTCTCCAGGCAAGAAGACTGGAGTGGGTTGCCATTTCCTCCTCCAGGGGATCTTCCCTCCCAGGGATCGAACCCACGTCTTCTGCATTGGCAAGTGCGTTCTTTGCCACTGAGCCATCAGGGAAGCCTTTCCATTCTGGCAGTCAGGAGAACAAACGTCTGTGCCCGGCAGGCCCTGGGGCCAGCTAATGAGAAGAAGAGCAGGCCTGGTCGGCTGGACGGGACTGGAGAGCAGCCCGCCCAAGGCAAGGCTCCTGGCCAGGAAGCTGAGGCTGCCATCCTGGCCCCACTGGCCCAGCTTCGAGTCCCTGAGAGCAGGACCCGGTGATTGCCATGGCTCCTCGCATTCAGTTGTTTATATACCTTCCAGCCCAGCGCACTAGCCCCTGGAGCTAGCTTCTCCAGGGCCCCTGGACGCTGCCCCCATCCTGACGGCCCCCATAAGGGTGGCACCAGCCCCTCCCAGACTGCCGTAACCCCGCTCCGGTCTGCGGTGCTCGGCCTCCCCACCTGCATGCCTGCTTCGGCTCTCACGTCGTTTTCAACACTGCACAGCCCTTCCACGGGATGCCCTGGCCCTCCCGGTGAGGCAGTGGAGGGAGGCGGCGTGAGAGATGACCCAGCTCGGGGCTCCTGGCGCCAGCCATCGGGGAAGGTCGCCTGTGGGCCTCGCCCCCACGCCCACACAGCCCCGCGGGCCTCCCCGCTTCTCAAGTGGGATTTCATGTAAGCCCTTCTCCGCTGCCTGTCGGGAGGGCCTGGGTCTGTTGTCTGCTGTCACTTTTGCCAGTGCCAGCAAGTTCCATCCTGGCCCGCTGCCGTCTGCCCTAGCCAGCTGGCAGGAGGCAGGCTATGGGTTTGTGATGTTCCCACTGCAGACCAGGCCGGGGAGGGCACGCGTGTGGGCAAGGGTGAGACCAGGGGCCGGCTCCATCCTGCCCCCAGCGCCGCTGTCAGAGCCGCCGCGTGGAGACAAGGCAGGGTCGACTCTGCTCCAGGCCTCCAGGTTCCGAGGGCAGAGGCGGCGGGGCCTCTGATCTTACCCAGAAGGTTAGCCTCCCCTGGGATCCATCTGAGGGCCGAAACCCGCTGACACCTCCGCGTTCACGGCCGAGCTCGGAGGGCGATGCGCTTTTTACCACGCCTCCTCCTATGGTTTCTTTCTCCAGCTGCCCCAGAACATCCCTCTCCAGGGCCGGTCCCAGAGAGGTTAGATCAGGTACTCAAGGCCACAGAACGGGCAAGGGGCCAGGCTCCGCTTCCCCCACGGTCGGAAGGGGAACCCTGCCCGGAGTAAAATCCCGGGGAAGATTCACGGATCACTGCGCCCTGGGGGACCGGCGGCTCCAGCCAATGGACGCGCACGGAGGAGAGGCGGCTGAGCTGAGCTGGGTGGACAGCGGGGGCATCAGTCCAGGCCGGGCGCTGGGAGCCGGCTGTGTGACGTTAGAGGCTCAGGGAGGGTCGGGGCGGTGAGCCCGCCGCCCCGAGCTGGGAGCATTTCTTGGGCACTGGGGGTGATGGGTGGCGTCCTGCTCTTCTTTCCGCCCGGACTCGGTGGTTCGTTTGGACGCCCCGGCCTCACGTGGGGCCTCCTGGTGGGCCTCTCCCAGCGCTGCTCTGGCTCTGCTGTGCCTCCTCCCGCTGACCTCTGGCTTCTGGCTCTTCACCCCCAGACTCTCTACTGTCCGTTCTCACGGGCAGGTGTTTAGACCCTCAGCCCTGTGCCTCCTGTGGGGTCCAGCCCCGGCTCATCATCAAAAGGCTGAGGAGTGCCGGTTGGGCATTTTGTAGACGGTCCCTCTGGGTTGGCCTGATGTTTTTTCTCAGGGTTAGCCACATGGAGCAGCTTTGCCAAGGGACCACAGGCTTAGCTGCTTAAAACAATAGCGGTTTATTGTCTCTCCGTTCCGGAGGCCAGAAAGCTGAAATGAGACTTGTGGACAGGACTGCAGCGTGTCCTTCAGTGGGAGGGTCTAGTAGACCCAGCGAGGGCCTATTCCCTCCTCTTCCGGCTGCTTCTGGAGGGCCCCTGGTGCTCCTTGGCTTGTGGCCACGTCACTCCAGTCTCCATCTACGTGGTTCCCTTGCCTCCTCCTCTCAATCCCCCTCCCTCTTACCCGGACCCTTGTGATGACACTGGACCCGCCCAGATAACCCAGACTGTCTCCCCAGCTCAAGGCCCTTAAGCTAATCACACCTGCAAAGTTCCTCTGCCACAGGTTCCGGGCTTCAGGATGTCAGGGAGTTTGGGGGCGCTGTTAGCTGGTCCCAGCAAGCTCCACCCTGCCCCAGGGCCTGCGTGGTGCCCTGCTGGGGGCCCTGTTAGCTGGTCCCAGCAAGCTCCACCCTGCCCCAGGGCCTGCGTGGTGCCCTGCTGGGGGCCCTGTTAGCTGGTCCCAGCAAGCTCCACCCTGCCCCAGGGCCTGCGTGGTGCCCTGCTGGGGGCCCTGTTAGCTGGTCCCAGCAAGCTCCACCCTGCCCCAGGGCCTGCGTGGTGCCCTGCTGGGGCCAGCACTTTGGTGGAGGGCGACATGGGGGAGGCGGTGTATGGCCACTCAAGGGTCAGTTGACCTGCGTGTTTCTAATTCTGCAACTGAGATGGTGATTTGTGACTTAAACCATCGTCCTTGGTGTTACCAGAGCGGTCGCGATGCTGGGGGTCTTCAGGGCACCACTGGGGGGTCTTCAGGGCGGGCTGTCTCGCGGGCTGTGCCAGGCCCACGTACAGGCTCCGGGGTCGTCTGTGCAGCCTGGACCTTGCGTGGCCACCTTGCTCTCCTCCGACGGGCCTCTCCTTGGATGCAGACCCTCCCGTCTGTTTTCACTCCCCGCTGCGCCCCCAGGCCTGGCACACTGCGGACGCCAGATCAACATCGGGAGAACAAATAGACTGCCTCCTTTCCAGACATCTGAGCTGAAGCTAATACGAAATTAGATTTACACAAAACTGCCAGAAATTGTTGTTCAACTATTCTTGCAAATTTCTAATACCCTGAGGTTAGTACATTAAAAAAAAAATCAAGGACATTGGTTCCTCACCCTGTAATCCTTGGTTTGTCAAGGAAAATTGGCAAAAAAAACCTCTCTGAAGCACAGTTTAGTTAACTGAGGGCCTCCTCTCTGGACTCGGATTAGTGAAGGCAGGTCAGGGCTGATAGATGGAGGGCAATGAAGAGGGCCATGCCCACCCAGACCTCAGAGCAGGACTCAGGTTTGGAACAAGGGTGTCTGCAGAGAGCCAAAGGTAAGGCTCTCCGGTGAGCTCATTCCAGGATGATCCAGGGGCTCTAAGTCAACGATCTGTGTTCTGATGGGAGAGAGGCTGATGGAGACCCCAGGGGCGAGTGCGAGGCAAAGGCAGAGGGAGGGAGGGGTTGGCCTAGTGGCGGGTGAGCTCCCGGAGCCCCAAGGATGGGACAGCCACCGCAGGCTCTTCCCTGGGGCCTCCAGAGGGAGCGAGACTCTGTTACAACCTTGACCTTGGATGTCCAGCTTCCAGAACTGTGAGAGGGGAAACTGCCGCGGTTTCACGCACCCAGGTCTGTGGTGGTCTACGGCAGCGCCCCCGGGGGAGCCACGCAGGAGGCGAAAACGGAGACCAGAGAGGGTCATGGCCTCCACGTGACCCCCCACCCACGGTTCTCCAGGCGGGAGGGCCCAGTCAGCCCGTGGAAGAGGATGGGGCTGCGGGCCTGGCGGACCCTGCCGGGATGCTCTGATCCGTCTGAACATCCTCGCTTGATACACAGGCCGTGGGTGACAAGGCTGCTCTCACAGTGGCGACCCTGTGCAACAGCAGACGGGGAGCAGACACATGTGCAGGTGGCCGCCTCTTCCGAGCTCCTGGTGGGGCTAGGGCACGCTGAGCTTACTTGCTGTTTAAAGCGTGAGGCTGTTAGGCCACGTTCAAGCAGAAGTAACTAACACCACGTGACCTCTGCAGTTTGGTCCGTCTTGGAGAAGTGAAGCTGGAGGGAAAGGGGTGAGCTGGGAGGGGAGGCTATGGGCACAGGGAGCTGTGTCCAGGGAGGGACACAAAAATGGCCCAAGGAGGGAAAGGGGGACAGGGCTGGGGGCACCAGGAGAAGGCGGGGAGGGCTGGAAGTGAGGGGAAGATGGTCAGAGAAGGCAGGAGTGGGTGGTTGAGGACCAGGCGGGCAGGGGGAGAGAAGGGGGAGCAGGCTGCGCTGGCTGAGAGCAAGCCAGCGCTGCCTGCCCGCCAGCCCCTCCCAGACCTGCCCCTGCAGGCCCAGCACCCGCTCCCCATCCTGGATCAGGGGCAGAAGCCCCCAGCCCCACCCCTCCCTCCTGCCCACTGAGACCTCCAGCTCTAATTTCCATTGTACACCATCACGACCCTTTATCTTTAGATCCTGCTTGCTCCCAAAAGCACAATCATTCTTTATCAGAGTCACTAACTACCTATAGATAAAAAATAAAAGTTTAATTTAGAATAGTTTTAGATTTATGGCAGAGTTGCATACATGGTGAAGGGAACCCTATGTACCCTACACTCATTTCCCCTGTTGTGAATACCTTCCCTGTATGACGTATTTACCACAATGCAGTTCAGTTCAGTCGCTCAGACGTGTCTGACTCTTTGCGATCCCATGGATTGCAGCACTCCAGGCCTCTGTCTATCACCAACTCCTGGAGTTTACTCAAACTCATGTCCATCAAGTCGTTGATGCCATCCATTCATCTCATCCTCTGTCGTCCCCTTCTCCTACTGCCCTCAGTCTTTCCCAGCATCAGGGTCTTTTCAAACGAGTCAGCTCTTCACATCAGATGGCCAAAGTATTGGAGTTTCAGCTTCAACATCAGTCCTTCCATTGAACATTCAGGACTGATTTCCTTCAGGGTTGACTGGTTGGATCTCCTTGCAGTCCAAGGGACTCTCAAGAGCCTTCTCTAACACCACAGTTCAAAAGCATCAATAATTCTTTGGCGCTCAGCTTTCTTTATAGTCCAACTCTCACATCCCTACATGACCCCTGGGAAAACCATAGCCTTGACTAGATGGGATGAACAAATCCTGAAGCACTGTCAGTGACTCCAGTCCACACTTTATGCAGGTTCCCTCAGGGTTTCCCTGAGTCCTCTTCCTCCTGTTCCAGACGCCTTGTAAGATTCCATGTTTATTCATGGCGTCTCTTTAGACGCTTCCTCACTGGGAGAGTTTCTCAGATTTTCCCTCATTTTTCCTAACCATGGAAGTGTTCAGGAGGGCTGGTCAGGAATTTTATACTAAGTCTTTCTGTTTGAGTTTGACGTTTTTCTCATGGTCAGATCAGGACTGAGAGTTTTGGGTAGAAGAGCCACGGCAGTAGAGAGCCACTCCCATCCTGGCGTAGTCAGGGTTGAGTCCCGACGATGCGAGACGTCTCTGAGCTGTGGACTCGTGGCCACCTGCCCTGAGTAGGATGGACCAGGTGTCTCCACCAGGAAGTTGCCCTATTCTTCCACGCTGTACTCTTTGGAAGGGGGTCATCTGGCTATGCCCACATCTCGGAAACTGCCCAGTCCTGGAACCAGCTGCGGTTCTTGTTGTTGGAGAATGGCGCCAGAAATTAAGATCTGGGTGCACTGTGCTCCTCACCACCATGGTGTTCCTGCCGGTCCTTCACAGACAGAGAGGTCACCTCCACATCATCATGGCAACAGAGATGCTCATCCCAACGACACGCACGGCATACAACCTGCGGGACCCAGGCGTGTGTCAGGGGGTGACAGGCGTGGCCTGGCTCCTGAGACAAGCTTCAGGAGCAGCTGAGGCTCAGTGGTCAGCCCAGGGAAATAAGACATAGGGTCAGTAAATGTGCCAAGTGATCAAAAACCAACAAAGTGCTATTTCTTGGGCTCCTCCACCCCAATCACTATTTTTTTCAAGTCACTAAGCTGTGTATGAGCCCCCCAGGCTCCTCTGTCCATGGGATTTCCCAGGCAAGGATGCTGGAGTGGGTTGCCATTCCCTCCTCCAGGAGATCTTCCTGACCTGGGGATCAAACCCAAGTCTCCTGCATTGCAGGCAGATTCTTTACCAACTGAGCCACCAGGGAAGCCCTGTGTGAGATTATCCTATTGCACGATTTACTGGGTGTATGTCAGGAACACTGTACACTTTATGTGATTTTTAATGGCTACCTTGTAATCCACTGAGTGGGTACCACATCGCTTATTTAACTGTCTGACTGTTGTAGAACATCTGAGCTCTTCCCAGCTTCTGTGGTAGCTGTGATGGGGGCTGTTTTTGCCGTGGACCTGTGCCCTGAGGACCCTGCCGTACTAAAGTTGTATCTGTCCCCGCGGTTCCTTTCTTAGCACGTGTTCCTAAAAATAGAAACTCCGGGTCAGAAGGCAGGCACTTTGTTTCTGCCCTCCCTGTCTCTTGACCAGTGTCTCCCTGCGATGAAGCGCTGGCTCACGCGTCTGCACAGGGCAGGAGGGTTTCCAGGACAGCCTCACTCCCAGGTGGTCAGTCTTCCAGTTACCTCTGTCCACAGAAGAGATTTTCACAAACAGCGTGTTTGATTTTTCACGTGTTACTTTGTATTGCATTTTAGTGATGTTAAATTGTTTATGTATTTATCGCCATTTATCCATGTCCTTTGCCCTTTTGCTGTTAGGAAACTTTCCTTTCTCTTATTGCTTTGCAGAAGAGAATCAACATGCTAAAAGTCTTATAGAAAAATAAGAAACTATCTGGGCAGAATGTTCAAATATATTAAAGGGAAAACATAGGGTTTTTGAAATAAGGCGCAAAGATTGGAGGGCTTCCCAGGTGGCTCAGTGGTAAAGAATCCACCTGCCAATCCAGGGGAATGTGGCTTTAATCCCTGGGTCAGGAAGATCCCCTGGAAAAGGGAATGGCAACCCACTCCAGTATTCTTGTCTGGAGTCAGAAGTGTCTGGTGGGCTACAGTCCCTGTTGCCACAAAAGAGTCGGACACAACTTAGCAACTAAACAGCAAGAACACAAAGATGGGAAGGGAAGCCAATAGCCTGCTTTACCATTAATTAGTTCTGCTTCCATTTCAAAGTCTGACAGGAAGTAAATGAAATAAGGACACATTAAACAGAAGCACGGTGAGCAGAGGCTTGGCACCTACGTCAGACACACCATGTGCATGGCTGAAGAGGCGGCGTGGGTGATGGTGCCCAGGCTGCTCACCCCTTCCTGGTGAGGGGCCGAGGCCCTCCTTCTGCTGGGGACCAGAGCATCATCACGGGCAGGAAAGTGGCCAAGCCGAGAGACGCCTGTGAGGCTGGAGGGACTCTCCCTCCCTGCACCCCCAGAACAAGGTGTGGTTCCTCTGAGGGGGGAGCAGGGAGTAGGCAAGGGTCTGCCACCCTAGAAAGGACCCTTCTCAGCACAGAAACGTGGAAGAACAATAAGAAGGTGATTAATACGTCTCACTTACATAAATGTAAAACTCTCTGCACACACACACACACACACACACACACACACACAGAGGGGAGTCCGCTGAGAAACGCCTTCCAGCCACGCCTCCAAGACGCAGACCACCTCGGCCCTGGGAGGACGCTCTCCTTCAGGGGTCTCTTGCAGGCACACATGGTGGGGGGCACCCATGGTGGACTTCGGGCGGCTGTTCAGGGCCGTTCAGGCGGCCCTATGCCCCAGGGCCCCTCCCAGCCCACTCCTCCCCTGCCCGGGTTACTCTGCCCTGGTCACCCCAGCGGGCCACCCGGATGCCTCGTCACCATGTGCAGCCAGCTTCCTCCTCCCCTCCCTGCTTCAGCTTCTCTACAGACTCATTAGGAGCCGACATCACTGTTTTTCTCATTTATTGGTTTCCTGTCTGCCGCTCCCCGTGGAAACGGAACCGCCCGCGGGCAGCCAGCTTGGACCCTTCTGTTCACAGCTGTCTCTCCGGCCCTCAGGGTGCCTGGCACATAGGATGTGCTCAGGAGTGTCTGTTGAAGGCACATGTGACCCCGCGTGACCACAGGCGTCACAGTCCCCCAGCGGGAGGAGGGTTCAGGCTGCAGGCAGCTCACTGGGAAAGGGGCCTGCAGGTCACCATCCAGGCCAGGCTGGGACCCCAGAGCTGGGAAAGCCTGCCTTGCTTGTGCCAGTCTGCCTGGCCTTCCTGGTGGCCTCAGAGCATCAACCCCTGGAATCCACTGGTTGAGATGCTTCCCCTGGATTCGGGTGTAAGGGGACGGTCTAGGAGGCCTGCAGCAAGCCAGGAGTCCCTGGGAACAGTCTTCAGGGCCCTGCTGTGCTGGTTTTCTATTTTTTCAATTCTTGGCTTTGTTTTATTTCTTTCTACTGAAGTGTAAGTGATTTACAAAATTTCAGGTGTACAGCAAAGTGATTCAGTTGTGTGTGTGTGTGTGTGTGTGTACATGCACACGTGTGCTCAGTCCTGTCCGACTCTGTGATCACATGGACTGTAGCCCCATAGGCTCCTCTGTCTGTGGGATTTTCCAGGCAAGAATATTGCAGCAGGTTGCCATTTCCTTCTCCAGGGATTCTTCCCGACCCAGGGATTGAACCAGCGTCTCCTGTTTGGCAGGCAGGTTGTTTACCGCTGAGCCACCTGGGAAGCCCCATATACATATACAGTTTTTTAGATTCTTTTCCATTATAGGTACTGCAAGATATTGCATATAGTTCCCTGTGCTACACAGTAAATCCTGTTGCTTACTTTATATATTAACTTATCTGCTAATCCCGCATTCCTGGTTGACCCCTCCCCTCTTGCCCCTTTGGTAACCAGGTCTGTTCTCTGTGAGTCTGTTTCTGTTTGGTGAATAAGTCCACGCGTGTCCTATTTTAGATCACGCAGGTAAGCGGTATCATACGGAGTTCGTCTCTGTCGTACTTCGCTTAGCAGGACAGCGTCTAGGTCCAAGTGCTGGTGCTCTGGGGTTTGGTGTCCAGGCCGCAGGCCTCAGGGGTGAGAGGACACAGCTGTTGGTGTCCAGGCAGAGTGCGGCGTCCTCTGGCCGGGCTATCCCTTCAGCCAGGGCCGAATCATGGGGCTGGAAGCAGGCGGGCCAAGCCGGACACTGTCCACCCCTCCCCGGCCCCCCTGCCCCAAGATGGAGTCCTGGGGGTGCGTATGTGTGTGTGTGAGCACAGTCATTTAGAAAGCATTTGGAAAGCGGGGGACAGCTCACACAGCATAAACATTTCTGCTAAAAGCAAGAGCAGCATAAACACCAAAGCCAAGAGGGAACGCCCTTGCTCAGAGGGATCGCTGGGTGGGGATGAGACCTCCATGCCTGTTGGCCCCAGATGCAGTCACACAGCCTCTGAACTGGAGCTCCGGGACCCCGGAAACCTGCGTCTCTCCTGCCCTGCTTCCCACCTGGCCCTGCACTGGGTTTTACAAACAGGTTTCAGTGAAAAGCGAAGGCCCGGCCTCCGCCTCCAAGGTGGACACCACTGCAGTTAAGGGAAGAGGCGCCCGGTCCCTCGAGGGCTCCAGAAAGACCTGGTGAACCTAGAAGTTACACCAGAGACCTGGTGACTGGTTTTCATTCAGCATCACAGTTTCATAAGCGAGCTGACATTTGCCAGCTGGCTGTTCATTTCTGCCCTTGCCTGTTAATGTCACATCCAATTCCCTGATCCAGAGTATGGCAGGTTTGACCCAGGCCAGAGGCATCTTCATGGAGGCTAAACCTACCCAGATGGGAGTGGACACTGACCATTTCCCCCTAAATGCATCCAGATCAGTTTCGGAGGCCTCCTTTTTACTCGCTAATTCTGTTTTTGGTTTGTGGATCTTATTTGACTTTCAGATGAATTTCATAATTGCGCTAATGGAGAACTTGAAGACGTTAGGCGGAGCGGGTCTGTGCTGCCCCTGGCCATCCTCAGGCTGCACTGGAGCTATTCTCTCTGAAGCCACGAGTGTGTTTTGAATCAAAACTGCCTGCCTGGGCTGCCAAGAGGTGGGTTCAGAGACGATTCTCTTGTTTTTCTGGGCGCCGGAGAGGCAGAGCGGCCCTGCCCTGGCCAGGCAGGCTCGGCCATCCACGGACATACCAGAGTATCGATGCTCAGATGGACTTGACCTCTCTGGGCCCAGGTGCCGCCATCTGGCACTGTTTTTCTGTACAGGAAGGAGGAATCACTCTCCTGGGTCGCATCCTGTGTCCAGATCCTGCTCTTGCCTCCCTGGCGCTGGGCCTGCAGGGGCTTCAAGACCACCCTAATTCTACCTGACCCAAAGGAAGGTGTGGGCGGGTGGTTGGGGTCCGGTGGGGAGGGTGGGCTCAGGAGTCAGATGCCTGGGTCCCTGCTTGCCTCCCACTGGTCCCAGGCAGCCCTGGGCTGCCTGAGCCTCTGGTTTTACGTCTGGAAAAGGGGTCTGTTTCCCAGGGCAGAAGTATCAGTGTGGCAAACGCTCATCAACACCAGCCAACGGGAATAAAAACGGCCACAGGGAAACTGACGCTGAGACACGACGTTGCCGAAACACCTTTGCTTCCTCCTCTCCCACCCATCGCCAGCTGCTCTGCTCTGTCCAGGGAAACAGCTGGGCCTGCTGGTGGCCCTCGGCCCCAGGTGGCAGCCAGGGTCATTTCAAGGTCTCCACCAGCCAGGTCAGACTCACTTGCCGGCTCCCAGAGGGCCCAACGTGCCCCAGAACCAGACCTGGGGTGAATTCCCGGGGGTGCTCTCTGAGGGCGGCAGGCCTGGGCCCTGTGACGGGGTGAGGGTGCCATCAGGAGGAAGGGGGTGAAGGCTGAGGGGTCTGTTTCTCAGGAGTGAGGGCTTTCCTCCATAGCATCATGTTTTCCCTTCCATCCAGACTGACAGTGTCGAGTGGGGGGACAGGGAGAGGGGAGACCATTCAGCAAGGTGACCAGGGTGTGAGACCACTGCCCACCAGCACAGGGGCGAGATGGTACAGACATCACCCCAGCCCTAAAGCACGACTCCGAGACTTTAAGATGCTCTCAGTTTCGAGACACAGCCCTGAGGATTTTCCAGAGAAAAATATATCCTCAAGTAGAAATATGACTACATGAGTCACACGTCCTAGTGTTAAGGCACCTGCAGGGCTACAGAAATGAGAAGGAAGGTCTGTGTGTTTTCACAATGGGGCAGCGGATACGTGTGGCAGGTCGATGTCTGCGGAGAAGACGTGCCCTGGTCTCGGCTTGGGCTGGCGCAGATGTCGGGAGAACACTGGGGTCGCAACAAGGGCAAAACTCCGTGAATTAGAGGGGCTCTGGTGGGGAATACAAAGGGGTGGAGGAGACCCCTGCAACTTGGACTTGGAAACGGGGGTTTGGGCGATGGCTCTGCCAGGAGTGAGCTTCTCTGGCCGCTCAGACAGTCAAGAATCTGCCTGCAATGCAGACCTGGATTTGATCCCTGGGTTGGGAAGATCCCCTGGAGGAGGGCATGGCAACCCGTTCCAATATTCTTGCCTGGAGAATCCCATGTAAAGAGGAGCCTGGCGGGCTACAGTCCATGGGGTCACAGAGTCAGACATGACTGAGCGACTGGGCACACCGGCCAGGAGGAGCCAGCCCTGTGACCCCCGGCCCCTTATCTGCAAACAGGACATCAGAGGGCACCTCTCAGGGCCTCTGAGGACACAGGGCAGCCAGGCCATGGGGGCACTGAGCAGAGGCCGGCCTCGAAGTGGCGCACCCACAGGAAGACAAGTGGAGACGCTCCGGCCCCCAGCCCGGGAGCTGCGGAGAGGGTCCCCCAGGGGGTCTGGCAGGCAGGTCTGCAGAGGTGAGTAAGGAGCCCCTAGCCTGCCCCCCAGCCCCTCCTGGTGGTGATGCTCTGCTGCCCAGCCACGCAGCAGCGCCTTTCCATCCCGTTAGGACTCTCAAGCATCTCCAGAGCTGGATTCCAGCTGCAAAACCCAGCCGGCCCTGCAGCAGGCCAGGCGGGTGCTGGTGCCTCTGGAGTGGGAAAGGTGCCCACCCGTCCAGGGTTTCCATTCAGATTGGACTCGGGCCCTGGTCTCAGTCCTGATCCAGAACTGACCCTCGAGGAAGTGCAGGGCACACACCCTCCCCGGGAGAGGCCACGCCTGGCCGTTCAGGGTGGGGGTCTCAGTCGGGGGACGGGGAGGCCACGGGTGGGCCAGTGACCCCACACCAGTGCTGCCAGGGTCTGAGTGGGCCGGCTGCTGCCCCAATCAGGGAGGCGCTCTGGATTCCAGGAGTGGGAGCTCAGAGCCCCCCGGGGCGGGCACACAGCTTCCGGCCTGGCCCAGCTGGGGAGGGCTTTGTAATGACCACCCCTTGGGGGAGCAGGAGCTCCAGGAAGATTTAAGTGTCCTCTGCTCACGTGGCCATGGCATTTCTGGGGCTTCTCTGCTCTACCTGGAGAGGAGGAAAGAGCAGAACACTCAGGGAGAGATTCCAGGAAAAAGAAGTTCATTTCGGTTCTTGACACGTGACACCTTGAGAAAGGAACTGCCTTCCAGCCAACTGCTCCCCACGGGGCGACCCCCACCCAGAGTGCTAGCGACCAGCTCTGAATCTACACGAATCCACCCCGTCCCAGCACGGAGAAGGGCTGCCCAGGGCCGCCCCCCAGCCCAGGAGAGGCCCTGGGTCCCCTGCCGCCTGGGGTGTGGGCTGCTGAAGGAATTGCTGAAGGTTCTGCGCTCTGCCAGGGGGCAGAGGGCGGTCCAGAGCAGGCTGACGCAGAGGCACCCCTAGCCCCACCCATGACAGTCCTGCCCAGCCTCACGGCAGCCCCCGCCCCGCCCCGCCCCATGATTAAATCATAAATAAACTCCCGCCGCAGAACCTCAGAAGACGACCCACACCACCACCCGGATTGTTTATTTTTAAATTAATTTCCAAAGAATAGGGACGCATCCTGACGCACATCCTCCACCCAGTCCTGCCCGACCTGGCTCCCCAAGCCGTGCCAGCCCCTCCTGGCAGACGGGGACGGGCTGCCCGGAGCCAGGGACCCGCGCCCATGGCCGGGCTGTGGGGAAGTCCCAGGTGGGCACCGCAGGTGTGTGCCCGCAGGGACTCGGCGCAAAGGAGGCATTGTGAGGTGAGGCTCTTGGTGCCTCCCGCCCTCCCGCCCACCCACGCACGGCACTTGTCAGGTGCTGGCGCCATGGAGGCCCGACTTTGAGTGTCAGCTTGGCCTGGCTTGTGGAATGTGGGAACGGGCACTGTTTCTCAACGGTTTCTGGGAACGCCTGGCTCCGTGCCTCTGCGCGCCTCCTGCCAAGCGTGTGGGCGCTGCGCTCGTCTCCCCACTGCCAGGGGCGTCCGGCGCCCAGAGCTCCTCCATGTCCGTGGGCAGTCCAGCCATGGGGACTGCCTGCAGGTGCCTCAGAGGAGCCCCCAGGGGCTCACCCTGAGTCATGTAGCCGGCAGGAGCCCCCGGATCACCTGCCTGGGTCCCACGGGGGCTCACCTGCCTGGGTCCCAGGGGGGCTCACCTGCCTGGACCCTGGGCAGGATCAGTGACCTGTCTGGGTCCTGGGGGGGAGTCACCTGTCTGGGTCCCCGGGGGGAGGGGGTCACCTGTCTGGGTCCCTACAGTGTGACTCTTCTGTTAGCTTCCCAATAGCTGGGTCCTCCCCCAGCTCACTCTGGTAAGTCCTCTTCACATGGGACTGCAAGGTGAGTCTGACCTTGGCCCACAAGGTCAGATAGCCTACAGGGGGCCTCTTAGACCCAGGGAACAGGCCACCCTGCTCTCCGCCCACCACAGGGACCCACCCATCCATCTCCTCTGCTTCCTGGGTCCCCTGCACCCAGAGGCAGGGCTGGCCCAGGACTTGAGCTGGGTGAGTCCGAGCCTGTAGGTGATACAGCGCAACAGAGCCCAGCCTCACGGCCTGGCCAGGCGGATGCTGTACCTGGAGACGGTCAGTCTCAGAGCAGCAGTGCTCAGCGGGGACTCATCTGAGGAGTCGCTCGCTGGGGAGGGGTCTGGTAGGAGCAATCACAGCATTTCTCCTCAGCAGGGGAGCGCGTCCTCCAGGGACATGGATCCAGCTGTGGGCTGGGCCATGCAGATAGGAATCAGTGCCACTCCCAGCCCAGATGGCCGTTGGCTAGGTGGACCCTAGAAGGGAAGACAGCCGTGCGGCCTGGTATGCTCTCTGAGCTAAGGGAGGTCCCAGTGGGGCACCTGACCCCATCCCAGGGACAGGAGGACTCCACTGAGGGGTGACTCTCACCTGGGGCCTTTGATAATTCTGCCCCCACGTAGGTCCCACAGCCTTGGGATGTTGTACATCAGTCTCCGGGGTTTGGCTAATGTAAGTCAAGTTGAGGGGTGGTGCTCGGCACAGGGCTCCAGCCCTAATGCAGGAGGGAAGCAGAGGGGCCTGGGGCCGCCACTGTGACCCACCCGGGCCGCCCCGCCTCCTGTGCTCGGTGCGAGTGGGGAAAGACCAGCTGATGCTGGACAGTCAAAACTCGAGCTGCTCACGCTCTGCGGGGGCCAGCGCTGGGAGGGCCCAGACTCTGCACCTGCAGGATGGAGCCCTTGGGTAGGGGCATGCTGGGAACCCAGGGAAGGGCCTGGGTGCAGCTGACTCTCAGGGGTGCTGCTGAGCCGAGAGAGCATCCCCTGGCTTCCAGCGTCCACAGAACGGCAGCTGCAGCTCGGGGAGGGAAAGCCTCCCCCGACCTCCCACCTGTGAGAGGGGACTGGGCCGCCCCCTAGGGGGCCTTGGCCACACCCACCAGCGAGTCCGCAGCCTCCAGGGACAGGCATTGAGGTCACGCGCCCGCTGGGACCTGGCCCCTGGGAACGGAAGGGTTAAAGCGTCCCTGGGTGCAAGCCCCCAGGGCCGGCTTGTCGGGGTTGTGGGGGCCGCTGGGGGCGAGCAAGGCGAATACAGCCCCCACTCCGCATCCCCGGCAGGTGAGTACGAGGGCAGGCCCCCCCCCCCCCCCCCCCCCCCCCCACCCCCCAGCACAGTTCCTGGTGCTGCTGGTAAGCATACAGGAGAGAGCTGGTGCGGAGAGAACCCGGGAGCCAGGGCCGGGGAAACAGGTGCGAATTACGGGCAGCGCCCGCGTCACAGCCACTGAGCGAGCGCCTTCCCGGAGGCCCCGCCCACCTCGGTGCAGGGGGCCTTGTCGCAGGGCGCGCAGCCAGGCTTCTTCTGGAAAGCTCTATGCTGGGGAGAGACTGCTTCCTGGGCTGCAGCCCAGGGACGCTGCCTCGCTGTACACACGGGGCAGCCATCCCGCGCCCTGCTTTTGAAAAACATCCTCCTCTGCGTCACCTCCTCTTGGCCTCTTTGCTCTGGGTCAAGAAGCCACGCGAATTTCCATCACTCCCGAGTTTGATCACCGAGAGCTGGTGGTTTCCAGCTCTCCCAGCACAGAAGCCAGCGAGAAGCTCCCGACCATCCACGCAACTCTGCTTGGCCAGCAGTCAGGGCCGGCGTCCCCGTGCAACCCCAGGTTTTTGCCCACCTTGATCCCTGACGTTCACAGTTCCCCTGGATGTGCTCCGAAGAGTACAACCCTCAGCCAGGGGTCCTTCCCAAGTGTCAGCGCCCTGCCATCAGCTCGGGCGAGGGTGGGCTTCTCCCAGGACCCATGGCGATGGGGAAGGTGGCCAGTTAGCCCTTACCGGGACCCTTCAACCAGACCCAGCCACCCTAGCTGCACCTGCTTTGACCCTGAGCATGGCCTGGGTGTCCCTGCTTCTCGGTCTCCGGGGCATCAAAAGGGGGTGGCCGTGTGTGCCCAGTCAGCCCCCCAAGAGTGTCAGAGTGTCCAAACAGGACAGGCCCGGGTCAGCACCATCGAAAAGAGCCCACTGTCCCACCGTGATTACTGATAGTTAGTCTTGGCCCAGTTTTGCTTGCTTTCTGGTAGTTGTATGACCTTGGACCATCTTCCTGGCCTCTCTGTGCCTCAGTTTCTTTATCTGTGAAATGGGATAATAGCCCTTCCCAGGAGATAATATCTGGAGAGCCCTGGGAGCGATGCTTTTGTTAGATGTTGTCATGACCCCCCAGCCCTTTTCTGTCCATCTGCTGCATCTTCTTCTGCCTGGGGCTCACTCTCTCTGGACTGTGGGTGAAGACCCCTGGCCCTTCTTCCTTGCTGTCCCCCTGCAGTGCCCACTCTGTGCCTGGGCTGCCTGACCCCTCCCGTGTTGTTCTCGGCCGAGAAGCTGCCCCTGCCCCCAATTCTGTGTATCGCCCACCCTGCCAGTCCCCTGGCCAGAGTGCCCTCTCCATGGGGCCGTTTCAATGGCTGCCCTGCTGACCGTCCCCTCCCACCTCTGGGCCCCCACACCATTTATCTGTCCACGCAGCACGCCACCTGGTCGCGTCATGGTCACGACACCATGACGTGATGCTCACGAAATCACACGGTCACTCACCGCTGCCTGGCTGCGAGCCTTCCCACGGGAGCGCCCGGGGCACCTGCCGGTGGAGCCAGGAAGGACGGGGAGGGAGCTGGGAGGGAGAAGGGGGAGGGAGGAGTTGGGGGCTACCTGCCTGTCTCCCAGGCCATGGGGTGTGTGTGGGGTCCTGCTCAGACCTAGTCACACCTGGCACCAGGCACCCCTCATTTACACTCGGGAGCCAGACCTTCAGCGCGGGGCAGTTTGGTGGCTGCTCCGAGGCCACTCTGAACCTGCAGGGGCCTGTGTGTGCTTCAGGGTGGCTGGGGTGTCCGTGGGGCCCCCTCGTTCTGATCACGGCTTGCCCTGTGCCCCCCGGGTGCCTGGTGCTCACGTGGGTCCTCTCTGTCTGGGCGTCGGAGAGGCTGGTTGGTTATGCGGCTGGGAGGGAGCATGGACGCGTGATGGATGCTTGCAGCCATGGGGGTGCAGCTGGTGAAGGGTCCCCTCCCCAGCAGGCGGGCACAGCTCCAGGGAGAGGCCCCAAGCCATCCCTCCTCATGAAATGAATAAAACATACCTTCAGGGAGGCAGTGTCAGTGAGACGCCCAGGATGCCAGCCCAGCTGCGGGCTGTGCCTGCAGGCAGCGGGACGGTGGGCGTCCTGGAGACCCTGGGGTGGCTGCTGCTAGTGGGGGCTTGACCAGGGCCATCTTCCCCCGACCTCAGCCCAGCCCTCGTCCAGCCCTGGGGGGCATCTATCCACTTCCTACACCGTGGGCAAACCTGCCCCCATGTGTCCCCATGCACCAACACGCCTGCCCCAGGGACCCGTCTCTGTCTCTGCACCTCCCTGTCTCTATCTCCCTGTCTCTGCACCTCCCTGCCTCTATCTCCCCATCTCTGCACCTCCCTGCCTCTATCTCCCCATCTCTGCACCTCCCTGCCTCTATCTCCCCATCTCTGCACTTCCCTGCCTCTATCTCCCCATCTCTGCACTTCCCTGCCTCTATCTCCCCATCTCTGCACTTCCCTGCCTCTATCTCCCCATCTCTGCACCTCCCTGCCTCTATCTCCCCATCTCTGCACTTCCCTGCCTCTATCTCCCTGTCTCTGCGCCTCCCTGCCTCTATCTCCCCGTCTCTGTGCCTCCCTGCCTCTATCTCCCCATCTCTGCACCTCCCTGCCTCTATCTCCCCATCTCTGCACTTCCCTGCCTCTATCTCCCTGTCTCTGCACCTCCCTGCCTCTATCTCCCCGTCTCTGTGCCTCCCTGCCTCTATCTCCCCATCTCTGCACCTCCCTGCCTCTATCTCCCCATCTCTGCACTTCCCTGCCTCTATCTCCCTGTCTCTGCACCTCCCTGCCTCTATCTCCCCGTCTCTGCACCTCCCTGCCTCTATCTCCCCATTTCTGCACCTCCCTGCCTCTATCTCTCCATCTCTGCACCTCCCTGTCTCTATCTCCCCATCTCTGTCTGTCTCTGTGTCTGTTTCGTGTCTCCTTCTCTCTCCCTCGTCTCTGTCTCCCTCCTCTTGTCCCATGTCCCTGCCCTCCCTGGCCCCCAGGAGGACACTTCCTCGGGCTCAAGCTCCCCTACCCGTCATGGTCCCTCTTAGAGGTCGCTGGTGGTCAGCTTGCCCCTCACACTCCTGTGGCTATTGAGTCACAAGAGGGGCTCACTGTATTCCCACCCAGCCAGGCCCCCAGCCAGATGCGTGCCTTCAGCTCAGCGGTCCTTTCCTCACCAGGAGTGAGCCCTGTGTGATCAGAGAGGCCCCTCAGCCCTCAGACAGGGGGAGGGGCCATTCTTCTCTGCAGGGCGCCCCTCTGGGGCTGGGGGACCTTGAGGAGCCGCTGCCCCCAGAGCAGGGCTCAGCCCCTCCCACTCGCCCATGGTGGGCTTGTTAAGGATGCCCTGTTCAGGCTGCCCTGTCGCCCTTGCCCCCGCTCACCCCACGCGTGTGAAGCAGGGTGGCAACAAGCCCACCCATGTCCCTGAGCCCAGCCGGCCCCTCTGCCCCTCTTTCCCAGCTGTCTGTGGTGCCAGGCCCCTGGGTGGCTCTGGGCCAGTGTGCATCCCCAACTGCATGGGCCCTGCCCCTCCAGGCTCCAGGAGCTCCAGGGGTGCTCACAGGCCCCACCTCTGTCTGCAGGTTGGCGCCCCACCTGCTGCAGGCTCCAGGCTGCGGTCCTGGCCCCCGGGTCCCTCTGGGTCTCGTGGCGCCGGCTCTGCCAGGCCCGCCTGTGAGTGCTCCCCTGCTGGGCTTCCACCCCCGGCCTGCAGCCCCCCTCTAACCAGAGCCCTCTCCTTCTGTCCTGGGTCCACCCTTTTCCAAGGCTGGCACTTGGGGAAAATGACCAGTCCTTTCAGGAGCAGACCCCCTACTCCTAGGTCCTGACTTTACACTCAGCGCCCCCAGGACTGGGAAGCAGCGGCCCATGGGGCTGCCACGGGGTCAGGGGTCACAGGTGCTGGCCGAGCAGGACCCCGCTGGGAGCCCCTGGCAGTGCTGGCCCGGCCTCTTTCCAGAGGTGAGCCCAGCACCCGTGCCTGCTGTGCGTGTCGGCACGGCCTCATCCCCGCGGCCTCTCTGGAACGGGGGTCAGGCACACGCCCTCACTCAAACACGCACACACTGTACACACAGGCACACATGTGCACACTCTTTACACACAGTCACACACGTGCACACATTTTACACACAGTCATACATGCATAACACACTCTTTACACACAGTCACACACTTGCACACACTTTACAGACAGTCACATACACAGCACAATCTTTACACACAGTCACACATGCACAGCACACTTGTCACACACACACACTTTACACACAGTCACACACACACAGCACACTCTTCACACACAATCATACATGCACGCACACTTTACCCACATCCACACTCACACACAGTCACAGGCTCACCTCTTCTAAGAACAAACAGCCATCTTCAGGAACACTGTAGATTAAATCCATATTTAGGAGAAATTTCCTAAAGAAAACATAATCAACAAAGATGCAATTCTGCCCAGGGAGACAGCCGTTTACCTCATTATGCAGAGCAATTTAGCTCCTCGCTGACGAGAGCGTTTCTGCCACAGAGCATAATATTTGCTTTCCCTTCATATAAGCAAAAGGCCCATTACAGTGTTTTCCCCAGACAAAGAGCCACATGTCCTTGCGAGGTGAAGCCACCGCCTCTAGGGAGTCAGAAAACTGCTGGAGGCACCATTGCTTCCAGCCGCCACGTTTCAGGAGACGTCAGGGCCCACAGCCCTGCACCGTGAACCCCCAGCCAGCAGGACACCCAGAGTGAGTCTTGGCAATTGTGTCCACAGCCCCAGAACCGTGCCAGCCATGGGGGAAAACATTTATCAATGTTTGCAGAACAAGTGGATTTTATGATAGATTTCACGACAGCTTCCAGCTGAATCCTTGGGGTCTAAGGGAGAGTGAGCCAAAGAACAAAGAGATGAAATGATCTCCATGGCACAATTTAGGAGAGACCATCAAGACAGCATCTGCTATAAACAAGGACTGTCTAATGAAACTGAGTGTTCACTTACCTTGCAGCTCAGGATTTCCACCAGAAGACCTGGACAAGAATGTTCTAGGAGCTGTATGCAGAAGAACCAAACACTGGACTCGATCCAAGTATCCACTAACAGATCGAGGATGGATAATGTTCGATGGTCCATCCGTTCAATGAAATTGCTGTTGTTCAGCCTCTAACTCATTGCTGACTCTTTGTGACCCCATGGACTGCAGCATGCCAGGCTTTCCTGTCCTTTGCTATCTCCCAAAGTTTGCTCAAATTCACGTTTGTAAGTCGGTGATACCGTCTAACCATCTTATCCTCTGTCGTCCCCTTCTCCCCCCTGCCTTCAATCTTTCCTGCTGCTGCTAAGTCGCTTCAGTCGTGTCCAACTCTGTGCGACCCCATAGACGGCAGCCCGCCAGGCTCCCCTGTCCCTGGGATTCTCTAGGCAAGAACACTGGACTGGGTTGCCATTTCCTTCTCCAATGCATGAAAGTGAAAAGTGAAAGTGAAGTCGCTCAGTCGTGTCTGACTCTTAGCGACCCCATGGACTGCAGCCTACCAGCTTCCTCTGTCCATGGGATTTTCCAGGCAAGAGTACTGGAGTGGGGTGCCATTGCCTTCTCCTCAATCTTTCCCAGCATCAGGGTCTTTTCCAGTAAGTCAGCGCTTCGCGTCAGGTGGCCAAAGTATTGGAGCTTTAGCTTTAGCATCGGTCTTTTCAATGAACACTCAGGACTGATCTCCTTTAGGATGGACTGGTTGGATCTCCTTGCAGTCCAAGGGACTCTCAAGAGTCCTCTAGCACCACAGCTCAAAAGCATCAGTTCAGTGCTCAGCTTTCTTTATGGTCCAAGTCTTTACATGACTACTGGAAAAACCATAGCTTTGACTATACAGACCTTTGTTGGCAAAATGATGTCTCTGTTTTTTAATATGTTGTCTAGGTTGGTCATAGCTTTCCTTCCAAAGAGTAAGTGTTTTTTTAATTTCATGGCTACAGTCACCATTTGCAGAGATTTTGGAGGTCAAGAAAAATCTTTCACTGCTTCCACTTTTTCCCCTTCTATAGGCCATGAAGTGATGGGACTGGATGCCACAATCTTAGTTTTCTGAATGTTGAGTTGCAATCCAGCTTTTTCACTCTCACTTTCATCAAAAGGCTCTTTTGTTCCTCTTCGCTTTCTGCCATTAGCGTGGTATCATCTGCATAACTAAGGTTATTGATGTTTCTCCCAGCAATCTTGATTCCAGCTTGTGCTTCATCCAGCCCAGCATTTCACATGATACATTCTGCAAATACTCTAAATAAGCAGGGTACAGTATACAGCCTTGTCGTTCTTTTTTCCTAATCTCAAACTAGTCAGTTGTTCCGTGTCCAGTTCTAACTGTTGCTTCCTGACCTCCATGTTTCTCAGGAGACAGGTAAACTGGTCTAGTATTACCATCTCTTTAAAAATTTTCTAGTTTGTTGTGATCTACACAGTTAAATGCTTTAGCTGGGTCAATCCAAGGTCCAGTGAATGTTGGCAATTTGATCTCTGGTTCTTCAGCCTTTTCTAAACCCAGCTTGTACATCTGGAAGTTCTCAGTTTACATACTGTTGAAGCCTAGCTTGAAGGCTTTTGAGCATTACCTTGCTAGCGTATGAATTGTACAGTAGTTTGAGCATTCTTTGGCATTGCCTTTCTTTGACATTGGAATGAAAACTGACCTTTTCCATCCTGTGGACACTGCTGAGTTTCCCAGATTTGCTGACATATCGAGTGCAGCACTTTAACAACATTATCTTTTAGGATTTTAAATAGCTCAGCTGGAATTCCATCACCTCCACTAGCTATGTTTGTAGTGATGCTTCCTAAGGCCCACTTGGCTTTGCATTCCAGGATGATTCCGCTCAGTCTAGGTGAGTGATCACACCATTGTGGTTATTTGGGTCGTGAAGGTCTTTTTCGTACAGTTCTGTGTATTCTTGCCACCCCTTCTTAGTATCTTCTGCTTCTGTTAGGTCCTTCCCCTTTTGGTCCTTTATTGTGCCCATTCTTGAGTGAAATGTTCCCTTGAGA
The DNA here is from genome assembly GCF_019923935.1 of Bubalus bubalis. Taxonomy (NCBI): domain Eukaryota; kingdom Metazoa; phylum Chordata; class Mammalia; order Artiodactyla; family Bovidae; genus Bubalus; species Bubalus bubalis. Next base: position 118,408,412 of record NC_059162.1, read on the forward strand.
TCTTCAGTTTTCTTGAAGCGATCTCTAGTCTTTCCCATTCTGTTGCTTTCCTTTATTCCTTTGCACTGATCATTGAAGAAGGCCTTCTCAGCTCTCCTCGCTAGCCTCTGGAACTCTCCATTCAGTTGGGTGTATCATTCCCTTCCTCCTTTGTCTTTCACTTCTGTTCTTTTCTCAGCTATTTGTAAGGCTTTCTCAGACAACCACTCTGCCTTCTTGCATTTCTCTTTCTTTGGGATGGTTTTGGCCACTGTTTCCTGTACAATGTTATGAACCTCTGTCCATAGTTCTAAATGGAATACTATTCAGCAGTGAAAAAGAACAGACTACCCATACACTCAAAATCATGAGAAAATCTCTTAAACATTGAGCACAGTGAAAGGAGCCTTGTGTGAAAAACACACACCGTGTGATCCTGCTGAAGCTCTGGAACAGGTAAAACTGATCAACAATGGAGGAATCAGAGGCGTGGTTGATTCCTGGGGTACAGTGAAGTTTGACAAAGAGGAAAGGGCTGGAGAGAACCTTCTAGGGGATGGTCACACTGCATCATTAAATAGGTGTTTGGGTTATACAGGTACAAGTATTTGTTGAGACTCATCAAGTGATACCTTATGGGATGCAGGTAAGGCAGTACTCAGAGGCAAATGTATAGCTACAAACACCACATTAAAAAAGAAGAAAGATCTCCAATCAGTAACAGAAAGTTACATCTTAAGGGGCAAGAAAAGAGAAGAGTAAATGCAACCTGGAGCTCACAGAAGGAAGGAAACAGACTGGAGCAGAGAGAAGAGAAATGGGGAACAGCACAGCGATAAGGATCAAAACAAAAGCTGATCTCTGAAAAGATAAATGAACTTGACAAGCATTTAGCCAGAATGACTAAGAAACAAAAGAGATTTATTCATCTCACTGTCTCCAGAACTTGCAAAAAAATCCATAATCAATTCTTGAACTCTACTTCATGATAATCAGGTAAAAATATTTGAGGAAAGGGGTGAATGCATTGCTATGAATGCATTTTCAGTCATGTCCGACACTTTGCAACACCATGGACTGTAGCCCACCAGGCTCTTCTGTCCATGGGATCACCCCAGGCAAGAATACTGAAGTGGGTTGATATTTCCTCCTCCCGGGGATCTTCTGGACCCAGGGATCAAACCCGAGTCTCCTGTGGCTCCTGATTGGCAGGTGGATTCTCCACCACCTGGGAAATGCAGAAAATAAAAGATGGATGGGCAAATGGATAGGCGGATGGACAGATGTGTTAACATGTGATAATGTAAGTACAGCAAACCTCAGTAGCCTAGGTGATGAGTTTAGGGTTGCTTGTCAAATGCTTTCAATTTCTCACTGAATTTGAAAACCTCCACAATAAAGTATTTGAAGAAATGACCATCCACGTGTCACCACCCACTGTGCCATCCCAGCTTTGTCACATGCTTCCTGCGGTGGAAAGACCCGGATTACACAGATCACTCCTCCAGAGCCACTCTGAGCACCCACAGCTGTGCACCAGACACTGCGTGGAGGCCTGAGCATATCAGCAAATGAACCGCACCTCTGAGCTCTAGAGCTTGTGATACGACAGGGAGACAGGCAATGGTGGGACTAGCCAGGCTGCATGGCCAGGCCGGGTGGGCAGTGCTGTTGAGAATCCCGTTCTGGACACGTCTAGTCAAGCATTTCAGAGGAGCGGGGCATGCTGTGTTTGGCTGGCAGGTGAACTCTCGGTTCGAGCCCTTCCCAGGAGGTCCCTCTGAGTCCCCCCCACCCTGTGGGTGGATGCAGTACACAGAGAAGGCCTCTTCACCTGCTGCAAGGCACGCAGCAAGCCCCCTGCAGATAACAGTGTACTATAATTTTGGTGGGATGGTGGGGGGATGCAGGAGGGGCCCTCAGGAATTTGAGGTCTAGTTCTCGAAGCAGTGTGGGCAGGGAGGGCGTGGCATTGGCGAGGCAGTGATCTCTGCTATCAGACGTGATTCTGGTCAGACACCCGGCACCTCTCTGTCAGGACCCCACAGGCCTTCAGAGTGTAAGCGCTGGTCACGCAGCTACCGCCAAACTGGCAGGAGGTCTGGTGTCTCCTGGCAAGAGCAGGGTCTGCCCAAACGCCAGGCCACCATCACAGGGGGCACTGCAGATGCAGGCAGAGTGAGTCCCTCCCCGACACCAGAACGAGCCCGTGAGGACAGCGTTGGGGGTGGAGCTGCTTTCGAGACTCAGCCCTTGCCCTCGCTGGTTCATCCCTGGGTGAACGCCAGCAGCCTTGAGTCTCTCTGTGCCACCTTATTGATGTGGTCTGATTTAGTAGAGCACCCCCAGTAACCATGGCCATCCAAGGCCATCCAAAGGTATTCCAAAGGTAAAGAAAACCAGAATTTGCAGAGTTTTCTGAGTATCATAGAATAAAAGAAAAATGATCACTTAGCTACAAACTGGTGACATTTTAAAAATTCAGAGATGAAGAAATCTACAAAAGAAGGAATCCACAGGGAACAAAGCCTTCCTTGACTTCAGATTTCTCCCACACTACAGTGAACAGAAAAGGCAGCTTTCTCCCACACTACAGTGAACAGAAAAGGCAGCTTACTGACTTGCAGGAGCTCTTTATATGTGAGGCTGACTACCATCCAACATGCTTCTGCTGTTGTCTAGCTGTGCGTGTCTGACTCTTTTGTGACCCATGGACTGTAGCCCACCAGGCTTCTCTGTCCATGGGGTTCTCCAGGGAAGAACCCTGGACTGGATTGCCATTCCCTTCTCAGGGGATCTTCCTGACGCAGGGACTGAACCAACATCTCCTGCATTGCAGGCAGAGTCTTTACTGCTGAGCCACCAAGGAGGCCCACCATCTGGCACGCATGTCGCCAGTCCTTTCCTTGTTTGATTTTTGACTTTTAGATGTGCTTCTGGTTGGGTTTTTGGTTTTTTTTTTTTAATTATTTTGCCACTGAAATTTTATATTTTTGTGTAGTCATAATTTCTTTCTTTAGTGTTATGTTCAAAATATCTTTTTATCATTTTTAGCATATTAAAAATATTCACTTAAGTTACATTGATCTTATTGGTGGCTTCTTTAATTGTTTGGGTTACATTAAATGAATGCATTTTTATGGGAAAAATGCAGACATTATGGGAACTCATGGGCCCTCTGCCCTTCATCTTTGCATGAGTGCCAGCAGCAACTCTGCCATGTGTCGCATCAATATTTCTGCTGTGTGCTTATCTTTGTACATGTGTAGGTAAAACACCAGAATTACAATATGTGCTCACTGGCTTGTTTTTACATAAATGGAATCATTCTGTATTATTCTATAATTAGGATTTTTACATAATGTTATGTGTTGAAATTAGGAGATGCTTGCTCCTTGGAAGGAAAGCTATGATAAACCTAGACAGCATATTAGAAAGCAGAGACATCACTTTGACAACAAAGGTTCGTATAGTCAAAGCTATGGTTTTTTCCAAGAGTCAAGTACAGAGTTGGACCATAAAGAAAGCTGAGCACTGAATGCTTTCTAATTGTGGTTCTGGAGAAGACTCTTGAGAGTCCCTTGGATGGCAAGGTCAAACCAGTCAATCTTAAAGGAAATCAACCCTGAATATTCATTGGAAGGACTGATGCTGGAGCTCCAATACTTTGGCCACCAGATGGGAAACGCTGACTCACTGAAGGCAGACGGAGATGGGGGCGGCAGAGGATGAGATAGTTAGACAGCATTACCAACTCAATGGATGTGAATTTGAGCAAACTCCAGGAGATGGTGAAGGACAGAGAAGACTGATGTGCTACAGTCCATGGGGTCGCAAAGAGCTAGACACAACTTAGTGACTGAACAACAGCAGCCCCTGTTGGCCTGGTCCCAGGCCAATCCACTTATCTGTTTTACGTGCTCCAGGTTCTGCATGGTGTTTCAGAGTAGATACCTGGAGTTTATTCAACCATCTTTCTGACCAGTGGATATTTTTTATAAACACCCTATTATAAACACTCCATGATGACATTGGACCTGACTCCTAAAACTCCTGTCACTGACATAAAATGCCAACAAGTTCACGGCTCAGACACAGCCAGTTTCCCTCAGAAGTCCCATGGCCATTTACACTCCACTCACAGGGGACGAATCCCTCTAACCCCCAGGGACACCACCAGCGATTTCTCCTGGGCTGGCAGACAAAACCTGATGTCTCAGTGCTGTTTGCTTCTCACTGATTACTGTGCAGTTAAGCAAACCTCTTTATACTTTCTTTCTGTGAGTTGCCTACATGTGTCCTGTGTCCATTTAAAATTTATGTCCATCTTACCTTATTGCTTTGTTACACTTTATGGGTCTTTATATGTTGTCTGTTATATAAATTGCAAGGGTTTTCTCCTAGACTGACACTTGTCTTTTAATTTCAGTAACCATGGATTTCATTCTATTGAAGTTTTAAAGTTTCATGTGATAAAAAATGTCCAATCTTTTCCTTTATGGTTTAGGGATTCCAGAAGGACATCTCCATTCAAGGCTTTACGACATTCTGCTCTTTGATGCTTTGATTAGCTCTTTAATCATCTGGTATTAACTGTGGCTGTGGAGAGCAGATATCTATGATGTTTTTCTCTGTGACTGGTTGCCCACCCTTCAGGGATCACGTGCCCACTGTTTTGAAATATCTGTCTTTGCCCTTTATTAAAATCCATATATCAGGGAATTCGGTCCACTGATGTATTTGGGTACTACTGTGAGCATAACAGACATTTTATATGACTAGTAATAAATCAAAATATGTAAACAAACATAAATCTCAGCACACATACACATACTGTTTATGTGTGAATGTGGGTGTGTAAGGATATGTGTGTATTGTGTATACACGAGTGTCTGTGTGCACACAGTTGAAGTGTATCTGAATGCTGGGAAGCAGACTGGAGGGTCTAGAGATATAATGTGAGTGTGTATTTCTATGTCTGCACACACATCAACCCGCACACCTGGTGATCCCTCAGAGACTGTAGCCTGTGTGGCATCCGCAGGGCGGTTCTGGGAGGCCTGGCTCGGGCTGTCTTTCCTGGGTGGCAGAAGGCACAGCAGGGGGGCTTGTGGGTTAGTTACACCTTAGGACCTGCAAGGTGACAGTGGTCAGAGGTTCCGGCGTCACCATCACAAGGCATGTCCAGAAGACTTTTAGTGGACTCAGGCATCTGCCACCTGGAACCCAGGAGGACCAGGTACCTCCCTGAAGCCTTGTGGTCACCGGTCAGCCACCTGCCGTTCCTGAACTTCAGTCCCCAGAGGACACTGCAGAGAAGCCTAGCACCAGCTCAGAGCAGAAAAAACTCCGAGCGGTGCACCTCCCTGGCCCACCTTCCGTGGAGTCATGGGGACATCGTGCCGTGGGCCATGGCACTAACGCCTCTCGGGAGGACGATCCTGGGATCCATGTCAGGGTCCACACCCCTTCTAGACTCTAGATCCTGGATCCATCCTAGGGTCTACACCCCTTCTAGACTCTAGATCCTGGGATCCATGTCAGGGTCCACACCCCTTCTAGACTCTAGATCCTGGATCCATCCTAGGGTCTACACCCCTTCTAGACTCTAGATCCTGGGATCCATGTCAGGGTCCACATCCTTTCTAGACTCTGGATCCTGGGATCCATGTCAGGGTCCACACCCCTTCTAGACTCTAGATCCTGGGATCCATCTTAGGCTCTACACACCTTCTAGACTCTAGATCCTGGATCCATCTTAGGCTCTACACCCCTTCTAGACTCTAGATCCTGGGATCCATGTCAGGGTCCACATCCTTTCTAGACTCTGGATCCTGGGATCCATGTCAGGGTCCACACCCCTTCTAGACTCTAGATCCTGGGATCCATGTCAGGGTCCACACCCCTTCTAGACTCTAGATCCTGGGATCCATGTCAGGGTCCACATCCTTTCTAGACTCTGGATCCTGGGATCCATGTCAGGGTCCACACCCCTTCTAGACTCTAGATCCTGGGATCCATCTTAGGCTCTACACACCTTCTAGACTCTAGATCCTGGATCCATCTTAGGCTCTACACCCCTTCTAGACTCTAGATCCTGGGATCCATGTCAGGGTCCACATCCTTTCTAGACTCTGGATCCTGGGATCCATGTCAGGGTCCACACCCCTTCTAGACTCTAGATCCTGGGATCCATGTCAGGGTCCACACCCCTTCTAGACTCTAGATCCTGGGATCCATGTCAGGGTCCACATCCTTTCTAGACTCTGGATCCTGGGATCCATGTCAGGGTCCACACCCCTTCTAGACTCTAGATCCTGGATCCATCTTAGGCTCTACACCCCTTCTAGACTCTAGATCCTGGGATCCATGTCAGGGTCTACATCCTTTCTAGACTCTGGATCCTGGGATCCATGTCAGGGTCCACACCCCTTCTAAACACTAGATCCTAGAAGCTAAACATGACAAGCTGACACTGAAGAAAGGAATGCTCTGGAAAAGAGGAATAAGATCATTTTAGCGAGACCAATAGCCCCCAGGCCAGAACATATTGTAAATAAACACCTTTGGTGCTGCCAACACACAGGGCTGGCCAGCAAAGAAAGTCTCTTGTCTCGAGCAAGGTCTGGGCATTTTGGGGTGTCCTTCCAGGGCATGGCTGGAGGATGGGGTGTGGTCAGGTGGACGTGGGTATCTGCTCCACCTGGCAAGTCTACCGCAGTGGGGAAATGGTCGCATTAGCTAGATGTCCCTGTACAGGAGGCCCAGCTGCCCTCTGGCTGAGGCCATGCTCTGCTCAGAGCAGAGAGGATGCTGGCTGTTGGGCATCAAGCTGGTTAACCAGGCAGCAAGTTTGCCTCACTTAACACAGTGATTTTATAAAACTATCAATATATGTAAACAAACATAAATCTCAGCACGCATACACATACTGTTTATGTGTAAATGTGGGTGTGTAAGGATCTGTGTGTATTGTATATACATGAGTGTCTGTGTGTACACAGTTGAAGTGTATCTGAATGCTGGGAGGCAGACTGGAGGATATAATCATGATTTTCTGGGAGGCGATGGTCATATGTAACACAGATGTAAGGTGAGCATGTATTTCTATGTCTGCACACAAGTCAACCCGCACACCTGGTGATCACCTGCCCCCAACACACAGAAAGGTAAAACGCAGGGTGGCCCAGTTACTTACCCGAAGCATCCCTGTTAGCCAAGGGTGGACCTAGGATTCTAGGCTGTGTCCACTCGATTCCAAAGCCCTACTTGTGATGCTGCCCTGAGACCCGTCCCCTGGAAGCCAGCAGGGTTGGTCCCACCTGGGCTGCGATGGGACTGGGCCTCTGGACCAGCTGAGCTGCTGGTGAAGCCACCTGGGCCCTTCACCACCAACATCTGGTCGTCGGCCCCTCAGGGACAGCCCGAGCTGCCATCAGCAAGCCTCCTGGTGGAGGCAAAGACTGGCCCTGTGAGCACAGTCAGGGCCTGGCTCAGGGCCTGCAGAAGCTCCCCAACCCAAAGTTCTGGGAGCTGACCAATCAGGGGCACAGTGCCCTGGGATCCTTGGTGAGCCTCCTGATCCCCCAACTCTGCAGAGACTCACCTTCCTGAAGAAAGAGAAGTGGAGGGAAGCCTGAGTCGCCTACTTCCCAAGTTTCTTTCTTTTTTCTTTCATTTTTTTGGCCATACCATGTGGCACATGGGATCTTAGTCCCCCAACCAGGGATCGGACCCGTGCTCCCTGCTGTGGAAGTACAGACTCATAACCACTGGACCACCAGGGGCTGAGAGAAGCCTGCCTGCTCCCCAAAACCCTGCTCGGGGAAGTCCATCCCCAAGTTTCTTTAACCTGCTCCCAGTCCATGCTGCCTTTTTCAAGGAAGTTGAGCATTCTGCTTCAGGCCTATGATTCCAGCACGGAGCCCAGGAGGAAACAGCAAAGGAAGCAGGTTTCTTATTTCATTCTCCCCAGTTTTCTATAAGGGAAAACCAAGGTCTACAGAAGTTGAGGACCACTTAAAGTGAGCAAGACACGAGTGGCAAAGCCCAGAACCAGCCCCTGCAGACGCTCTCTGCAGGGCCCTTTCACATCTCACCGTGGGTGTGTCCCAAAGACTCCACTCACTTGAAGCCTATGAACCCAGAATCCACCCGCAGCCGTCCGGGTGGGGTTCCACACCCACCGTGAAGATCAGTATCACAGTGGTATCATCCGCATAGACCCCAGTCTGCATGGACCACCGTTTCCTGTGAAACAGCACAGATACTATGATATGCATGTGTCGTATTCCTCATCTTCAAACAACTCAAGGTGCTTATTGTCCCTGTGGATGTGGGCAAATTGGAGGGAGATTCTCAAGCCCCTTCCTTCGTCATGGCTGGGTCTTCCAACCCTACAGCCTAAGTCTTGCTTCAGCTCACCGTACATGGGGTGTGTGTGTGTGTGCGTGTCAAACTGGCCCTGGCCACTGAGCAACTCCTCATCTTCCTGCTCAGCTGGAGGGACCCCAGGCCCCTGGGGAGCCTCCACCACTGTGTGGGCAGCAAGCTCAGCCCTGGTGGGTGAGAACTGTGGGAAGCCGGTCCAGAAGGAGAAGGGGCAGGAAGTCCCCCGCAGGGTGCCGGGCACCTCCCAGGAGTGGCTTTGTCTGGGGAGCTAAGTGTGGACAGCCCAGCACGTGGTTGCTGCCCTCAAGCAGGGGCTTGGGGAGCAGGCAGGCTTCTCTCAGCCTCAGGTCTGTACTGGAGGCCACTGGTCCCTGCCAGGATGCTCTGGCGCCAGGTCTCATGGAAGGTGCTTCATAACGACCCTGGGTAATCCTCACCACAGCCAAAGGCCAGGTCCTGTTGCAGACGAGGACCCTGAGGCTCGGCGAGGTCGTGTTGTGCTGGGCCCTGGTCTCGACCGTCTCAGTCTGTGTGTGGCGCTGGGTCACTGCGCCCGTGGCCCCTGGACAGAGGCATTGGAGCCCTGGGGATGAGGAGATCAGGGAAGCTTCCCCAGCAGCACACGTGTGTCTACAGCTGCCATGAGCCCATGAGACCACGACGGACACCACCCCAGGGCACAGGCCAGGGAGGAGGGGCCGAGTGGCCACAGGGTTGAAAGATCAGCTGCGCAGCTGGAGGACAAGTCCTGCGTGTCTCCGAGTCCTTGTTCAGAACTCGGGGAAGCCCCCTACATGCCCAGGCCAGACAGAGCATCTTGACCTGAGGCTGGGGGTGGCGTAGCCCCCTTTCTGTCTTTGCACTCCACGTGCTTAATGGGCAGATGGGTGAGGGGGCGGCCTCCTCGGGCTTGTGTTGGAGGATGGAAGACCGAGCCTCGGGCCAGAGCTGTGGAGGACAGGGGTGTGCCGGCCGGCCAGGGGTCCCCGAGAAGTACTCAGCCTTCAGGTCCTGCAGGCTGTGAGGATGGGACAGAGGCTCCATCCTGAGCCCCCACCCCCACCCCCGGCCAGTGGCTCCCACCCTGATGGGAGCCAGTGGACCCCTCAGTGCCCACGCTGGACAGAAAAGAGGCTGGCAGAGGCCACCTGGTTTGAGCAACTCAAGGGTGAGCTGGTTGTGAAGGGGGAGGAAACTTGCTGTGTGATGAACAAATAAGGAGGTCAAAGAAGGACCACCAGGCCAACCCAGGGAAGAGGCAGCAGAAGCCACCAGGGCTTTAAACAAACAAATCGACCATGGACGAACGGAGCAGGAGACGGAGGTGCCAGCGTGGGCAACACTGTCCCGTGCACGTGTTTTCTGGACGAGGGCAAGTCAGGTTGGAGAAGCAACTCGGCAGCAGCAAGACTGGCTGGTGGTTGACACGGGGCAGTCATGGGCACACAGGAGTCCTGGTCCCACCTGGGAGGCCTGCTGCCCAGCCCATCACCACCCGGCTGAGTGAGCTCAGGCCCAGGCAACACCCCTCTGGGCCTCCGGATCCCAGGTTGCAAGGTTTGGTTCAGAAGCCAGACCCTTCGGGGGAGCGGGAGGGCAGGGCCTGGAAAAGGCCAAGTTTCCTGAACACCGTGCAGAGGGCTGACGGTGTAGCTTGTGTGCTGGACACCAGCTAGCCCTCGTCTTGCCCTAGCCAGCACCCTGCTGCTCCAAAGGGTCCAGGACTTATTCTCATGGATGCTCAGTTTGACCCTGTGGGATGGGGTGGACTCACCCCTCCTGACCGGTCACACCCCTTGTGCGGCTGCAACTGTGGTGGGGGTAGTCTCTGCTCTGTCCTCCTCATTCTGGAAGTCTCCAACACCTCAGCCGTGGTGCCTGGTCCTCCAGGAGTCCTTCCCGTTGTCAAACACCCAGCAGCCCCCCTGGAGGGGCAGCACCTCAGTCTGAAGACGCCAGGTGGACACTGGTCCGCAGGGCACTCCACGCCCCAGCACACACGAGTCACCCTCCAGCCGCCCTGGGAAGCAAGCCAGTGCCAACACCCAGCACAAGGAGCGGGTATCTCCTAGAACAAACTCTCAAGTTTGGGCTTCACGAGAATTTCCGCCTCCTCAGAAGCATGTCTCCACCCTCTCCTGCCCGCAAATGAAGCACAAGCGTCTTTCTTCTGAGCACATGTCCCGATGAAAACAGTGGAAAGTGCAGAACCACGGCCCGGAATGTGAGTAACACTGCAGAGCAAGCCCTCTGTCCTTCCGCGAGTCCTCTGTGCTCCCCGGGATTGGCCGGGGGGTTCCATGCCCTCCACACTGCCCTGCCACCCACAGCCCTGACTGGGGCTGCAGCTCGGAGACCTCACAGGATAAGGCAGACCTCTTACCACTCTCCTGGTAGTGGTCCTCCAGGGCTGGAGCAACCAAGGTATCAATCACAGTATCAATCATAAAATATGCATCATTACTCCTTCCCCTTCCAAGACACCTCGGGGGGCTCACAGCGGATTTCAGCTGCTTACTCCAAACCAAGCAGGGTGGGGGTGGGGAATACAGCCAGCCCCAAACCACGCTCCTCCCCAGCCTCTGCCTGAGCTCTCAGGGTGAGGGTGGGGCTGGCTCCCCAGCCTCCCCGTGTAAGCCCATCCTTACCCACTGCTGCCTGTCTGTCCCGCAGAAATGCCACTAGGCACCCGCGCCCGCTGTCCACATCCACCAGTGCACACTCGGCCCCGGTAAGTGCACGGTCATATTTGCTGGACAAACTGGTTGTGAAGGTATTAAGCGTGAGCTGGGTGCTTGGTACACCTGTGTTATGTATGCACAAGATTACTAAAAATTTAAAGATGAAAAAAACAAAAACTCGGAGAAGTTAATAATGCAAACTAGACTTTCAAATCCAGATATTGGTCTGTCTGAGATATTTTGTCAGTAGACGCCAGAGGATGAGATGGTTGGATGGCATCATTGACTCAATGAACGTGAGTTTGAGGAAGCCTCAGGAGTTGGTGATGGACAGGGAGGCCTGGCGTGCTGCAGTCCTTGGGGTTGCAAAGGGTCGGATGCAACTGAGCGACGGAACAACAACAGCAAGGTGTATCACAGAAAGGCGGGCATGTTGCTTCTGCGCTGACCTGGAGATGGGAAGCGGATGGGTGGATGAGCAGGCGGACGGATGGGGCAGATGAACAGATGGGGCAGATGAACAGATGGGAGGAGGATGCATGGATGGATGAGTGGATGGAAGCCAGACGTGCTCAGGTGTTCATGACTGTGTTTTCTCAAGGACTTTTTGAGGACTACCTAGGCAACTGAAGCATCTGTGAAGAGAGCCGAGCACCATCTATGAAAGTGGAGAACGTTCCCCAGCTACGGTCAGAGAGAAAGGCAGCAGCAGAGGGTCAGAGAGATGCAGTGCTACTGGCTTTGAAGACAGAGGGAAAGGCCACAAGCCAAGGAGTGCTGGCAGCTTCTAGAAGCCCGACAAGACAAGGCGAGGGGTTCATCTCTGGAGTCTGCAGCAAGAACACCGCCCTGTGGACACGTTAGCCCAGGGAACCTTGTGTTGGACTTCTGACTAAGAGAAGTGTGAGACAATAGATGTGTGCTGGTCAAAGGCTCTAAGTTTGTGATCAATTGTTCCAGCAGAAACAAGGAGCTAATAGAGGGGGTTTGCGTTTCAACAGAGAAGCAGCAAAGTAATTATGGCATGTCTTTCCACAGAGCTGTAGACAGCTGTCGCTCTCCTCCAAAAGGGCATTTTTTTAGATCAGCGGTTACAGTCACCAAGGAGAGAGTTCTTTTATGTATATAATTCCCACTGTGATTAAAATATATATATGTGATTTTAGAGGTTATAATAGCTGATTTACAGTTATTACAAAATATAGGCTATATTCCCTGTGTTGTACAAACTACATCCGTAGAGCCCATCTTCTTTTCGAGAAGAGCCAGAAATAAGCTGGTTTCCACTGACAACAAGCAGCCGTCTGCATCCCTGGTGGGGCTCTGTGGTCCCCAGTGGAGCGTCATTCACCCCAGCACTGCGAGAACTCAGAGCACCGCGAGAACTCAGAGGCAAACGTGAAGCAGCGGCGCGCGTCAGCAGAGTATCCACAGCTGGGCCCACCTGCCTCCACGGCGCCTGGTGAGCCCTGCCTGGGCCTCTGACCCTCCCTGTCTGCCTGCTGCAGCCTGAGCTCCGTGGACAGACCCCCAGCCCAGCACGGCTGCCCTGTCCACCTGATCCTGGCTTTGAGAAGGAGAGCCGGTCTACTTGCTGCGGGCAGGGAAGCCCCCAGGAGAACCCCCCATCTCCCTGGTTCCTCTGGGGAGACTGTTGGTCTTCCTTCTCCAGGAAGCAGGCGGCTGGGAAGGGCTGGGCTGTGCTCACACCCACCACATGTTCTGTCCTTCCTGGGGGACACAGTGCTGCGTTCCTGGGGCTGCACCGGGAGGACCTGCCAGGCAGCAGGGGGACTCGAGCCTGCATTCCTGCCCTGCAGGTGACACTCTTGTATGCTCTGGGGAGCGGGAACCCATCCACGGTTCCCCAGCCTGGCCTCCTCACCCCATGGAGCAGGGAATCTCCTTGGGGCTCTCACACCTCCTGGAAACACAGTTCATCACGTGAGTTTCCCCAGGTGTCTGGGGAAAACCGATTTTTCATTCTGGCTGACACGTAGTATCCTAAGTGCCTCCAAAGCAAAACTCACTCCTGTCCACAGGGCAATACTAAACTGGAACAGCCGCTATATTTAACAGAAAGCCCACATCCCGTTGCCATGACAACCTGCGTTCTAAAATTAGAAACACCGCCCACCATGGGGTAGATGCCACCGGAGGAGCTGCTCCGCTTGCCTTGATCGGTCCTCCGGCCAGGAGCTGGGGTTCCCTGCACCCAGCTGTGGACGCCCACCAGGCTCACAGCCCGTGACGGTCCTGCTGGCCCGCCCGTGAGCTTCCCTGCAGCTGCAAGTGACTTGGGGGCAGGTGGCCGTCAGTGCAGTGCCCGAGCTCCAAGATCATGCTGGCCCTTCTCCTGCTGCCTTGGCTCATGTCCACCTTCAGAGGGCAGTGCCAGCCGCTTGGCCATTTTCACAAGGTAAGGAAAGGTGTCCCTGGGGTTCCTGGCAAGTTCCACTCTTTCTCATTGGTCAGTGTGGGGTCACCTGGCAGCTCCTGGCTCTAACCCCAGGAGTGGGAAGAGGGCCTTCTCAGCTGGTTTCCGTCCAAAACAGTGTCCTGACCTTGCTGGTGGCCCTCTTTCTGTAGACACTTTATTCTCCAAACAGCATCGAGGGGTGTGGCCTCGATGCCTGACTTCTACTCATGGTGCAGAACTTGACCTTGTCTGTGACTCTGGCTCATTTTCTTCGTGTCTCTGGACTTGGGTTTTCCCGGGGAGAAGGCCAGGCAGTGGGGTCAGCCTGGACAGGTAAGGTCCCTCCAAAGTCATCTTAAATGACACAGATGTGACATTCTCATGTACAAGGAGGCCTGGTTGGGGCTTGCTCCAGGACTTGCTAAATAATCTGGACATTTCAAGATCCATGGAGGAAAGGAGACCAGGGAAGAAATAGAAAGATAGCAGGATAAATAAGAGTTTAAAAGAAAAAACTAGGTGATTTTTCAGAAGGAAGAAAAGCATTTGGGTGAAAGCAATCTATTTTATCGGGAAAAGAGGCCCATTAGAACAGGCTAGAGGTGAAACTGAGGGCAGAAATCCCACTGACTGGGGGACTCCTGCCAGGTGATGGAGAGGGGAGGATGGACAAGACGTGGGTCCATATGTCGGAGACCCAGTGCCAGGATGGGCTCCACAGAGTTGTGCGCAGCAGCGAGAACTCCTCTTTGGCCAGAAGACGTATCTGCATGAGGGGGAGCCTGGCTGCAGACACCCCCATGTGTTTCTTTGGGTACAATTTCACCTCCGGGGCCAGGGGGACCCTGCCTTCCCACACGCGTGAGTGATGGTGCTTTCTGCAGGCGAGGGTCCCACACCACCGTTGCCTACAACTTGCACTTCTCCCCGGAAGCTCCGTGCCCTGCAAACGCACCGACTCCCAGCAGCCCCGCTCTCTCGATTCTACAGGTCTGAATGGCAGACTCAGCTCTGCGAGTGTTTCTGCACACACTTTCACGTGATGCTGATGCCCTGTCCCGGGAGGCCCAGCCCTTTTCTGAAGCCCCTGCAAGGCTGTGCACCTGGGCTATGGGAGAAGCCCGTGGGCTCCTGTAGGACCAGGTAGCAAGGGACAAGGCAAGGCGGCTGCTCCGGACAAGCCCTGGTGGTGATCTCTGGGGTCTGGGCAGACAGAGTGACTGAGCAGGGGAGGTCAGCCACCATCCACGCCTGCGGCTGCTGGGAAGGCGATGGAGCTGGCTGGCACGGGTCAGCCCCGGGGACACAGGAGCTCAGCTCCACCCAGCGGCCTTTGCCAAGCAACGCCTTCTTCCCCGGAGCGTAGGGCCTGTCACAGATGCAGGAACCACCAAGAGGCCTGACGTCACTTGGGACTAGGGAGCATCCAAGGTTGAAAATGAAGGGCTTGTGACCCTGCCCATTGCCCAGGGGACAAGGAGGCCCTGCCATCCGCTGCTGGTCACATATGCCTCAGCATGGACAGCAGGATTGACGTCACCAGTTTCTTGAGGGTTGGGGGTAACAGACAAATCTCAGGCTGGGCAGCACTCTTGGGACAAAATCTACAGCTTTGTGTGAAGCAAGCCGTCCTCAGGGTCAGAGAAGGGGGACCCCGTGTGAACCAAGCCAACCTTGGGGTCAGGGGAGGGGGCCCCCGTGTGAACCAAGCTGACCTCGGGGTCAGAAGAGGGGGCCCCCATGTGAACCGAGCCAACCTCGGGGTCAGAGGCGGCAGCCCCGGTGCCTGCAGGGCTGACCTGAGCATCGCATGCAGCCGGTCGGGCTTGGGAGGGGCACAGGGACCTCCCCATTTTCCAGACAAGGAAGCCAAGGCTTGGAGATGGGAAGTAACTCATGGTTTACACTCGAGGAGTCAGGATAGCGCACAGTGCAGGGCTCCTGTGACCCAGAGACCTCTTCTCAGGGCTGATGGCTGCGATTTTAGGGGGTGGAGGGTAGGGCTGCCCTTTCCACCCATCTACTGGCCCTGAGGCAAATTCTCCCAACCCGACCTCTCCCCACCCCCACCGCCTCCTCTTCCTCCCTCTGCCCTCCCACAGGCTCCCGTCCTGTGATGCCCCAGGGACTGCCCAGGCTCCAGGCAGCAGACCTGTCTCCCTCCCTCTCCGCTGCTTCTTCTCCTCTCTCTGTCTCTCTGCCCCATCTCTCTGGCTCTCTCCCTCTCTGTCCATCTCTGCCTCTGTCTCTCTTTCTGGCCAATCTCATTTTGAAGAGATTCGCTGCGGAGTCTGCAGGGGAGCAGGGTTGGATGGGGGAGCAGACGACGGTGTGTGGAGGAGACCCTGGAGCTGCCCGCATGGAGGGAGCCCTTGTTTATTCGCAGTGCCCTTGGTTTTGGCCGAGGGGCAGGACTTCGGGGCAGACCATCTGGTGGCCCTCACCCCCGCCCGCGGGCGCTCTGGGAGCGGGCATGTCCTGGTTCACCAGGGCACCCTGTTGGCCTCAGGGGACCTCAGGCATCCAGGAGCTGGTTGGGGGTAGAGTTGTATCATCCCTGGGCACCTGTGCCCCAATGAGGCACACCAGGAACCTGCACGCCCACATGTGATCAGTAGATAGAGCACGCAGGAGTCAGTCTCCCCACAGGCCAGGGCTGAGCAGGAATGCCAGCAAGTCTGCAGCCAGCTCAGCAGAAACAGGGTCTGGTGATTCAGGCAGGGAGCATGGCCTCTGCTCAGAGCTGCCCCCTCCCAGGGGACACACACAGGCAGGTGGGCAGCCCCCTGGCAGCAGCGCCCCATGTTGGCCAGGGCCTGTCCCTCGCATCTGCCGCTGCTCCCCCCTCACTCGCTGACTCAGCTTCCCCGGAAAGCCTGCCTTCCGCTCCCCCCACCCCATCTGTTCTCACAGCCTCATCTGCTGGGGGCAGTCAGTTCAAGTTCAATCACAAGAAAGGCAGGACAGATGCCATGGGGGACATTTTATTGGCAATCCCGGGAGAAAACAGGAATCTGGGCCCACGGGAAGAGCCGTGCGCAAGGGAAGAAGGCATCTGCCCCTTAGCCGGGGTGGGAGCCCAGGGTCGATTGGGTGCTCCCGAAGGTCACACCTGGCCTGGCCTCCATGGTCCTGCTGCGGACGCTCATGCCGTGAGAGTCCGAGGCTTCACGTGAGTTTGGGGTCACACTGGCCACCCCAACGTTTCACGTGGGTTTGGCATCACACTGACCATTGGCAAAGATGAACTGAAAGTTAATCCCAAAGGAAGCCACATCAGATATGCCTGTGCAGGAGGGGAGAGCCATTACAGCAAATCGAAACCCATGACTGTCACCTCGCACCCCTGGCGTCTGAACGTGCCCCTCGCACGTGTGTGGTCTGCGGTGGGGATGCAAGGTTGCTCTCCATACACTCACACACCAGGGACAAAGGGGCTTTTGTTTCTCCATCCTGCTTGGGTCTTGCTCAAGAGCCCCGGCGCCTGGGCCTGGCCTCAGTCGCATCATCCCTGAACCAGTCCAGGAGGTTGAAGTTCACGCTGCAGGCGGCACCTCCCCTTCCACCCCCTCTTAAAGCTGGTGTGCCTGCAGGGGGAACACGGAGGTGGGGGTGACCCGGTGCTCTGGATGAGCTCTGGGGCCTTGCGGGCTTCTGACTGGGGTCCCGCCCTGGGGTGTTTCCCCGTCTCTCCGCGGGAGCCCTGACTGCTGCCCACGTGCTCTGCTCTCTTCCCCACTGGCGGCTGTTGTCCTCGCTTGCTTTACCCTCCATGTCCTGGGCCTGGTTCCCCCTGTGTCTGAGGGAGCTGATGATGCCCTAGGGTGGCCAGGTCTGCATGCCGAGGGCTCCTGCTTGCGCAGTGAATGCTCAGTAATTACCCGAAATGGCAAGTCCCAACACACAGCCGCATGCTGACGTGCTATCCGGATACTGGAGCTCTGTTAGGACAGATGCGCTCAGGGAGGCCGCAGCTGGCCCGGCCCACGGCCCCTCGACGGCACCCCCAGGCTGTCGATGCTGAGAGGAGGCCGTGGGACCGACACCAGTGTGCTCGCGCGTGGTGACCCGGTGCCGACTGGCACTGGCACCCTCAGGCCAGACACGTCCGGGGCGGCTTGGGAGGGGGCGGCCCCTGGAGCCTCCTGCCGCCCTGCCTCCAGCAGCCTGGGAACGTGGGCTGGGGCCAGCGTTCAGAGCTGGATGAGGCCCAGACTTGCAGGGTACAGGGGTCTCTGGGAACCCCTCCCTTTTCACAGATGGAGGAGCTGAAGCCGAGGGAAGTGCCGGCGGAGCAGGCCTGGACCACACCCACTGCGGACTCTGCAGGCCCAGCAGCATGTAGATCTCTGCAGGTGTATCATTTACGTGCCATGAAACCCACCCACCTCGAGTCCACAATTTCGTGATTGTGAGTGAACCCACAGATCTGTGAAACTGGAGTCACACTCCAGTTTTAGGGCATCTCCTCCACGGCCCAGAGCCAGGCCCAGCCCCGTCCACCCTGGGCCCCCGCACGGCACCCGGCTTGCTGTCTCCCCCGGCAGCACTGAGTGGATGGGATGTGACACATCCCTAACCCGGCTGGTGGTCAGACGGGCGTCTCGGGCCGTGACCCGTGCGGACCCTGAAGCGGCCCACTGCAGCTTGGGGGTCTGCAGTCTCCAGCCTGAAACTCAAGAACGAAGGTGGCCGTGGGGAGGGGCGGGCGGGGGGCGCAGGGGGCCGCGCTCAGGAAGGCTGTAATAACGCAGCGGGGAGTCACACACTCGGCCCTCCCCAAACACAAAAGCAGGCATCCATCTCCTGTGGGGCTGTTGAATTCTGCCAGGCAGCACAACAAATCACAAACACCGCCACCAACGGGAAGAGAAAGGAAAATTATAGCGTGGGGCACGGCGACCTTTGTGCCAGGAAACACGCTGTCTGGATCGGAGGTGGGACTCTGGGCTCGTCACGCCCCCGCCAGCCGGGAGCTGGAGGCCCCACAGTGGCCTCACCCGCAGGTGGCCCTGGTAGAGCTCCTCGGAGCCGCCCACGTGAAGCAGCGGGGATGGGAGCCGGGAGTGGGTCCAGGGTGACGCACAATGCCCGCGGGACCCCGGGGGAGCATCAGGGTGAAGGGTGAGCAGAGAGGCATCTCCCAGCTCTGACTGCGGACGCCTGCCTGCCTCTCCCCTCCCCCAGCAGAGTTCACATCTTCCCAGGTTCCCACCCTGAACGGGGGGCAGATGTTCTAGTCTGGCTGGAGGTGGCCACAGCCATCCCGCCCAGTGAAGGTCCTGCTGGAACAGAGGTGATCGCTCCTGGAAGCACTCTAAGTGCTTGCGTTCGTGATTTGTGTGCTGCTTGGCAGAATTCAACAGCCCTACAGGAGGTGGATGTCTGCTTTTGTGTTTGGGGAGGGCTGAGCGTGTGATTGCCCGCTGCGTTATTACACCCTTACTGAGCGCGGCTCCCAGCCCTCGATGGAGTGAGCCGGACCGGTGAAGGCTGGTCCTCCCTGTCTGCCGGTCACTGCCTGTCCTGACACTGACCCCGGGGTCACAGCAGCTCCAGCCTCAGCCGAGGAGGGCTCACTAGGCAAGACAGTCCTGAGAAAATCCTTTAGGACACTGGTCTCCATTTCTGTCAAGGCGACCTTAAGAATCAGAGATGGGACTTCCCTGTGGTCCAGGGGTTAAGACTCCGCTTCCACTACAGGGTGCAGGGGTTCCATCCTTGGTTGGGGAAACAAGGTCCCACCTGCCAAGCAGCACAGCCCACAAAATAAGTAAACAAGCAAACACTCTCTTTTTTGAAAAAAGATTTATGTATCTTCAACAAATGAAGAAAAACACAGGCTTCTCAACTTAACCTAAAGAATAACTAAATGGACAAATGTGCCTAGACCAAGTCAAGATTAGCAAATAAATCTTCAAGCTTTGATTATTGATTTGATGTCAAAGGGATCATCCTTTTTTAAAAAAAAGAGTCAGAGAAGAGTTTAAATGTCAGTCACGGGGAAGGGAGGAGCTGGAGGCCTGTTCCCTCTCTTGGGCTGCAGGGCAGGTGTTTCTCTCTGGCACTGGGAGCCCCTGTGTGCAGCGCTGTCTGCTCATCTTGGGTACCAGGGACTAGGAGAAGCCGTTCAGGTTTCCAGGGGAGTCACAGGCTTCTGCCTCTCCAGGGGTGGGCACGCCCACCTTGACCTGCCCGTGGCTGTGACCTCTCCCTGTTTCGTGCCTCTCCAGGGTCCTTGGCGGGCAGAGAGAGCGGGCAGAGGGAGGTGAGTCTGTCCAGGAATCCTTGAGTTAAGTCTCTCGTGGCGGATCCAGACAGACAGGATAAATGCTCAAAACAGACCCTGGCTCCCAGAGAAAGTTCTGGGCTGAGAGCTGACACTTGGGAGAGCTCTGGGTCCATCAGATGTTCCTAAAAATGGAACAAGAGGAGACACAGGAGCGGCTTGGGTGACAAGGTCAATTATACCCCCAGGTCTCAAAGGCAGGAGTGCAGGGCCCCTAGGGGACCGCTGGGGGGGTCAAGAGGGACTGGAGGGTCAAGAGGGACAATGCCCCAAGCCCTGGCCCTTCTTGGCGTTTCTGCAGGAAACACGAGGCGGGGGGGTGACAGCCTCAGATGGACTAGGATGGACACCCCCGTAGGATTCGGGACACACAGTGACCCCCCGGGCTCGGCACCGGGCCCTGCAGTGATGCAGGCAGAGGACCACCGGCCCCAGGGTGCCCAGCAGAGAGAGGACATGTGGGTCTGGGTGGGTGGCCTGCTGGGTGAGGCACGACCCTGCCTGGGCCTTGAGCCATTGGGACAGCCTGGCTGGCCCTGGGAGGGGAGTCTCCCAGCCCAAAAGGTTTTGAGATGTCAAAACAGCACAGTATACAGAAAATCAGAAACAGAAAGAGTGTGAGGGCCATCCCAGGAAAGAGGTGCTGAAGCTCAGGGGTGGGCTGCGATGAGGAGGGAGGGAGCTTAGCCGTTGGTAGGGGGGCTCCATACCCCACAGACATGTCACGTCCCCACAGACATGTCACATCCCCACCAGATATCACGTCCCCACAGACGTGCACATCCCCACCAGGGGCATCCCAGGTCAGGGGACACTGGAGGAGGCTCTGGAGCTCAGAACCCAGATCCTAACTTGGGAACATACTCGGCTCAGGGATGTCTGGATGGTTAACTCACCAATTTGACCTTGGCTTCCTTGTGTCTGAGGCAAGTGGGTTCAACAAGGTTTTCTCCGCAAGGCCTCTGGCTGCCAAACAAAACACACAAAAGGACCACAGACTGAGGTGGATTCTCTCAGAGCAGCAGGTCAGCCAGGATGTCAGCAGGGTCGGTCCCTCCTGGAGGCCAGAGAAACCCTGCCCAGCGCCCGGGCACTCCTGGGGGGCCCCCGTCCTTGGCGTTCTGCGGCGTGTGGCTGCGGCGCTCCCATCTCGGACTCCATGGTGGCATCACCGTCTCTGGTCTCTAGACCGTCCTGACTGTCTCCTCTGACCTGTGTCTCCCTGTAAACAGGACGACACCCGCAGGCAGTCCTAGACCCTCCTGACTGTCTTCTCTTACGGATGTCACCCTGTAAACAGGAGGACACCGCAGGCAGATCTAGATGCTCCTGACTGTCTCCTCTGACCCGTGTCTCCCTGTAAACAGGACGACACCCTCAGGCAGTCCTAGACCCTCCTGACTGTCTCCTCTGACGGGTGTCACCCTGTAAACAGGAGGACACCGCAGGCAGATCTAGACCCTCCTGACTGTCTCCTCTGACCCGTGTCTCCCTGTAAACAGGAGGACACCCACAGAGGCTCACAGGAGAGCACGGTGAGGGACAGTGGCCCGGCGCCCAACCGGCATTATCACACGGAGTACATGGACAGATTCCCTCACCTCTGAACTCAAGAACCACAGGCCCATCTCGGACTGGGTACCATGTTAATAAACCCAGAAAGTGAGGTTCTGGAGAGGATGGTCACATGTGTCCTTTAGCTGCCTTCACAGGACAGGCAGAGAACCAGCTCCCAGTCCATTAAGGGTGCCCAGCCACGGAGTCATCAGTGTGACATAAGAACGTGGTGGCTTTCTAGACCTCCCACATCAGCCTCATTAATTCTCCAAGAATGCTCCAAAGCCTGTAGCCCTGGGGAAAGGACTGCGAGTATTTTTATGGCAGCTCCATCCTCTAAGTCTCAATGCTGCAGCACCCTCACCTGCCCCATCTCTCACAGACCACAGCTCTTTCATGATGGAAGGACTTCTTTTTTATTGCACCTTGGTTGACCACTTTGAGCTTGGCTCCATTTGAATGTCCTCATAAGAACATGAAAGATAAGGCTGCATCATCAACCCAGGATGGACAGAGAGGCTTCGTGGGAGTTGCTGGGTTCTCGTTTCACCCTTGTCAATCGGCCCTGGGACCCACAACCTTCCTGGGAGTCCTTTCAGAGCACTCAGCAGCCAATGGGGAGGGGGCAGTCTGCGCCTCTGCCACTGATGGGACCTTTATCCAGCAGTGACCACTCCACAATTCAACTTCACATCTTCAAAATTCAGACTTAACACAATTGCTGTGGGATCCAACCACATGAGATTTCATCAATGCCTGTGCCCGTCACCCGCTTTGGGGAGCGGTGATCACTAAGCTCACCTGAGACAGCCTCAACATTGTTAATTGGCTATACCCCAAATCAAAATGATTTTGGCGTTAAAACAAAATAAAAATTAAAAAGCCAAAGAAGCAAGCAAACAAAAGACGCTCCCAGGACAGTGCAGGGACGAGAGCGCAGCCCTGAGCACCTGTAGACCGGGGGCGGCCGGCCGTGGTCCTGGTGGGGTGGGGGCGAGCCCTGGCCTGGGGTCCTCGCTGCTGACCATCAGGGCCTCTGCTTCTCCTCCACTGGAGACAGAGAATGTCTGTCTTCCGTGCTTCCCTGTCTTCCATCTTTGTCTTTTCATCCCACTCTCTGGAACATTTCCTCAACTTTCTGTCCTCAGATTTCTGCTGTGTTTTGCCATTTTGCTTCACAACTTGACGAGCTCGCTTCCCCTTCCCAGGGGCAGCCCCTGCCCACCCCGCTGCGTCCCCCAGCCCTGCCCACAGCTCCCTTTTGTTTCAGACTCTAGCCTCCGTCACCCCCCAGAGATGCACGGCAGCTTCTTCAGGACTTCCCTCCCAGGCCCTCTGTGGTCTCTGCTTCCCTCAGGCCGAGTCCTCTCCCCTCTTCTGGATCTTTTCCTTTGCGTAGCAGGCTTTCTGAAATACATGAGCAGACAATCCAGGACAAGGAACGTTTGGAAGACTGGAGCAGAGGGTGTGCCAGCTGGGCCAGGGGTATGGCCGGTTGATGCCAGGCTGTGGGTGGTGGGGACCGTGGGTGTGGGGACACCAAGAGCCGCACGAGCTACGTGGGCCTCCGGTTGACTCAGTAAATACCAAGTGCCAGGTTCTGTCCCTAAACACTCATTCCTGCACAGAAGGAAGCTATCTCTCTTTTTTGGCTTGGGGAGATGAAACCTGCCGGATGGGAGTTCTGAGTCCTGGGGTGGGGGCGGGTCTGGGGATGTGGACCGCTGGCCGTGGAAGAGCAAGACCCTTTCGCTCAGCCCACCTCTCTCTGAGCCAGGCTTGGAGTGTTCCAGAAGCAGTGGCCCCCACCCTGCCCTGCCCTCCTGGGCCGTCACCTGCCGGCACCTGCTTTATTGCCATGAGCTCGTTTCCCTCCCTGTGCTGGTGCTGGGGTGGGGGCAGGGGAGCAGGGCGCCTGGGGGCAGGCTGGCTTTGTCCAGCATGCCCACGCCATCAGGAGCGTCCAGGGGAGCATTTCAGGATTCTCACTCAGGTGGAAGAAGTCTGCCCTGCCCCTGGAGGAGGTAGGAGCCTGTCTCGCCCACGGGCAGGCTGGTGCAGCCCTGCACGGCCATCTGGGCTGGGCTCCTCTCAGGGACTGAGACCCCTACAGGGACGTGGGGCATGCTCTCCAGCCTTGCCAAGACTGGGGTTCCAAACCAACCAAGGCTTGGCAATGGGGGTCAGCCCTGGGCCTCACTGTCCTCGTGTAAGTGGAGGGTAGAGACGAGGTGTAGCACTTGCTCCTGGCAGTCTCCAGACCAGTGCTTGCTGATTGACTGAGTGAGCAAAGCTCTGGTACGTGGAGCTGAGTTAGAAGGAGCGTGATGGGGCGCCTGTTGCTTCTGCAGCTGGTTTAAACAGGTTACCTTCAGAACTTGGGAAGGGGCCAGTAGACACCCTGGAGTTGGCTGTTACCCTGGATAGTCAGTGGGCTGGGAAAGAGGAGACTGTTTGGGGTCATAAACATGAGCTTAATGGGCTTTAAATGAGCCTTGGGGGGTCACAGGGAAGAAAAGGGGGGCGAGCCAGAATCATCAGGAGGAACTCTCAGCGCCCAGTGCCTGCACGGCCTGCTGCTTTGCACAGGTCACCCCTCCTCACTCCACCCTAGGAGGGGAACTCTGGCCACCGGCTTCTGGCTGAGAACTGAGGCCCAAGAGGAGAACATGCTGTCCCAGGGGCCAGGGCGGAGGGGCAGACCCGGATGTGGACGCAGGCCTCTGAACCAAGCCCAAGCTCCCAGCCACTGGACTGAGTGATCCGTGGGACTCTGCTCCAGCCAGGGCCCCTCCCACCCTCTGGGGAACAGGCGTTCAGAGCAGCCCCTTCCAGCTCCACGGCCCCAGGGAGGCCCTCAGGGGCACTCAGTGTGGGAGCCTGGGTGGGGGTCTGAGGCCCAATGGTGGGCAGCAATGTAGCTTCACCCACCCACCACAGAGCCTGCCAGACCCTCCGGCTCCATCCCTGCAGTTCATCCTCTATTCGCCCACAGCCCAAATCAGCCAAGTCACTGTGGTCCGACTTAAACGTGGCCCTGATGGGGCCTCGGGCTTCCCTGAGGGCTCAGACGGTAGAGAATCCGCCTGCAGTGCAGGAGATGGGTTCAGTCCCTGGGTCAGGAAGATCCCCTGGAGGAGGGCAAGGCACCCCACTCCAGTATTTTTGCCTGGAGAATCCCATGGACAGGGGAGCCTGGCGGGCTACAGTCCCTGGGGTCACAAGAGTCAG
Source organism: Bubalus bubalis (assembly GCF_019923935.1). Taxonomy (NCBI): domain Eukaryota; kingdom Metazoa; phylum Chordata; class Mammalia; order Artiodactyla; family Bovidae; genus Bubalus; species Bubalus bubalis. Next base: position 118,432,959 of record NC_059162.1, read on the forward strand.
ACACTACTGAGCGAGTAAGCACACAGCTCAGGGCCTCACTGAGCGCCCTTCACCAGCTCCCATCAGCACAGGCTCTGTGTGAAAGCCCCCAGCCCTGCAGCAGACTTCCTGCCCAGGCCGTTCCTGAGAAGGGGACACCGCAGCTCTGTGACCACGGGGCCCTCACCTGCCCCAACTCACCGTCACCTGCAGACCTGCTCCCAGCAGTGTCCAGCACGCGGTGCTGGGACCCCGAGAGACGACGACTCGGCCCTGCTGCTGCCAGCCGAGAAGCCTCCCTGTGCTTAGATGAGCCCCGAGGGCAAGTTGAGGCTGGCGCCTGGACCCCGAAGGATCCGTCAGTGATGACCACCATCATGTCACTCCTGAGGGCCTTCGCCTGCTGCAGAGGGTCTCGTGGCCCCGGGCCAGCCCCGCCTCCCGGCGGGAACGCACAGCAGGACTGTGTGCGCCCGGTACCCCTGCTCTTGGTAGCACTTTCTCAGGCTGCGTGCCAAGGAGCCTGGGTGTTTCATTCCAGGCTCATCTTGCCCCTCAACTCCACTAAAGGGCAGGACACCTGGTCTGGACCCACCCACCAGGACCCCCAGAGCCTGTGAAACAGCTGCTAACCAGCTGGCTGCTGGGCCCAGCATCTTCCTGGTGTCCACCAAGACCCTGCTCTCTTTGCTCATTTCAATCTTCCGTTAATAGTTTCTGGGACACCAGGCAACTTAAGTAGTGTAAAAGTGAATTTTAGGAACCATCAATATGAGCCCTGCCGATGGAAGAAGGAGGCGCAGAGAGGCCACGATGGCTTCCCAAGGCCACACAGCTGGTTAGCCATGGACGGGCCGAGGCCCAGGCTCCCAGCACCGACCTCACGCTGTGTCCCGCGGCCTCACCCCACGCCCAGGCAAGCCCCAGGCAGCCCCAGGAGCACTGTTCCTCCCGTGGGAGAGTCTGGTTCTGCAGGACTGACGGAGCCACACAGGAGCCTGGCAACAGCAACCTCCTCTGTCTCTGACCTGCCTCAGGCCAGGGGAGCGGCTGGGATCCAGACGGCCTGGCCTGCTGTCGTACCCCAGCCCCCCACCCCGGCTCCCGGGAATGGCCATCCTTGAACCAGGCCTGTTGGTGGGGTAATCGCTTCCAGAAGGCTGGATGTTTGGTTGCTGGCTGGACATAGGCCTGCACTGCGCCTTGCCATCGATGGGATATGTTTCCCGTGTCCAGGGGAGGAAGGGCCTTCCTTCTGAAGTTAATAGGAGGCAGAAAATTGCTTTTGTGATGGTCTCTGAAATAAGCTGCAAAGTGCCTGGGGCAGAGAGCAGGAGGCCTGGATTGGGGTCCACCCAGCCTTGGTCACAGCCCTCTGCCAAGCATGGCAGGGCCCTGGGGCCCGAGGCAGTAGGGGCCTAGTGTCAAGGGGCCGGGTGGTGCCCAATTGTCTGCGCTGGCGCTGGGCCCCAGGGTTTCCCAGAGCTGGCGAGCGGAGCCTTTGCAGCTGCCATGGGCACAGGGTGAGTCTTCTGCGTTATGTTTGGGTAGGAGGGGGCTCAAGACAGGTCCAGCCAGGTCTGACCCTCCTGGAGGACCACAGGCCCCGCCCTGGATACACAGAGTCTAGGTCAGCTAGTACGGCTGGGCGAAGGCCCCCAGGAGGCTCTTTACAGGAAAGGTGATGCTTCCCTTGGATGATGGCCTCGGCTGGCCTGCAGACACCCCTTTCTTGGGGCTCTTGCCCTGCACCCTCGCAGGCTTTCGGCCAAGTCCGCAGGAGAGGCGGACAAGCTGGCCGGGCCCCGCCCTCAGCCGCAGCCCCAGCAGCCCTGCTGTCTGGCCTCCCAGCCTCTTTCTCTCTCTGGTCCTGAGGCCATAGGAGGCCGTGGCAGAATCTGCAGAACCCTGCCTCCGAGAGGAGGGCATCGTTTGGATGTGAATGCGACCCTCTTGGTCTCATCTCTCGCAGAGAAGAGCAGGGACATCTACCGTGGGGGGTCCTCCCAGGACTAGCGGAGGCCCGGATCCAATACCCGAACTCGACACGGGGCCCAGAGGAGCGTGGCACGAGGCAGAGTGTGGAACCTGGGGGTGCGGGTGAACCCAGGTCGAATGCACGCGGGCGGTCCAGCCAAGGCGCTGGTACGAAAGGACAGGGGGGCATGCCCCGGAGTGAGGCGACAGGTGGAACCAGGGTGGTGAGCACTCTGGTGAGAACAGGAGGAGAACCGACTGTGTTCATGATGACTGACGTTTCCCACCACACGTTTCTACCTCTTTATCACACACCGGAAATAACTCACTTGCCAAAATTTGAGTCATTCTTCACTTTCTTACATGTCGCTCCAATCCATCAGCACATTAAAATAGCTGTGCCTTCAAAATACACTCGGGATCCTCCTGGGCAAGGCGGAGCCGTGAATCAAGGATCTGTGAAGCAGCAGAACTGGCCATGAGCTTCACACGCATGAGTTCTCATGGAAGCCAGCTGAAGCAGGCGCCGTGACTGGGAGGTGGGGCGCTGTCGGCCTCCGAGCGTCGGGGACGCTGAGGCCCAGGAGGGGCTCCTGCTGCTGGGACAGGAGCTGGACCCCTGTCCAGATCTCCTGCGGGGTCAGGCGGGCAGGGGCGGGGCCAGCCCCCTGCAAACTGCAGCAGACGGCAGGAAGGACAGGGAGGGCGGGGCTTGGGCAGGACTCTGCTGGTGGAGTGCTCGCTTCATCAGGGGACTCGATCCCACAGGCCACCTGCCTCTGAAACCCCGCAGGACCTTCCCGAGTTCCAAAGAGCAAGCTGAATCAGAGAAGTGAGGAAGTGCAGGAACAAGGAAAGCAGTCAAGCGAGACACAAATGTGTGCTTAGCGGTCAGTCGTGTCTGACTCTGCGACCCCATGGACTGCAGCCCGCCAGGCTCCTCTGTCCATGGGGATGCTCCAGGCAAGACTACTGGAGTGGGGGACCATTTCCTTCTCCAGGGGATCTTCCCAACACAGGGATTGAACCCAGGTCTCCCACATTGCAGGTGGATTCTTTACCAGCTAAGCCACTAGGGAAGCCCAAGAATACTGGAGTGGGTAGCCTATTCCTTCTCCAGCGGATCTTCCTGACCCAGAAGTCAAATCAGGGTCTCCTGCATTGCAGGCGGATTCTTCACCAACTGAGCTACCAGGGAAGCCCACTGTCACCTAAGAGTGGCCTTAAAACCAATGACAGTCGTCTTTACAAGAAAAGAGAAAGATTTGGGTATAGAGGCAAAGAGCACACACCGAGAAAAAAGCTGAGTGAAGACAGAAGCAGAGACTGGAGGGATGCGTCTACAAGGCAAGACCCACCACGTGTCACTGGCTGCCTCTGAAGCTGGAAAGAGGCCTGAAATGGACTCATCTTCAGAACCGACAGAAGGAACCAAGCCTGCTGACACCTTGACTTTGGACGTCTGGCCTCCAGAATGGGAGAGAGTGAATGTCTGCTGCTGTAAGCCTGTCCAAGTACACACCACTGGCACCCTAGAGAACCAGCAGGTATGCAGTGTGATGAGGGCCGAGGGGTCTGCTGTACACAGCAGTGCTTAAAGACTCAGGCTGTGTGAGCTCCATTAGCAGAAGAACTCACACACAGTTAAAAGATGCCAGCTTTCAATTTTCTAATCAGGGTCATCAGATGCTCTGAACAGAAAACCGACTCACTAAATTCTAGGAAAGGATTCCATTTTTTAAGAATTTAATTTATGGACTCAAAGTAAAGCCTTGGGAAATTCATCCATTTGAAAGGGACACATCTGATAATATTGCTAGTCTAATTTAGTCGAAAAGGGCAACATTAAAATAAAGTCAGGGCTTCCCTGCTGCTCCAATGATTAAGAATCCACCTCATGCAATATAGGGGACACAAGTTCATCCCCTGGTCCGGGAAGACCCCACATACTTTGGGGCAACTAAGCCCGTTCCCCACAAGTACTGAGCTGTGCTCTAGAGCCCTGTGAGCCACAGCCGCTGAAACCCGTGCACAGAGCCCGTGCTCCACAGCAAGAGAAGCCACGGCAATGAGACCAGAGCACCGCAGCTAGAGAAAGCCCATGCATAGCATAAACACCCAGTGCAGTCAAAAATAACAACTAATTAATTTAAAAAATAAAGTTAGTTTTTTTGTAGTGACAATACAGAGTTTGTTGGTAGAATGATGTTCTTGTTAAATGGAAGAGCTTAAGGATATAAACTGGGGATTGCATAGGGTACAAACATAATTCATGATTTTTCCCAACACCCTGATCATCTAGGGCTTCCCTGGTAGCTCAGCTGGTAAAGAATCTGCCTGAAATGCAAGAGACTCTGGTTCGATTCCTGGGTCAGGAAGATACCCTGGAGAAGGGAAAGGCTACCCACTCCAGTATTCTTGCCTAGAAAATGCCATGGACAGAGGAGCTTGGTGGGCTATAGTCCATGGGGTCACAAAAAGTCAGACACGAGTGATTTTCACTTTTCATGACAGTCTACCAAACTAACTGAAGCTACAGCCCTCACATTTCACAATATTATGAAACATATATTTATTTACACATAGACACACACATAGCTGGGATAACTGAAGTATAATTTTTTTGTGATTAAGCTAATGTTGGAAACAAATGTTGGCAAATATAATGAGAGTAAATTTTTTTTCTCATTGTGTCTGTTATGAATTTAATTTTAGTAATATCTGAGTTCTGCAGGACCTTAATGCCCTACAATGCTATACTGATCCTTTCTTTTTTTCCGGATATCTTGATCGAAAGTATGAATTGAATGGAGTGTCATAGAACTTTGACTTTTGAAGATGTTGACAAGTATAATTATTCAAAACAAAACCTTAAACAAACAGCATTAAAAATGAGCTAAAAAAAAAACCAGAAAAGGATAGCTTCGTTTCAATCATGAAACTAAATAGTAAATAAATCAAAATTAATAAATACTAGCTACTATTGCTAGAATACTTCTGCCAATAATAATTATAAAAGCTAAAAGTGAAAGTGAAATTTGCTCAGTTGTGTCCAACTCTTTGCAACCCCATGGGCTATAGACTCTACGGAATTCTCCGGGCCAGAATACTGGAGTGGGAAGCCTTTCCCTTCTCCATGGGATCTTCCCAACCTAGGGATTGAACTGGGGTCTCCTGCATTGCAGGTGGATTCTTTACCAACTGAGCTATCAGGGAAGCCCAAAAAACTGGTTTATAACCAATCATGTCAAGGTACTGAGGATAAACTAAATAAGGAAGAAATGAGAAGGGATATAATCCCTGAAAAATAAGAAAGTACCCAGAAAATTAAACCCAGGTAAATAATTCTCCTCTGAATTTCTTTTTACTCAAAAGACAAAAATTAAACTCACTGGTGATTGAGATAGAGTTAGCAGAGAAAGGTTTTAAAATTACTACAGTTAATATGTCAAATAGTGGGGGGAAATACACAAAATGGAAGATACAGTGTTTCATTGAGAATTGAAATCTATAAAGAAAGTCAAACAGACATTGTAGAACTGAAAATATAATATCTAAAATGAGATGTTCATTTAGTGGATTTAAAAATACACAGATGCTGGAGGACAGAGACAGAAAATATAAAGATGAGTTAATAGAAAATACCCAAGATGAAAAAGAGAAATAAAAGAAAAAGTAAAAAAAAAACTAGAGCGACATGGAATCACAGTAAAGGGTCTGATAGAAATCAAATGACAATGGGATATTTTAAATTAAACGGGTAGGGGTGGGAAGAGGAGATCCTGCCAATCTAAAAATCTATATGTAGAAATCTTTTAAATGTTGGTGGGAATGCAAAATAGTACAGCCACTATGGAGAACAGTGTGGAGATTCCTTAAAAAACTGGAAATAGAACTGCCTTATGATCCAGCAATCCCACTGCTGGGCATACACACTGAGGAAACCAGAAGGGAAAGAGACACGTGTACCCCAAAGTTCATCGCAGCACTGTTTATAATAGCCAGGACATGGAAGCAACCTAGATGTCCATCAGCAGATGAATGGATAAGAAAGCAGTGCTACATATACACAATGGAGTATTATTCAGCCATTAAAAGAATACATTTGAATCAGTTCTAATAAGGTGGATGAAACTGGAGCCTATTATACAGAGTGAAGTAAGCCAGAAAGAAAAACACCGATACAGTATACTAACGCATATATATGGAATTTAGAAAGGTGGTAACAATAACCCTGTATATGAGACAGCAAAAGAGACACTGATGTATAGAACAGTCTTATGGACTGTGTGGGAGAGGGAGAGGGTGGGAAGATTTGGGAGAATGACATTGAAACATGTATAATATCATGTATGAAACGAGTTGCCAGTCCAGGTTCGATGCATGATACTGGATGCTTGGGGCTGATGCACTGGGATGACCCAGAGGGATGGAATGGGGAGGGAGGAGGGAGGAGGGTTCAGGATGGGGAACACATGTATACCTGTGGAGGATTCATTTCAATATTTGGCAAAACCAATACAATATTGTAAAGCTTAAAAATAAAATAAAATAAAAATAAAATGAAAGCATAAATAATGACATTTTCAAAAAAACAGAAGCAAAAAGAATTCATTGCCAGCAGACGCACACTTCAAAAAAATAGTAAAGGAAGTTCATAAATGGAAGGAAAACAGTGCCAGCTTGAAGCTGAAACAACAAAAGCACCAGAGAAAGACAAATATTGTGTGTAAACATCGGAGAATATTAATTGTCTGAAACAGCAATAGCTTCTATGTCAGTATTAAAAACAGGTAAAAATTAGCATCATGAATAGGAGGAGGTAAAAGGAATGCTATTCCTGTCTGTCCTCATTTGTCAGTTATGGTACCAAGAAGCAGATACCAAAACTAAGCTATACTTGCAGAAGATGTACTGGGGCACCTCTGAGAAGGAAGAGGCACAAGGCAGCAGGAGTAGGTGAACGGACCCTCAGCCCCGATGCTGGTTCCACTCTTGTGGATGGAGAGAGGGAAGGAGGAAGGCTTGGCAGGAAGAGACGGGGACTGTTTGTTGTGAGGCTCTGAGAAAGCCTTGGCCAGTCCCAGCAGGCCACTGGGGAGCCCCTGGCGAAGATTACCTGTTGAAGGAATCCTTGGGCAGGAATAGGCTGGCTTTGCACTCCCTCCAAGCTCCATCATTGCCAGAGAACAACTGGGGAAGAGACCATGGCCTTGGCTGGAGGCTACAAGGGATCAGAAAGAGCTACCCCCAACTCCTTTCCCTGCAGCAATGTCTCTTGAATCCACATGAGCATTGCTTTAAATGCAGTAAACATTCTGCTTTACAGTAGATTGTAATCAATCAAGGATACATACTGTAATCTCTAGACAACCTCTAAAATAGAAGTATAAAAGTATATACCTTAATATTCAGCAAAATTGAATAAAAAGCACTTGATTAACAATATCTTCAAAAAGATAATGTAAAGGAACAAATGAGCAAAACAGATGGGAAAAAAATAAGATTAACAGTAATTGCATCAGTAATTACAGACAGATGGTTCAGTTGCTCAGTCATGTCCAACTCTTTGCAACACCATGGACTGCAGCACACCAGGCTTCCCTGTCCATCACCAACTCCCGGAGCTTGCTAAAACTTATCCATTGAGTTGGTGATGCCATCCAACCATCTCGTCTTCTGTCGTCCCCTTCTCCTCCTGCCTTCAATCTTTCCCAGCATCAGGGTCTTTTCCAGTGAGTCAATTCTTCACATCCAGTGGCCAAAGTATTGGAGTTTTAGCATCAGTCCTTCCAATGAATATTTAGGATTGATTTCCTTTAGGATTCACTGGTTGGATCTCCTTGCATTACAAGGGACTCTCAAGAGTCTTCTCCAACACCCAGTTCAAAAGAATCAATTGTTTGGCACTCAGCTTTCTTTATGGTCCAACTCTCACATCCATACATGACTCCTGGAGGAACCATAGTTTTGAATAGATCCATTAAATGCAAGGATCAAAGTCAAATAAAGACACGAAGATGTTCAATTAACAAGAGCACCAGCCATTTACAAGATTTAATTTTGAAATTTCGTGGTATGGTTTGGCATATCTCAATTATGAAAACAAAATCTTTTGAGAGAATATTTTAAGTTGGATAATTTTACTCTATACTGAAACAGAATTCAATTGAGAAGTCTTAAAATTTTTTAGGATCTAAATATGGTGAAACATTCAAATGAATCTTAAGTATAACTTATTTAACAAGTTTCATTTTATACATATATTTGCCAAAGAAAAGTACTCTGAAAGGGGGAATAAAAAGAGTACCTGAGAAAATATTTGGCCTGAAATATTTACACATTTATTTATGAAAAAAATAAAATTAAGATTTTCTTTCATTTAGAAGAATTATTCTGAGGTTACTTGATCAGATCAGATCAGATCAGTCGTTCAGTCGTGTCCAACTCTTTGCGACCCCATGAATCGAAGCACGCCAGGCCTCCCTGTCCATCACCAACTCCCACAGTTCACTGAGACTCACGTCCATGGAGTCAGTGATGCCATCCAGCCATCTCATCCTCTGTCGTCCCCTTCTCCTCCTGCCCCCAATCCCTCCCAGCATCAGAGTCTTATCCAATGAGTTAACTCTTCGCATGAGGTGGCCAAAGGACTGGAGTTTCAGCTTTAGCATCGTTCCTTCCAAAGAAATCCCAGGGCTGATCTCCTTCAGAATGGACTGGTTGGATCTCCTTGCAGTCCAAGGGACTCTCAAGAGTCTTTTCCAACATCACAGTTCAAAAGCATCAATTCTTCGGCGCTCAGCCTTCTTCACAGTCCAACTCTCACATCCATACATGATCACAGGAAAAACCATAGCCTTGACTAGACAAACCTTTGTTGGCAAAGTAATGTCTCTGCTTTTGAATATGCTATCTAGGTTGATCATAACCTTCCTTCCAAGGAGTAAGCGTCTTTTAATTTCATGGCTGCAGTCACCATCTGTAGTGATTTTGGAGCCCAGAAAAATAAAGTCTGACACTGTTTCCACTGTTTCCCCATCGATTTCCCATGAAGTGGTGGGACTGGATGCCATGATCTTCGTTTTCTGAATGTTGAGCTTTAAGCCTACTTTTTCACTCTCCACTTTCACTTTCATCAAGAGGCTTTTTAGTTCCTCTTCACTTTCTGCCATAAGGGTGGTGTCATCTGCATATCTGAATTTATTGATATTTCTCCTGGCAATCTTGATTCCAGCTTGTGTTTCTTCCAGTCCAGCATTTCTCATGATGTACTCTGCACATAAGTTAAATAAACAGGGTGACAATATACAGCCTTGACGAACTCCTTTTCCTATTTGGAACCAGTCTGTTGTTCCATGTCCAGTTCTAACTGTTGCTTCCTGACCTGCATACAAATTTCTCAAGAGGCAGATCAGGTGGTCTGATATTACCATCTCTTGAAGAATTTTCCACAGTTTATTGTGATCCACACAGTCAAAGGCTTTGGCATAGTCAATAAAGCAGAAATAGATGTTTTTCTGGAACCTCATCAGAAAGTTCACAGTTCACATATTGCTGAAGCCTGGCTTGGAGAATTTTGAGCATACTTTACTAGCGTGTGAAATGAGTGCAATTGTGAAGCTACTTGTTAATTCTTACTTGTTAATTCTCAACAGAGAAATAGCATCCTATGATCAGTAGCAAAGAGTCAGTTGAAGTGTGTCTGCAATTGCAGATTTATTAATGAGAAAACAGAACTTGGAAGAAGATTCCAGTTTTATGAAGAGACAGAAGAGATAAAGTTCATGGAAAAAGAATTGGTCAAGCAATGGGTTAAAGTGTTTGAATATATTTCAAGAAGAATGGGCTTATAATATTATTTTAGTGTTCAGATAACCAGAAGTTTACTTTATTTTGCTTTAATGAATACAGGTGCATGTTATTTTTAACAAGAATTTTATTTTTTTTAATTTATTTACTGGTAAAACTGTTTTATGTATCCAGCAATTCAAAATGGTATGGACCTAACAGAAGCAGAAGGTATTTAAAAAACGTGGAAAGAATACACAGAAGAACTATACAAAAAAGGTTTTCATGACCCAGATAACCATGATGGTGTGATCACTCACCTAGAGACAGAATCCTTTGCATCCTGGAATGCGAAGTCAAGTGGGCCTTAGGAAGCATCACTATGAACAAAGCTGGTGGAGGTGATGAAATTCCAGTTGAGCTACTTCAAATCCTAAAAGATGATGCTGTGAAAGTGTTGCACTCAATATGCCAGCAAATCTAGAAAACTCAGCAGTGGCCATAGGACTGGAAAAGGTCAGTTTTCATTCCAATCCCAAATAAAGGCAATGCCAAAGAAACATTCAAACTATTACACAATTGAACTCTTCTCACATGCTAGCAAAGTAATGCTCAAAATTCTCCAAGCCAGGCTTCAACAGTACCTGAACCATGAACTTCCAGATGTTCAAGCTGGATTTAGAACAGACAGAGGAACCAGAGATCAAATTGCCAACATCTGTTGGATCATCAAAAAAGCAAGAGAGTTCCAGAAAAACATCCACTTCTTCTTTATTGACTATACCAAAGCCTTTGACTTTATGGATCACAATAAACTATGGAAAATTTTTAAAGTGATGGGAATACCAGACCACCTGACCTGCCTCCTGAGAAATCTTTTGCAGGTCAAGAAGAAACAGAACTGGACATGGAACAACAGACTGGCTACAAATCAGGAAAGGAGTATGTCAAGGCTGTATACTGTCACCCTGCTTATTTAACTTATATGTAGTGTACATCATGAGAAATGCTGGACTGGATGAAGCACAAGCTGAAATCAAGGTTGTCTGGAGAAGTATCAATAACCTCAGATATGCAGATGGCACCACACTTAACAGCAGAAAGTGAAGAAGAACTAAAGATGGAAGTGAAAGAGGAGAGTGAAAAAGTTGGCTTAAAGCTCAACATTCAGAAAATGAAGATCATGGCATCCAGTCCCATCACTTCATGGCAGATAGATGGGGAAACAATGGAAACAGTGAGACTATTTTTGGGGGGCTCCAAAATCACTACAGATGGTGACTGTAGCCATGAAATTAAAGACACTTACTCCTTGGAATAAAAGCTATGACCAACCTAGACAGCATATTCAAAAGCAGAGATATTACTTTGCAAACAAAAGTCCGTCTAGTCAAAACTATGTTTTTTTCCAGTAGTCATGTATGGATGTGAGATTTGGACCATAAAGAAGGCCGAGTGCTGTAGAATTTATGCTTTTGAACTATGTTGTTGGGGAAGACTCTTGAGAGTCCCTTGGGCTGCAAGGAGATCCAACCAGTCCATCCTAAGGCAAATCGGTCCTGAATATTCACTGGAAGGACTGATGCTGAAGCTGAAATTCCAATACTTTGGCTACCTGATGAGAAGAACTGACTCATTTGAAAAGACCCTGATGCTGGGAGAGATTGAAGGCAGGAGGAGAAAGGGATGAAAGAGGATGAGATGTTGGATGGCATCACTGACTCAATGGACATGACTTTGAGCAAACTCTGGGAGTTGCTGATGGACAGGGAAGCCTGGTGTGCTGCAGTCCATGGGGTCGCAAAGAGTCGGACGTGACTGAGTGAGTGAACTGAACTAAACTGAATTCAATGCAATTATTTTCTTGATCCATAAGTAAATTTCAAGAAATTCACATTTTCATCATTTTTATTATTCCCATACTCTTGGTACTATCCTTGTTTGATGATATCCTTTGAAACCCAGCAGTGAAAATTGGAGTCATAGCAGGTGACTTTGGATGAGCCAGTGTGTGTTACCATGATAAGGGCATGATGGCATATTATTCATTAGAATGGAGAGAGTTAGAAATGAAATTGGGAGCGACTGTGGTGTGTCTGCCCCAGGCACATTGGTACGTTGGAAGGCGTTACCCTCAGGAAGACTTTAGGCTGCAGAGGCCACCTAGTCCAGCCCCAAGACCATTTTCTCAATTGGAACAGACAGCAGAGAAAGGCAAGGTGACAAGGTGTCACAGAGGCAGTCCTGTTGGTATTCAGAAAGCAGTGCGCTGATGAACACGACCCTGTTTATGAGCCAGATCCGACATTTCCTTGTTACTGAAAGCCAAGAGCAAAGGGCAAGTTAACAGTAAAGAGATACATTATCAAGAATCAAGATGCCGAAGGTCAAACTTCATCTTACCACTAGCATTTGAAAAGGTTACTCATCCCACTTGGAATATCAAGTGGTAGTTGATTGGGTTTTAGAGCTTTTCCTATCTTTATCCTTTGCAAACTGTCTGGATGCCAATGCCCAATAACTCAGATCTCCAGACCAGCAAACAGGAAATTACTAAGATACTTTTAGTTAAATCCTGACTTTTTAATTAAAGTGATGGATAGAGCTCTTAGCATAAACATTCTATGTTCCCCCTTCTAACAAACATCTTAAGCAGAGTGAAAAGGAAAAAATACTTCAGTATTAACTTAACCTTTCTCATGAGTACACTAGCTTGTATTTATTCTAGATTAGCAGAACTATTGTCAAAAATAGGCTCAAGAAATAAGCTAATAAGCTGATACAGTGTAAGAATGAACACACATACAATATGTTGTTTTTGTTCAGTCACTAAGTTGTGTCTGACTGTTTGCAACCCCATGGACTGCAGCACGCCAGGCCTCCCTGTCCTTCACCATCTCTCGCAGTTTACTCAAACTCATGTCCATTGAGTCGGTGATGCCATCCAACCATCTCATCCTCTGTTGCCCCTTCTCCTCCTGCCTTCAGTCTTTCTCAGCATCAGGGTCTTTTCCAGTGAGTCAGCTCTTCGCATCAGGTGGCCAAAGTATTGTAGCTTCAGCTTCAGTATCATTCCTTCCAATGAATATTTAGGGCTAATTTCCTTTAGGATGGACTGGTTTTATCTCCTCATTATCCAAGGGACTCTCAAGAGTCTTCTCCAGCACCACAGTTTGAAAGCATCAATTCTACAGCACTCGGCCTTCTTTATGGTCCAACTCTCACATCCATACATGACTACTGGGAAAACCATAGCTTTAACTATAGGGACCTTTGCTGGAAAAGTGATGTCTCTGTTCTTTAATATGCTGTTTAGGTTGGTCATAGCTTTTCTTCCAAGGAGCAAGCCTCACTATAGTTAAAATAGATAACCAACACAGACCTCCTGTACAGCACAGGGAACTCTGCTTAATATGCTATAATAAACTAAATGGGAAAAGACTCTGAAAAGAATAGATATATGTATATGTATAACTAAACCACTGTGCTTTACACATGGAACTAACTCAACAATGCAAATCAATTACAGTCCAATATAAAATAAAATACAGATAAAAAGATAAAAAAAGTGAACATATTAGCAAAAACCAAGGGCTGCATGATTAAATTATTTTAGTTTCCATGTTTCCATTTTCATCCTGGTTTGGACGCCCCTCCTGCTGTGGATGTTAGCCGCACAGCCTGACTCCACATGCGGATGTTGGGGGTGGGGTGGGGAGAGGGTCAGTTTTCCCAGGTGAATCTTGGAAACCTCAGGGCCATAAGGTGAACCCCACCCCCAGGTCTCCAAGTCTGCAGAGTCACACCACTGCTGAGGGCCGCTTTACCTACAGCCTGAGCTCAGTCTCAGCTACACTGTTAGGGCCTGGTTCCCAGGGCGCTCATCCACTCCCAGGAAGGCATTCCAGGAATTCTGGGGGCAGGTTGGAGGTCCATCTTGCAGAAGTGGACGCCCCACTCAGAGGCGCTGAGTGTCCAGCTCAAGTGGTCTGGAGACAGGTGACCTCCAGGGACTTGGGACTCACTCCCGGGCCCTGCTGGCCAAGTTTCCAGGCTAAGAGGTTACAAATGGACATTTCCTTCCATCCATAGAGAATTCCAAGGATGGACAGTCAGGAAATAGCACCATCTGAGAGCTGGCACTAAAAGTTATGTGCCTTGAGCCGTTCACTTTTCTGTGTCTCAGTTTCCTTGCTGGTAAAACAGGGGGGCTGAGTCAGAGCCCCCACATTCTCCTTTGTACACCCCAGAACCCTGGGTGAGTTTAAACCATATACACATGCGTTGAAAATAATGTTCATTTTTCTAAAATTGGAAGGTATAATCAAGGCGTAGTCTTTTCAAGAAGTATACTTCAGTTATCCTGTTCCTGGTTGGAATTCCAATAGCACTCCATTACATAAATATTATATAACACCCCTCGCTACAAAAAACCAGAGAAGTCAGGCGGGTGAAGAACAGAACTATTACAGAGAACAGTGAGAAGTATTACTCACCATCAGCCACTTAATTCCAAGGATTAGGAGCCAAGCAGAATACTACACGGTAAGTGAACATCACCTAATTAAAACCTCCTTTATAAACGGTGCCATTAGATTCGCTACAGCCACGGATCGCGGGAGTATGTCATTATGCAGCATTATTACGGCCCTAAGACACTTCTCTGGGACATGACTCAGAGTTCATAAACCCAGCAAGGACCCGCGCTCCCGATTCCAGCCAATTTTCAGAGCACTGTGAAAAATACAGTTACGCCAGGGTGTGCTTTTCACCCCAGAACGGTTGTTACCATTTTGTTGACAGGGGTGGAGTAGATGAGCGGAGGGAGCTCATGCAGGAAGAGACGGGGGATGTGGCTGAGGAATGAGGTGGGAATCAGAGTTGGCCAGGCCGCCAGCTCCTCACCTGCAGGGCTGGGGGGCCTTGGCAAGAGTGGGGGCGGGCCACGGCCCCGACTCCTCTGTGAGCCCACCTGGTTTCTGGAGCAGGGCCATCCCCAAACAAGAGGTCGGAACTGTCCTACAAGGGGCCTTAAGGCTGTGCAGCGGTGCTGAATAGAAGGAAGAGAATCACCCACTTCTCTCCACCACCGCCCACCCCCGCCAGTTTCCCAGCCAGGGCGTAGAGGGGCGGTCACAGGCACAGACCAGAGAGTGGGGCCTTGCTGCTGGAAACTCTTCTCTACCCCCATGCTGCCTGCCCCAGGGTGGAGACCCCCGGAGCAGGCAGCCTCTCCTTCCTTCCTTTCTGTGGGGAGAGGGGCTTCCTGAAAGGTGAGTCTGATGCAGGAACCAGGTGTGTGGGCTCAGTTCAGCCCTGCACCCCGCTCTTCTTTGCAGGAGCCAAGCGTCCTGCTGCCGGCCCAGCCCATCCACACCAGATCCGGGCCAGGCCCCCTCAGAGGGAAATCTCTGTGTTTCCACCTGAGACGTGAAACCGGTCTGCCTAGTCGCACAGGGTTAGGTGCTGGAGGTTTAGTCCCTAAGTCGTGCCCGACTCTTGTGACCCCATGGACTGTAGCCCGACAGGCTGCTCTGTCCATGGGATTCTCCAGGCAAGAATACTGGAGTGGGTTGCCATGCCCTCCTCCAGGGGATCTTCCCAACCCAGGGATCAAAGCTGGGTCTCCTGCATTGCAGGCAGAATCTTTACTGACTGAGCTACAAGGGAAGATAACCCTCTACAGGGTGAGTGGGTTAGTGAAAACTGATAAGCCATACTGGACTAGTGAATCTGATAAGTCCATCAGTCAGGTTCACCAGAGGAACTGGGCCAAGGAAACAAACGTGGACCTGAGGCCAGGTGCCTAGGGATAGCAACTGGCCAGGTGTAGGGTCCAAGGAGGCTGAGCTCCCTGCCCGGGGTTCACCCGCTGGGATCTGGCAGTTCAATGACCAGGAGGGACGACGTTCTTCCCAGAGCTCTAGCCCAGCTGGGATGTGTCACAGGTTAAGGCGGTGGGTGGGGGTCTGCGGCTGCTCCTCCCCCACCCTACCCTTCCCCACTCGGGGTGCTGTGAGCACCTCCCCCACCCATCTATCAGCTGCCATCCCGGCCAGGACTTGCTGCACCAGCCAAGGACTAAAACTGCATTCCCTCAGAGCAGGGTGTGACGGGATGACACCAGCTTCTCTGGTCAGTCGTGTCTGACTCTTTGAGACCCCATGGACTGCAGCCCGCTAGACTCCTCTGTCCATGGGATTCTCCAGGCAAGAATACTGGAGTGGGTTGCCATTTTCTTCCCCCGGAGATCTTCCCCACCCAGGAATCAAACCTGTGTCTCCTGTGTCTCCTGCATTGGCAGGTGGATTCTTTACCATTGTGCCATCTGTGAAGCCCTTTTCTCTGGATTGTGGTTTAATCACATGTTTCCTGGAATCTCTGCAGTTACATATCCATCACTCCAAAGCACGTTTCCAAGACAAACCATTCAATATCACAGTAATCCAAGTCTATGCCCCAAACACTAATGCCAATGAAGCTGAAGTTGAACAGTTCTATGAAGACCTACAAGACCTTCTAGAACTAACACCAAGAAAAGATATCCTTTTCATCATAGGGAACCAGAATGCAAAAGTAGGAAGTCAAGAGATACCTGGAGTAACAGGTAAGGTTGGCTTTGGAGTACAAAATGAAGCAGGGCAAAGGCTAATAGAGTTTTCCCAAGAGAACACACTGGTCATAGTAAACACCCTCTTCCAACAACACAAGAGAAGACTCTACACATGGACATCACCAGATGGTCATCACTGAAATCATATTGTTATATTCTTTGCAGCAAAGATGGAGAAGCTCTATACAGTCAGCAAAAACAAGACCAGGAGCTGACTGTGACTCAGAGCATGAACTCCTTGTTGCCAAATTCAGACTTAAATTGAAGAAAGCAGGGAAAACCATTAGGCCGTTTAGGTATGACCTAAATCAAATCCCTTTTGATTATACTGTGGAAGTGACAAATAGAGTCAAGGGATTAGATCTGATAGATAGAGTGCCTGAGGAACTATAAATGGAGGTTTGTGACATTGCACAGGAGGCAGTGATCAAGACCATCCCCAGAAAACCAGAAAAAGAAATGCAAAAAGGCAAAATGGTTGTCTGAGGAGGGCTTATAAATATCTGAGAAAAGAAGAGAAGTGAAAGGCAAAGGGGAAAAGGAAAAATATACCCATTTGAATGCAGAGTTTCAAAGAATAGCAAGGAGAGATAAGAAAGTCTTCCTCGGTGATCAATGCAAAGAAATAGAGGGTAAGAATAGAATGGGAAAGACTAGAGATCTCTTTAAGAAAATTAGAGATACCAAGGGAATATTTTATGCAAAGATGGGCACAACAAAGGGCAGAAACAGTATGGACTTAACAGAAGCAGAACATATTAAGAAGAGGTGCCAAGAATACACAGAAGAAAGATCTTAATGACCTTAACTACAATGGTGTGATCACTCACATAGAGCCTGACATCCTGGAGTCCGAAGTCAAATGGGCCTTAGGAAGCATCACTGCAAACAAAGCTAGTGGAGGTGATGGAATTCCAGCTGAGCTATCTCAAACCCTAAAATAAGATGCTGTGAAAGTGCTGCACTCAGTATGCCAGCAAATTAGAAGAACTCAGGAGTGGCCATGGGACTGGAAATGGTTAGTTTTCCTTCCAGTCCCAAAGAAAGGCAATGCCAAAGAATGTAAAATAGAGAGCCAGTGCGAGTTTCTCCCCTTGCTTAATTTTATCTAAAATAAGTCAGTATTTTCAATACAATGCAAAGGGCTGAGATGCTTGGGCTCCATTTGCTTCCTACTTTCTTGGTGTGTAACTCTGCACCCATTTAACCCTTTTACTAGGATGTGGTCATCATTGTTCTAAACAGTCAGCGTCCACTCTGGCTGCCCCTGCCTTTACTCTTTTCTGCTGTTCCTTCCTTCACTTCCATGCTTCACTGGCATCATTTCCCTTCTACTGACATGATCCTCTTCCACACTGCCTTTAGTTCATGGTTTTATTTTTAACTTTAATTTTTTTATTTTGTATTGGGGTGTAGCCGATTAACAATGTTGTGATAGTCTCAGGTGAAATAGTGAAGGAACTCAGCCATACATACACATGTATCCATTCTCCCCCAAACCCACCTCCCATCCAGGCTGGCACATAACGTTGGGCAGAATTCCATGGGCTATACAGTATGTCTTTGTTGTTTATCCAAATTAAATATAGCAAAGTGAACATGACTTTCCCAAAGTCCCTAAGTATCCTTTCCCCCTGGCAACCGTAAGTTTTGATTGCAAGTTTTCTCAGACTTTATTTGAAAATGCCTCTGTGTTACCTTTACTTTCAGAGGGTATTTTCACTGGGCATAGAAGTCTAAGTTGGCAATTCTTTTCTTTTCTTGTAAGATGTCATTCAATTGTCTTCTGACTTCTATGTTTTTTGTTGAGAAAGCAGTTGTCAGGTTACCTCTTTGAAAATAATGTATACCCCCCACCTCCCACTCTAGTATCTTTTTTTTTCATAAATGTTTTTAAATTGTGGTGAAAGACACATAACATAGAATTCACTATTTGTAAGTGTAGCATGAAGTGGTATTGAGTACATCTGTATTGTTCTGTGAGCCTCACCATCCGTCTCGAGAACTCTCTTCATCGTGCAGAGCTGAAGCTCTGTACTTACTGAACAATAACTCCCCTCCTCCTCCCCCAGCTGTTATTCTACTTCCCTTCTCTGTGATTTTGTCAACTCCAAGTGCCTCATATAAGTGGAATCACATAGTATCTGTGACTGGCTTATTTCATTTAATGTAATGTCATCAAGCCTGTCAGAATTTCCTTCCTTTTAAAAGGTGACCAGCATGCCATTGTATTTATAGACGACATTTTGTTTATCCACTCATATGTAGATGGACCCCTACTCCAGTATTCTTGCCTGGAGAATTCCAGGGACAGAGGAACCACTGTGTATGCTTAGCTGTGACTTTTTCTTTTTTTTAATTCTACTTGTGGTTTATAACATTTCTTGTTCTATGGACTGATGCTTTTAGCGTTTGGGGGCTTGCTCAGCTAGTGCATCTTCAAAGCTGTTCTGTCCTCTCCTCTGGGGCTTCGACTATAGACACATCAGACTTTTTTCGCCATCTCGCATGCTTCTTTTATGTTCTTTTTCTGCATTTATTATCCTTTTGCCTCTTAATGTGTCTTTCTGGGTACTTTCATTTTGCAGATAGTTTTCACTTTCATCTCAGATTCAAAGGATTTGTTAACAAAATAAGCCCACTCGTCATATACAAATAAATAATATCAATATTTATTAGAGAGCTATCTAGCTTTCTTTCAGTATACTAACATTAAAAGAAAAAAGAAATAGAAACAGCAGAGGATACATCACCAAATCAGGTTTTGACCAACATCCAGGCTTAAACAGCACTGGGAAGTCCTGTGGCGCCGCACGTGCTGCTCCTGCTGCTGCTGAGTCGCTCAGTCGTGTCCGACTCTAGCGACCTCATGGACGGCAGCCCACCAGGCTCCTCCATCCATGGGGTTTTCCAGGCAAGAGTACTGGAGTGGTTGCCGTTGCCTTCTCCGGCCCAGCACACAGGGAGGCCGCAGGCAGCTCACTCACTCCGTGGGTGAGCCTGCAAAAGCTGCGAGGCTCCGGCTTCAAACGCTGCGAGGCTCCGGCTGCAAACGCTGCGAGGCTCCGGCTTACAACCCGGGTGCCGCTGTCCTTGTCATCGGTCTGCGAGCAACTGCAGCTCCGGTTCCACGTTAATGCAGTTTGTTTTGTCTGATAAAACTGGGAATGCTGGTAAGCCCAGGCTTGGTTAATCAGACTTCCTCCAGGAGCTCAGCAACCTCAGGATCGTCCTATCTCTTATCTATGGTGCTGTGAGTCTTGCACTCTCAGCCGGAAGTCAGGGCATTCACAGGCAGGGCAGTGTCCAGGCACGTTAGAAGCCAAGTCCAAGATCTTCTCTGCTTTGTCTCGGAAGCTTAAACACGACTATCTACTTAATTTCCTGAACAACTTTCTACTGGCCCATCTTCCAGTTCACTCATCTCTTTCATTGTCTCTGATTTGCTATTAAATCCATCTCTGCCTTCTTACACTTGCTATTTTATCTCCCAGCTCTAGTCCATTTTAGCCTTTTTCATAATTTATAGTTCTTCATCAAAACTTTCCGTGTAATTAACTATTTATTTAAATACATTAGCCAGTGGTGTTAAAATCTGTAACACCTCCTGTGTCTATATCTTCTCTAAGTCTGTTCCCAACATTTGTTTTTCTTGCCTGGATTTTGGTCATTTAGTATTGTCTCTAGTATGTCTGGTAATTTTTGACTGAATGTTTGACAGTAAGTATAAACTGTTTCAGGCTTCCCTAGTGGCTCAGATAGTAAATAATCCATGTGCAATGCAGAAGACCCAGATTCAATCCCTGGGTCAGGCAGGTCCCCTGGAGAAGAGAATGGCAACCTACTCCAGTATTCTTGCTGTGAGAATTCCAGGCACAGAGGAGCCTTGCAGGCTACAGTCCATGGAGTTGCAAAGAATCTGATGCAACTGAATGACTTTCACTCACTCATAAAATATTTCAGGCATAGATTAAGATTCTGGATTACATTATCTTCCCCCAAGGAAATCTTTTTGGCTTCTGGTGGTTCCTTAACAGGGAAGGAAGTTTGCCTCCAGCACTTTGAGTTGGGCTGAGTGGATCTGTGGAAAGACATGCCTGATGGACTTTGGCTGATGCTGGGGTTCCTACCAGGCCCTTCCTCTCTGGGAGGCACTTTTCTCTGTTTGCCGTCCCCAGCTCTTTGGGTTTCTGGAGCTTCAGACTCTCAGCTAGGGTCTTCTGCCCAGTTTTTTAGTCTTTGGCGCCAATGCTGGTAAATAACTTAAGGAAGGAAGAAGAAGCAAATCTGGACTCATTTCTGTGAGTTTTCCTTCTCTCTAGGATCTTGACCTCTCAATTACCCTTTGCCTTGGCAGCTCTTCAGTACCTTTAAATTGATTTTTAAAATGTATTTTATCTAGATTTTTTGAAATGGTTCTCGATGGCACTGGTGAATGTGGTTCACTGTTACAAGAAGCAAACGTTTCCCTTTTGACATTTTAATGCCTATTTTGGCACAGGTGGGTGATGAAAATGAACGTCACCCCTTCTTCTTATCTTCACAAGCAAGTAGATTATTAGACCACCAATGACAAATGTCTATTGAGCCTATTTGCAAGGTATACCAGAGGCTTTTCCCAGGGAGCTTTCAGAGCACTAGGAAGAGGGGCAGATGCTTTGTGACCATTTAAAGACAGCTTTACCTTACATCATCTTGTCCTATTGGAAGGGAACAATAACCGTAAGTGGTAACCCATTTAACGGGCTGAGGCCAGTCCCTAGCACACAGCGAGTGCTCACTCAGTGTTCCTTGCTGACTTCCGGAAGCACCTTCCTGCTCTCCTTAGAGCTTTGCGTTCCTGTCTCCTACCTTCAAAAGCTCTTATAAGAAGTTGGCATAAACTAGGAGTTTGGGATTAATAGATACACACTCAGTTCAGTTCAGTTCAGTCTCTCAATCGTGTCTGACTCTTTGCGACCCCATGAATCGCACCTAAAATAGATAAACAACAAGGACCTGGATACATGTATATGTGTGGCCGAGTCCCTTTGCTGTCCATCTGAAGCTATCACCACCTTGTTCATAAGCTACATGCCAATAGGGAACTATATTCAATACCTACAACAGAAAAGAATCTAAAACAATATATATATATATATATACACATACACACACACATACATAATTGTTGCTATTGTTTAGTAGCTAAGTCATGTCTGACTCTTTGCAACCCCCTGAACTATAGACCCACCAGGCTCCTCTGCCCATGGGATTTCCCAGGCAATAATATTGGAGTGGGTTGCCATTTCCTTCTCCAGGGGATCTTTCCGGCCCAGGAATTGAACCCACACCTCCTGCACTGGCAGGTGGATTCTTTACCCTGGGCCACCTGGGAAGCCTATATATATGTATATGTAAATCTATACATATATATAGATACACAAACTTATATACACACATATATATGAATCACTCTGCTGTACAGTAGAAGCTAACAAAAATTGTAAATCAATTAGACTACAATAAAAAATATTTTTAAAAATTGAGAATTGCATGTGTATCAACCATTCCTTCAGACAACCAAGGGATGAAATGTGAGTTGTAACCAAAAGCAAAGAACAAGGAAAGTGACCACATCCTGCATTTCTCTTCTCTTCTCCTCCAACTTCGAAAAGTTGGAAGAAACTACATTTATCAAAAACCCAGGAGAGTTACCCTAGACCCAGGACTTCTTTCTTTGCTTTCCTCCTCCCCTTGAAACATAACAATGAAAACACAAAACAAAATACATTAGCAATGTTTTTTTACAGATAAACTGTCAAAGAATAAAGGATGAAAGGGAAAGCTACAGATTGAAAGAGACTTTATAAACATCAGTCAAACCCACTGTGTTAACCTTATTTGGATTCTTATTCAAACAAAATATTAAAAGATTAAATTGACATTAATGAGACAATCGAAAATGTGAGCACTTAATATTTGATGATATTAAGAAAGTTTTAACATCCACAAAACCATTATCCTGCCTAAGTATATGAGTCCTTATCTCTTAGAAATACACATGAAGATGGTACAGAAGAGATTTTATGATGTCTTGATTGGCTTCTAAAAAATATGGAGGAAGAGGGGAATAGGAGGGAGTTTCGATTTTAAAAAGAGGAAAAAGACTGCCCAAGGGAGGATGCTTGAGTGCTCCAAAAGGTTAAAACTGCACCCAGAGTTAGTGAGCATTTCTAAGACTTCTGCTTTTTTGGATCAGCTACTACTCAGCCTTATCTCTTCTCATTTCCTTCTTTAAATTCTGTGTAAACCATTAGCTTCTGTACTAATCCCCATGCTGAGCAGTAGGTTTGGCAATATCGTTGCAGGTAATCAAAGTCCTCATTTCATTTATCTCCTTTCCCATTAAGGGACCAAGTCTCTCATCTCCACAGGTCCCTGGTCCCCCAGAGCCACGGGAAAGACAATAGCAATTTGAGGCAGGATTTGAGTCCCCAGATGGTCACTAAGCGCCAGCCACTGGGGGTACTAAGCCAAGCACTGCAGCTGGCAGAGCAGCCCTCGTCGCTGTGATGGGGAGGTGGGGGCAAAGCATAAGCTCTATGTCTGGAGCTGGAATTCCCACTGAAAAGTTGGTCCCATATGGGAAGACCCTAACCCCAGCACCCTTACATACCCCCTTACTTGTTGGAGACAGAACAGACATCCTGGGTTCTAGCAGCAGCATTCTGGGTGTCCACCAGCCACACAAGCCTGGGGAATCTTCTAGCCTGCCTGAGCAGCAGAATCCTCATTTAGAAAACGAAGCCAGCGTTCTTCCCCTGCCTTCTTCCTTAAAGGGAATTAAGGTCAAAGGAGTTAAATCTTAGGAAAGAGTTTAGGGAACTTCAGAGCAAAGCATTATAAGAAGGGGAGGGACCATTACAAGAACCCAGAAGCCTTGGGTCAGTACAAACTGCTGGAGAAACATGGCTTGATGCCAGCTGTTTAGGTAAAAGAAATCAATGGTAACTGAAGACAGAAGCTTTTTGGTGTTGGAGTCTTTAGAAGACAGGACTTGGGAAGAGCAAATCACTTATCCAAAGCCATCTCAGGTGTCCCTACCTCATCTCTGCTGCCCCTCCAAACAGCGACGTCACAAGCAGGGTTCACTGGCTGATCCCTCCTTGTGTTTTCTCTAGTCTGGTGACAACATCTCAGTCCCGGTGGTCTGTCCCCTGCCGTGAGCCCAACTTTAGTCAGGCTCAGGTAAGAGGAGACAGGACGAAACGTACCCCTCAGCCCACCCTGGCAGGCACAGCCCCTTCTCCATAATGCAAGAGGCTCCTCATGGTTGGCACATTGGCTCTGTTCAGTTCAGTTCATTTCAGTTCAGTCACTCAGTCGTGTCTAATTCTTTGCAACCCCATGGACGCACGCCAGGCCTCCCTGTCCATCACCAACTCCCAGGATTTACTCAAACTCATGTCCATTGACTCGATGATGCCATCCAACCATCTAATCCTCTGTCATCCCCTTTTCCTCCTACCTTAAATCTTTCCCAGCATCAGGGTCTTTTCCAATAAGTCGGTTCTTCACATCAGGTGGCCAAAGTATTGGAGTTTCAGCTTCAGCTTCAGTCATTCCAATGAATATTCAGGACTGATCTCCTTTAGGCTGGACTGGTTGGATCTCCTTGCAGTCCAAGGGACTCTCAAGAGTCTTCTCCAACACCACAGTTCAAAAGCATCAATTCTTCGGTGCTCAGTTCAGTTCAGTTGCTCAGTCGTATCCGATTATTTGCAACCCCATGAACTGCAGCACGCCAGGACTCCCTATCCATCACCAACTCCCAGAGTTCACCCAAACTCATGTCCCTCGAGTCAGTGATGCCATCTAGCCATCTCATCCTGTGTCATCCCCTTCTCCTCCTGCCCCCAATCCCTCCCAGCATCAGAGTCTTTTCCAATGAGTCAACTCTTCGCACGAGGTGGCCCAAGTATTGGAGTTTCAGCTTTAGCATCATTCCTTCCAAAGAACACCCAGGATTGATCTCCTTTAGAATGGACTGGTTGGATCTCCCTGCAGTCCAAGGGACTCTCAAGAGTCTTCTCCAACACCACACTTCAAAAGCATCAATTCTTCAGCACTCAGCTTTCTTTATATTCCAACTCTCATATCCATACATGACCACTGGAAAAACCATAGCTTTGACTAGACGGACCTTTGTTGGCAAAGTATGTCTCTGCTTTTTAATATGCTATCTAGGTTGGTCATAACTTTCCTTCCAAGGAGTAAGTGTCTTTTAATTTCATGGCTGCAGTCACCATCTGCAGTGATTCTGGAGCCCCAAAAAATAGTCTGCCACTGTTTCCACTGTTTCCCCATCTATTTCCCATGAAGTGATGGGACCGGATGCCATGATCTTAGTTTTCTGAATGTTGAGTTTTAAGCCAACTTTTCTTTCTCTTCTTTCACTTTCATCAAGAGGCTCTTTAGTTCTTCTTCACTTTCTGCCATAAGGGTGGTGTCATCTGCATATCTGAGGTTATTGATATTTCTCCCGGCAATCTTGATCCCAGCTGGTGCTTTATCCAGCCCAGCTTTTCGCATGATATATTCTGCATATAAGTTAAATAAGCAAAGTGACAATATACAGCCTTGACTTACTCCTTTCCTGATTTGGAACCAGTTTGTTGTTCCATGTCCAGTTCTAACTGTTGCTTCTTGACCTGCATATAGATTTCTCAGGAGGCAGGTCTGGCGGTCTGGTACTCCCATCTCTTTAAGAATTGGCTCTGTAGTTGACTCAAAGCCAATGAGGCACTGATCATGCTGGGGCAATAAAATCCGTCAACAGTCTCCACCCCACTTGCCCTCTTTGTGAAGATGATCCACAAGAATGAAGCATGGGGAATCCCTGGTTGTCCACTGGCTGACTCCACATCCCAGTGCAGGGGGCCCGGGTTAGACCCTGGTCAGGGAACTAGATCTCACAGCTAAGAGCTCACATGCTGCAACTGAAGGTCCCCTTCTCAAAGAACCAGCACGCCACAGCTAAGTCTGGCATGGTCAAACAAATAATAAATAAGATAAATACTTTAAAGAAAGAATGCAGCGTGGAGTCAGGCACCTGCCCACTGCCCGGCACCATTTCCCCAGGGAAACACTGGCGCGGAAGCCCTGAGTCAGGAATCCTGGGTAGCAGTCCACTCAAGGGATTTCTGATACCCTCAGTGACAACCACAGAGGTTCAATAGCAAAGCGCATGGAGAAAAGGGATTGGGGGCAGGTGTTCCCCCTACCTGTGCTTCCTGCCTAAGAGGGGCAGCCTCTGGGATGGGGTGAGACCCCCAGGGCCTGCCACACTCTGCCAGAAGGTGTGAGGGCTGCACCCCAGGCCATGCCAACCATCTTGTGTCTACACCCACACCGGAACGGTTCTCTGTCCCGTCTCTGGGCTGGGTGGGTGGAGATGCCTCCGCAGAGTGGGCCACTGGCAGGAGGAGGGACCTGAGCCCAGAAGCAGTCTGGGGCTCCCAGGACTTTGTTCAGTCTTTCTGGAAAAGATACTTTACACCCTCCAGTTATCTGGGAGCAAGCCCCAGTTTCCTGTGAGAGAGCTGTGGGGGGTGGTGCAGACCTGCCTGAACTGAGGGGTGGGGTTGCGGGTCTGTCTGTCTGGACTGAAGGGTGGGGGTCTGTCTGTCTGTCTGGGCTGAGGAGTAGGGGTGCATGTCTGTCTGTCTGACTGAGGGGAAGAGGTATGGGTGTGTCTGTCTGGACTGAGGGGTGGGGGTCTGTCTGTCTGGACTGAGGGGCAGGGGTGCGGGTCTGTCTGAATGAGGGGTGGGGGTGAGGGTCTCTATGACTGAGGGGTGAGAGTCTGTCTGACTTAGGGGTGAGGGTCTGTCTGTCTGGACTGAGAGGTGGGGGTCTGTCTGTCTGGACTGAGGGGGGGTGGTGCAGGTCTGTTTGTCTGACTGAGGGGCGGGGGTCTGTCTGAGTGTCTGGACTGAGGGGTGGGGGTCTGTCTGTCTGGACTGAGGGGGGTGGTGCAGGTCTGTTTGTCTGACTGAGGGGCGGGGGTCTGTCTGTCCGTCTGGACTGAGGGTGGGGGTCTATCTGTCTGTCTGACTAGGGGGGAGCGGGGGATCTGTCTGTCTGACTGAAGGGTGTGGGTCTGTCTGTTTGGACTGAGGGGCGGGGGTGTGGGTCTGTCTATCTGACTGAGGGGTGGGGGTCTGTCTGTCTGACTGAGGGGCGGGGGTCTGTCTGTCTGGACTGAGGGGTGAGATGGCATCCTGCCTGGGCCGGGCTTGCCGTTGTGTCTGCTCCAGACACCAGTCTTCCAGCAGGGCAGGTGATCGCCTTCCACAGACAGGCTGCACCAGGGGGTTCTCAGGGCACAGCGAGAGGGACCGGGTAGCCCATCCCCCATTGCGGAAGCCCACCCCCACGTTCCGTTTAAGGACCCTCTAGGTGGACAAAGGATTCTGCAGCCTCTGCTGTGAGGAAACGACCTCAAGATGCAGGGAAACCCACTATGTACCCATGTACATACACGCCTGGGTGTGTATGTGTGTGTATGAATATATAGTCCTGAGTCACTGCTCACAGCAGGAGGAAGGCAATTTTTAGACACTGTCTGCTCTGTGCTCCTAGTAAATTCACGGGACTCTGTAGAAAGAGACGAGGAGGGAGATGGTGAGGTGACAGACTAAGATGAAAACGGAACTGGCTGAGAGGCAGGGCCCCCAAGCATTCAGGCAGTAGCCTGGAGCTGCCCCAGCAGGGGAGGTGGGGGCTCTAGAGACGCCACAGGGACCCAGGGACCCGTGTAGGGACGCAGAGACAGAGGAGTGAGAGAAGAGGAAAGGCGCCGGACGGACAGGATGGTGTCATGAGGACGAGACGTCGACCCCGGGGAAGTCACTCCCGGAGCTGGGGGGACGAGACCATGGCACCCGGGACGGTCAGTGCAGCCGTCCTGAACCCACACGGCCCGAGCCCAGCCTCCTGTAAAGGTCGCACCACGTCTGAGGACAAAGTGTGACCTTATACGAGTGCCTCTGTGTATCCTGCACTCTCATCTGTGTTTGAAAATATAGAAACGTGCCGCAGAGAGTGGACAGACGTGCTTCAGTGATGCGGCCAGGAGCCGAGCTGGTGAGGGCAGCGCCCAGTCTCTGCCTAGGAGGTACGTTGACGTGGAGACACTGACCCCGCACCATCACCCAGCCTGGCCCTTCCCTCCTGACCCGTGTGACGTGCTCTGATCATTAGAAGTAATAGAGAATCAGGGAGTTTTACAGCCGGGCTCCAGCCCCCGCACCAGACACATCATCCTGGACACCCCCTTCAGGCCTCTCCACCCGGAGTCAGCCCCACCCTGTGCACGCCGGCCGGCTGTGCCTGTCCTGGTCCTCACGGCCTCCCCCACACAACCAGCATCCCCGCTGCCTGGTGAGCTCCTTCTCATCCTCCACTGCCCCCTCCAAGGACTCCTCTTCCAAGAGCCTCCCTGATGTTCGCCAGGCCTCCCCTACTTGTGCCGTGCTCCCATTGTGGGTCTGAGCTTGGGAGTCATCACACATGGCAGTCTCCAGCGGCTTCCTGGGGCCTGGCACTGACTGTCCTTGCTCAGCGTCTGAACGTCTTCCCTGAGTTCCACGGTGTAAACTTGCAGGCCAGCATCCTCCCCTGGACTGAGCCACACGCACACAGGGTGTCTGCACACCCACCTTTGCTCACTGCCGCCGCGGCCCTGGGGGGTACAGAACAGACTCCCAGCATCTCAGCTCTTCACGGGGTCAGGAGGGACGGATGGGTGGCCCCAAACTCCAGCTGACCAGTCCCCACCTTGGGGTCAGCCCTCTCCAAGTACACCTTGGCCGTGATCCCTTGGAGCCCACCACCCTGCCAGAGAAGGCCACCAGCATCTCTGACATGATGGATGGAAAGGGGACAGATGGCCTGTCCTCCAGAGGGAAGGGAACAAGTTAAAGACAGCGGAGGACACGTGTCACCAGAGAGGGACAAATGTAGGCACCAATGAGAGCAGGCTCACCAGGAGACAAGCACTTCTGGGAGCCTGTCAGGGTGCAGTCAGCCAGCTCTGGTCGGTGTGGAGGAGACCCTGGGGGTGTCAGCTACCCCGAGTGCTGGGAGGTGAAGGCGGCTTGCACAGGTGACAGGTGTGTTGTCATAGATTTGCCATGGCCTGTGAAATCCAGACCACCTTGAGCCACAGGCCACGCTCGTGGGTGCCTCCCTGTCCCCGAGCCAGCACTGGAGGGGTCCCAGGGCCACACCCAGAGCCCGCAGCTCTAGGTGGTCCTTGGAGTCCATCTGTCTGCAACTCTGTGCCCAGTTCATCTGCTCAGACAGCAGGGGAGCTGCATCCATGGGGGAAACCGAGGCTCAGCTGGAGGGAACCGCTGTCCAGGGACCCACGGCCAGGACAACAGGTGACCCTGGGCACTGCCTCTGACCGGTCTGCACAGCTGGGCTGCCCCCGTCCCTCTCTGACCCTGGGTTTCTCCCCCTGTGAAACACAGGGGCTGCCTTCTAGCATCTCCAGTAGACGATGCTCATCTCTGCTCAGTCCTGACTATAAGATGAAGGAGCTCAGGCCCCTGTTTGGCCCAGTCTTGTGGGAAGGTGGTGGCAACACCGGACCCAAGACAGGCTGCCCAGGCATTTTCTCCAAGCACCTGAGCTCTGTGAGGGTGCCAGGGTGGGGGCCACTGGCAGGGACGACTTGCTGGCCTGACTTTGCTTGAGGTTGAGAGGAGGGCCGGGGGGCTGCAGGACCCCAGAGCACCAGGCAGCCCTGTATTCCATCACTGCTCTGCCCTCCTGCATAACAAGCGGGCGGCAGTCTTGCCAAGAATCAGCCTCTCCTGCTGCCCCTCACTCCCAGCACCCGCCCAGGGGAGCCCATCTCTGAAGCCCCTCACTTCTGCCCAGAGTGCCCAGGGGCCAGGGAGCAGCCTCTGACTGCAGGGGGGCTTGGCTATGGCCTGTGGAGCGGGTGGGCCCAGGGCTGAACTCTGTCCTCTAGAACGGCGGAGTCTCAGGGCAACGTCCGAGAGGTCACCCGGGCACTTCTCCTCCTTGGGGTCTTCATCAGAGTTCCGGAGAGATGATTCCAAACCACATTCCAGGGAGGTTGAGAGACAGGTTCAGGCCTCAGTCCCTCAAGGGGAGGCTGAAATGAACCCAGCTGGTATCACAGGCCATCAGGATACCAGGGGCGGAAATGAACCTGGCAGGTGTCACAGGCCATCAGGATGCCAGGGCAGACCCACATTCTTCCTCAGAGGCCACGTTCCATGACCGAGACGGTCGATCCCTCAAGGGTCGTGTTTAGGGGTCAGAGCAGACTCAAACACGTGGCGGGGTCGCGTGGGGCACTCTCTAGCCTGCGGGCCGGGACTGAGCCCGTGGGGTAGGGCGGGGTGCACCAGGCCGGGGCCCCAGAAGGCAGGTGAGCTGGAGGGTGCAGACCGTGGCTCCCACCCGACCAGGCCTAACAAGGGGCCCGCACCCCTGAACAGGGGCGGGATGGCCAGACTGTACTCACATGAGTCCGCCCACCCGATGCTTGTAGAGTCAGCAGAGAAGAAGCAGGGGAAGCTGTGCTAATTCCTCGGCGTCACAGTGGATGGAAGGAGCCCAGGCCTCAGCCTGGGAGGGGCCAGCTGCCAGCAAGCCGGTCCCAGATGGCAGCCCCCACGCCGGGCCCCCTGGAGGCACTGCTGGTCTCTGAAGGCCCAGCATGGCTGTGCGAGTGGGAGCCTGGGCAGCGGACAGGAAGGATGGCCGCTAGGCTGGGACGGGTGGCCCATGGAACGCCCAGGGTCCTCCGCGGTGTGACGGGTGCTCTGGACCTCTTCAAACACACCACCCAGAGCAGGAATGCTCAGCCTACCACGCACAGCTCTGCACTTATCTTCGAAACTTTATTCTTTGTTTCTATAGAAATGATACAGGCCCAAAGTGGAAAAAACCCAAGCCATCCAGAAACAGAGAAAGGAGAGCTTCTCCAAGCTCAGCCGCCTGGACACGACCGTGGCTGAACTTGGCTTGGCGCCCTTCTGCCTATAAAAGCAGAATGAGAAACGAAGCCCCGCCAAGGCCAAGCCCGTAGCAAATCACGGAGAGGGAACGGAGTGCGGAAAGTCTGGAAAAGGACCAGACCTCGTTCTTTCCAAACGCACCCAAGGGAGATGACCCTGCAGAGTGAGAGGAATCAACTTGTTTATACAAACTCAAGCTACGGTTATGCTCAAACCAGGTCACAGCAAGCACGCTGCTCTGAAATTGGCTTTTTCTATCAACAATGTGATATAGAAATAGTTTAGTATCAACAAATAGCCATGTATGTCTTTTTTTTACTACTGTGTGATATTCCATGTATTTACCATAGCTGACATAACCAACCTCCATTTAAGACCTATTGACAGCTTTTATTGCTCTGTTTTTTCTATTTTACTTAAAAAAAAAAAAAAGTAATATTGTAAGGGCATCTTTGGGCTTCCCTGGTAGCTCATCTGGTAAAGAATCCACCTGCAATGCAGGAGAGCCCAGTTCGCTTCCTGTGTCAGGAAGATCCCCTGGAGAAGGGATAGGCTACCCACTCCACTATTCATGGGCTTCCCTGGTGGCTCAGACAGTAAAGAATCTGCCTGTGATGCGGGAGACCTGGGTTCAATCCCTGGGTTGGGAAGAGCCCCTGGAGAAGGGAAAGGCTACCCACTCCAGTACTCTTGCCTGGAGCATCCCACGGACAGAGGAGCCTAGTGGGCTACAGTCCATGGGGTCGCAGAGAGTCGGATACGGCTGAGCGACTAAGCCCACAGCACAGCACGAGGGCATCTTCATGCCCTCTTCTCTTCACTCCGTGTCATTATTTACTTTACAACAAATAATGACTCAAAAGGCACAGACATTTGTTTCATGATACCTATTTCCAAACTGTCTTCTAGATCATTCTCTTTCTAAAAAAAATTTTAAAAACTTTTTATTTTGTATTGGGGTATAGCCAATTAACAGTGTTGTGATAATTTCAGGTGAACAGTGAAGGGACTGAGCCAACATATTAGATCATTCTGATTTAAGATTCCTACCAAATATGCAGGAATGTTCTCACCAACATAGAGATTTTTTCCAATACAATTTCTGAATTCCAGTAGGAATTTTTTTTTTAATCTTATTGCTGAGCTTAGCCCTGTGTCATATTTTTTTCTTCTGTTTTGTGTGTGGCTGTGCAAGGAGATCCAACCAGTCCATTCTGAAGGAGATCAGCCCTAGGATTTCTTTGGAAGGAATGATGCTAAAGCTGAAACTCCAGTACTCTGGCCACCTCATGCAAAGAGTTGACTCATTGGAAAAGACTCTGATGCTGGGAGGGATTGGGGGCAGGAGGAGAAGGGGACGACAGAGGATGAGATGGCTGGATGGCATCACTGACTCGATGGACGTGAGTCTCAGTGAACTCCGGGAGTTGGTGATGGACAGGGAGGCCTGGCGTGCTGCGATTCATGGGGTCGCAAAGAGTCGGACATGACTGAGCGACTGAACTGAACTGACTGAACTGTGCTGCCCTTTCTGTTCTTGGGGTGACTTGATTTCTAATTTATTCCTAAAAACCCGTATATATGTGGATTTTTTTGTCAGGCGTATGAAAAATATGGTCCCCAAATGTTGACCTTGTGGGAGGTATTTCTCATCCATCTATTTTACACTTTTCTGTGGTCACATTTGTCAGTATTTCCCATTATGGTTTCTAGAGCTGGGACATCCAAAAAAAAAAAAAGACCTTTTCAATGAGGCTCCATTCTAGAAGATTCACAATCTGGTTTTTGCTGTATAATTTTCTGATGGTTCTGGATGTCTTTAGTTCTAAAGACATTGGACACAAACTGTCCTTTTTCTCCACCTGCTGAACCATTTCTCCCAAACATTTTATTGAAAACTAAAACCAATCTCACACTTGGTCTGAAATCCACCATTCTGTCTACCCAGCCCTGCCCCACCCACACCTGGATTCAGCGACAGAAGTTTTAGTTACAGTTTAATTCCTGACAGGCTTGATCCTCCGACATGGCTCTATTTGAGAATTTTTCTTACTATTGTCTTCTTTTTTAATTTTTGGTGAGAAATCTTTGAGTTTTATAATGAGAATCATCTTACTTGATGAACAGAAAAATTAGTACAGGAATAAATCATGAGGGCACGGGGTCCCTGATGATCTTTTCCCACTTCCTGCAACTGGCCCCGAGGCATCATCATAAAACCCCAGTTCAGTTCATTTCACTTCAGTTCAGTCGCTCAGTCATGTCTGACTCTTTGCAACCCCATGGACTGCAGCACCCCAGGCCTCCCTGTCCATCACCAACTCCCAGAGCTTACTCAAACTCAGGTCCATTGAGTCGGTGATGCCATCCAATCATCTCTTCCTCTGTCATCCCCTTCTCCTCCCACCTTCAATCTTTCCCAGCATCAGGGTCTTTTCAAATGAGTCAGCTCTCCGCATCAGGTGGCCAAAGTATTGGAGCTTCAGCTTTAGCATCAGTCCTTCCAATGAATATTCAGGACTGATTTCCTTTAGGATGGACTGGTTGGATCTCCTTGCAGTCCAAGGGACTCTCAAGAGTCTTCTCCAACACCACAGTTCAAAAGCATCAATTCTTTGGCACTCAGCTTTCTTTATAGTCCAACTCTCAGGAATCCTGGAATCAGAGGACACTGGAGAGACTCCAAGGGCCCTGTCTCCTCTGCACTCATACGTGGAAATATTTGAAACAGATATTCACTGGTTGACTTTTTGTTTGTCTTTTTGTTGTAAGGCATCTTCCTTTCTTAAACAGCAAAGAGATCCAACCAGTCCATCCTAAAGGAAATCAGTCCTGAATATTCATTGGAAAGATTGATGCTAAAGCTGAAGCTCCAATACTTTGGCCATCTGATGTGAAGAGCTGACTCCTTGGAAAAGACCCTGATGCTGGGAAGGATTGAAGGCAGGGGAAGGGGACCACAGAGGATGAGACAGTTGGATGGCATCACCAATTCAATGCACATGAACATGGGCAAACTCTGGGAAGTGGTGAGGGACAGGGAGGCCTGGCATGCTGCAGTCCTTGGGGTCACAGAGAGTCGGACATGACTTGACAACTAAACAACAATAATCTTCCTTTTTGGTGACTCTAATCCCTCCCCACTCAAGACTCATCTGATGTCCTTGAGTCGGGGCCTTGTGTCCCAGCCCTCGGTCTGTGTGTCCAGGCGTCTCCAAGGTGGCCCCACCCCTCCCCTCCCTGGAGTCTGGGCCTTGCTTGGCTGGTGGGCTGGGGGGAGGGACTGAGCAGTCACCGCTCTGGTCTGCCCTCCTCCCCAGGCATCACATCTGTCACCTCTCTCCACTCTCTGGCGTTCCCTGAGCTAGCATCTCTGCAGAAGGTTTACTCAATGCCAGGGGCACCTGCTTGTCAGGGTCTCCTGTCTGGCGCTTGGTTCACCTACCTACTGCTGTGTACCCAACAACCCAGCACTTGGACGGCAACGTGTCATGACGTTCTCTGACCGTCTGAGGGTCACCTGGGCTCAGGTGGGGAATCCTTGCCTGCAGTAGCTCGTGGGGTCAGGTGGGGGCAGATGAGAGACCTGAAGGTGCCCGGGTCAGAAGTCCCAGAAGGCCATGTCATCACACGGCCACCCCCTTAGCCACTGTGTCTGGAACAAGAACAGTCTGGGACGTCTCTCTCATGCATCTGAAGATTACCTGAAGGGGCAGGCTTCACATGGGGGTTACAGGGTGCCCGAGGTGCCCAGGATCCAAGTACCATGGCATGGGGGCGCTGACTGAAGGCCGGGTGTAAAGCTTGGCCCTGAGGGAGAGGCGCAAGTCCAATCTCCTCTGCAGGAAAAGCAGACCTGGCCAAGGGCACTGGCGGCGGCCTCGGGGCCTGGCGCAGCCTTGGAGGCATGGAAAAGGTGCTGCAGAAAAATCACCCAGCACGGGGCTCCTCACCAACCTGAGCGAGTGGGGACACTTGAAACATACTTAATTTCCCTTAGAAATAACAATCAATTACGCTTCTTGTACCTGAGTGTCAAAAGCAATGAATATCTCTAGCCATTTTAAGTTTCCATAAGCCACAGAGACTGTTAAAAATACTGGGTGGATAGATGGGGGGTTGGAAGCGTAGATGGATAGATGGATGGATGAATATATGGATGGGTGGAGGAATGGATGGATGGATGAGGTAGATGGATGGATGGGTGGGGTAGATGGATGGATGGATGGGTGGGGTAGATGGATGGATGGAAGGATAGATGCAGGGAGGGAGGGAGGGATGGGCAGGTGTTAAAAGGACATTTAGGAGCATGACATCTCTTTGAAGATGAGTTTTCTGATCTTAAAAATTCAAATGTGGTCTGTTTACTGACTTGTGATGTCAAATGTGATGTGATGTTTGGAAGAAAATAGTTTTAACTACTCACTTCTTTCCTTTGCACTTCAGTGACACATTGTCATGTAGAACTGCCTCCTTTTTCACAATATGTGCTCTCGAATCAACCCTGGCACTCCTGAGCACTGCAGACCAGCCTCATGGGCGAGATTTGGTCTCCTTGGCACGCCTGCAGTTCTATGCACGGGGCACCGTGAGTCCGGTGAGACCCAGTGGCCTTGAGATGAGTCAAGTGTGAGTTCGGTCCTTCTCTCTGCAGCTAGCTCTGCAGGCTGGGTCTTCGTCCAGACGCTTGGCCTTTGAAAGTAAGGTGATCTAACTGGGACACAGTCAGGAATGCGCGGCTGGGTACCCTGCCAGCTGCCTCTGGGAAATGGACAAAAACACATGCCACGCGGGAGAGCGTGTCCCCTGTGGAGTATCAGGTCACTCTGCAGCCATGTCCCCCGTGATTGTGTAAAACAGGAGAGCAGAGCGAACATGCTTAAACACAAACAGGCCAAATGAACGTAAGGGTTTGGTAGGATTCTCGCTCATTAGGTGTCAGCCCGGGCTGCTCGAGGATGCGTCAGCCACGGGAGCCCTGAAGCCGCCTCCACGTTCCAGGATCTCCAGCGGAGCTTGTCGGACTCCAGGGTGCTCTGGTCCCCGGGGCCTGTGAAAGTGGAGATCCTGTTTCAGGAGGCCAGGGCCGGGCCTGAGCGGCTGCATTTCTCACAAGCTCCAGCTGAGGCTGATGCTGCTGTTCATGAGCCACACACGGAGAGCAGGGTGTGAGCCGAGGTGGAAGGGGGCTCTTCTGAGAGGGCCTGGGGGATGGTGGGAGCCCACCTGGTCCTGACGCAGTTGGCACCTGCTCCTTTGCGCCCACCGCCTGCCCCTCTGCTCCTGACTCTGCCCGCTTCTCTTCCCTTGTCACACGGTCTCATCCCACTCATGGCTCAGCTGAGACGTCCCATCACTGGAGGACTCCCCGGGCCATTGCCCACATTCGCAGCCCCTGGGACACCGGGGAGTCAGGGACACTGGGCTGTGACCCAGACCTGGCCCTGCTGTGTAAGCACAGACTGTCGCTGGGCCCGAGTTTCACGCTTGTACACCTGGAACCGGGCAGGAGCTAATGCTGTAGGAGCAGACGTTCTTCAGAAACTAGTGCAATGTGGAAAAGAGACCTCAGAGTAGATCTGGACCCAAATCAGAATACAGTGTGGACATGAGGGAACTACAGACGAGAAGTGGAGTGACATTCAGTGGACGGACAATTATAAGAGCAAACATCGGGGTGAAGGGGCTCTGGCTAAAGCAACCCAACAGGATTCTTGCTGAAGGCAGGCCTGGGAGGTCAGACATCCCCCGGGGTGGTGGTGGGGAGGTAAGGACCCCAATCAGACATGGAATGTGATTAGACATGGATGGTGGGTTTTTTGGTGAAATTGACCCAGCAGGATTCCTACTAAAAACGGATGTTACAGGGAAATGCACGCATGGGCCCAGGAGAAGGTCTGGGATCCTGACCGATGTCTGCTTGAGCTAAGAATCTCTGCACCACCTGAGAAGCCAACCTTCTGCACAGAAAGCCCTGGAAAGCTTTATGCAAATTCAAGCGAAGTGAAAGTCACCCAGTCGTGCCCGACTCTTTGCGACTCCATGGACTATACAGTCCATGGAATTCTCCAGGCCAGAACACTGGGGTGGGTAGCTTTTCTCTTCTCCAGGGGATCTTCCAAACCCAGGGATCGAACCCAGGTCTCCCACATTGCAGGCAGATTCTTTACCAGCTGAGCCACAAGGGAAGCCCATTGCAAATTCAAGAGACTGTGAATAATTTTGAGGTCTCTGTCAGAGGGCTTCCTCTCCTTAAGATGCTAGAGGGCAATTGCAGGCCCTGTGGGGCCTCAGCTCAACGCTGTGCAGGAGAAGGGCACAGCCAGTGCCCCTGGGCCCTGCCCTGTGCCGCTGAGGACAGGACCTTCCCAGAGGACAAGGGGCCTGCACTTTTCTCACCACCCCAGGTCCTTGGAGGCCCAGTCAGTGCCCCAGAACCAGGCCGCCCTCCCTGGTTCTCCCTTCCGTCCAGGTTGTGGTTCCGGGTCCTGCACCTGCTGGGGGAGGCGGGCCCATAACACACCGCGACCACAGGGCCCCCCATGCTCGCCGTGGGCCTCCTGGTGGACGCAGGCTCAGCCCCTTGATGAGTCGCACAGGCTGCGGGGATGCGCGGGGGGCCGTGAACCAGCCGGGGGCCTCTGCCGGGAGCTCAGCCCTGAGTAGCACTGGCACCTCAGGGGCTCGGAGGGAGACTCGAGGGATTTCTGCTGCTAGGAAAACGTGGAGTGCTTCCAGATTTGGAGAAGCACAGGCTTCTCAGATCTGCCGCTAGAGACCTCATCCTCTGGTCAGAAGGGACTCTGAACGGATTTTCTCCTCTGGACAGGAGGGAGTTTCCACTCCACAACAGGTGTCTTCCCCAGCCCTGCTGCTCAGGCTCCAGATCAGAATGGTCTAGACTCGGCTCCTGGCCTGGACCACCCAGTTCGTGGGGTCACAGGCGTCCTCTGGGGGCGTCACCTGGCCTCCAAGCCTTCTCTGCCGGGGGGGACAGGACGGAGCTGAGTCGGGCTGGCTGTGGTCGGCTGACTGTTGTGCAGTGGGTGAGTCGACGGTCCTCCCAAGCCCTCTCCCATATAAAACGGAGAGGTCGGAGCAGGCGTGGTCAGAGCCTGTTTCCCGCTGACGTTACGCTCTGTGGACAGGCCTGCCTCTGACACCTCTGTGTTTCCATGTGCCGAGTACATGGGTTTGAATGTGTTTCAATGCTGCAGAGAGTGTGTGATGTAAAGTGTATGACTGTGCAGGGTTGTTTGCTCCAACCCCTAACTTTCTCCTTTTACAGGGGCCTCAGGGTCCTTGTATCTGCTGGGTTCAGTCTCTATGCATTTCTTCAAATCACAGAAGCAATTTGAAAATGTCATTGGCTTGAAAGGACTTCTCTGTGGTGCTTTAGGGAAACAGAAGAGAGAGATGGAGAAGTCTTCCTTGCCCTTCTGATAAAGGCACTAATCCCATCATGGGCCCCACCCTCGTGAGCTCATCTAACCCCAGTCACCCTCTCAGATAGCGCCTCCTAACACCGCCACTCTGGGGGCTAGGACCTCAACATGTGAATTTAGGGATGAGACAAACATTCGGTCCATAAGGGTGTTGTTAACAGAAAAAGATATTCTTTTATGATGAACTGTTTCTGTACTGCTATTATCAGCTTCCTTGTCTGGAGCAATTACAAATATTCATAAAAGTCACTTCTAGAAATGACCCTGGAAGCAGGAACAAATTCCATTCCATGAACACACACACCCCCCCACACATGCACACAGCCTGCTGTGAAATTCCAAAATGTGTTACATGCAAACACGTGTGTTACCATGCTTCTAAGCTCACCATCACACATGACCATGCACTCCTCAGAATAAGACAGAAGAGTGGGAGACAGCAGAGATTTTCCTGCCGGAAAGTCAGTGTCAACGTCTCGGCGCTGTTTCTGCGTCTCCGAGTCAGCCTCGGAACGTGTCCACACCCACCTCTCTTCTCCCTCAGATGCCACCCCTTGCTGGTCCAAACCTGAGATCACCATTTTCCCTGCAGACAGATTCTTTCTCACTGCCAAGCCTTCGTTCCCTTGGCAGATGGCCCCACCCTGCAAGGCTCCCATGGGGTGTCCAGGGCTCCTGTTCCCCACCCACCCCCAGCACCCCACCAAATGTGCTCACCTTCTCCCACCCCTAGAATCCTCCCCTCCCCACCCCAGTCAGGGCTCCTGCAAACACCAGGCCCAGATGCCAGGGTTCCTTCCTTTCCCATCCATCCACCCTCCTCCCTCCAGCTGAAAGGGGAGTTTTCTGAAAGAGGAATCTGTGCTGGACTGTGGCTCCCATGCCCTCAGGATCTCAGCTGTGTCCCCTGACATGCAAGCTCCAGGTAACCTGGGTTTGCCTCCCTCTCCACCACCTTGCTCTTCATGGCCCTGATGTTCGCTCATTCATCAAACGCTCGGGATTTCTAAAGTGTTGAATGAAGAAATGAATGGAGGAACAAATGAAGAGAGCGCTGAGGGCCTCAGCCTCCCAGCATGTCCTCCCATGTCCCCAGCCTGGAACGCTGTCCCTCCTCCTTGCAGGGCTGAGTGTAACCAAGGACCTGGATTGTGCCTGGCTGGATTTCAGAGCTGTGATGGGCCAGGGGCTGCTGCTGCTGCTGAGGCCCTCCCACACCCTTTCAAAGGACAGGGTCTGGAGAGGGCTGTCCCACCTGCCATCGACTAGCCTGAAGACCCCCGAGTCATCTTAGCTGGGGCCTCACATACAGTGGAGCAGAGACAAGTCACCTCCATCCTGCTGGGTCCTGCCTAGATTTCTCACCCACACGAGTGGCAGGAGATGACGAAACGATTGCTGCTTTAAGCTATTCCGTCCCAGGTGATTTGTTATTTGGCGAGCGGCAGCTGACGCAGCCGTTAACATTGCAAGTCCCGCCAAGGGCCGGGCAGTGCCCGCAGGGCCCCGTGCCCAGTGAGTTCAGTCGCCACCACTTCAATGTGGGAGGGGCTGCTACCCACCCAGTCACGGGCGAGGAAACACGTGCAGAGGCTCAGGTGTGCTGCCCAGGGCTCTACAGCCCACGAGGGCAGACTGAGTGTGACAGTTTTCCAAATGCATCTGAAGAGCTTCAGACTCTTGAAACCAATGGGCCTTGCCTCAATCAGATGTCATGGGGTCATTCGGGTGACCTGCAGCGTCCTTCTCTCTCCTGTTAGCCGAGGGCGGAGGTGATCCCTCATAGGAGGCAGGGTGACCGGCTCCCGTCAGCTGCTGGAAGAGCCTCTGTGCTTTCAGGGAGGCAGGTGTCCAGAGCTGCAGAGCATCCTCCTCACCTGGGAACAGGCCTGCTTCCAAGCACCTGCTCTGCTCTCTCATCTCGGCAGTGAGTGAGCCCCCTCCCGAGCCCCGGGGTCTGCCCGCTTCACCCAGGTCCTCTCCCTGCCCCTTCCCCCATCACCCACCCCCCACCCAAACTGGCCTCCTCTCTGGCACCCTTCACCTGGAGCTCTGCACACATCATTCACCCACTTGCTCCAGAGACCCTGGGACCCAGGCTCCATTGGAGCAGGACATATCTGATCTGATAGGGACATACCTGATCAGGACATACCTGATGCAGGACAAACCTGGTCCCCCAGTGTCACCAGCTCCCAGACCAGAGCCGAGCGCGTGCTTTACGTTAGCGAATTACTCCCCACTCTCAGGGCGCAGACACATGCGCCCCCCGCAGGATTGCAGCACCGGGGCCGCTGAGGGGGCCGTGAGGGCCTGGGGCCCATGACTCGATGTGAGCAGGCTGCTGTCCCTGCCAGGCCCCGCTGGAGGGAGGAGCCGGGGGCTGAGCCCAGCCGCATGAGGAACGCGGCCTCCCGGCGCCTGCGGATGTGTCCTGACTCTTCTCCAGGCTCCCGGAGGAGAGTCTGGAAGGACGGAGCAGAGACGGGGTGGGGTGCCGGGGACCTCTCTGCGGGCACCGCCCCGGCCGGGACTGGCAGGTGTCGTCGTGAGGATGGTTAACAGGAACAAGCAGTGGACCAGTCAGCCGAGGACATGGCAGCCCCGCGAGGGCCGCCCCCTCGCCCTCTGTCCTCGGGTCCTGGAGCGCCCGCTGGGGTGAGGACGTCCCTCCTTTAAGATGGGATCCTCAGCCTGGAGCGTTTTTTTAATTTATTCATTTAACTGGAGGATAATCACTTAACAATATTGTGACTTTTTGCCATACATCATCATGAATCGGCCATAGGCGTACGTGTCCCCTCCATCCTGAACCCTGCTCCTACCTCCCTCCCCACCCCACCCCGCCAGGTGGTCACAGAGCACCCGCTTTGGAGCATCAAACTTGCACAGGCTATGTTACATTGTTTGGCATTGCCTTTCTTTGGGATTGGAATGAAAACTGACCTTTTCCAGTCCTGTGGCCACTGCTGAGTTTTCCAAATTTGCTGGCATATTGAGTGCAGCACTTTCACAGCATCATCTTTCAGGATTTGAAATAGCTCAACTGGAATTCCATTGCCTCCACTAGCTTTGTTCACAGTGATGCTTCCTAAGGCCCACTTGATTCTCACTACAGTATGTCTGGCTCTAGGTGAGCTGGATTTACAAAAGGCAGAGGAACAAGAGATCAAATGGCTGACATCTGATGGGTCATAAAAAAAGAAGAGAGTTCCAGAAAAACTTCTACTTCTGCTTTATTGACTATGCTAAAGCCTTTAACTGTATGGATCACAACAAACTGTGGAAAATTCTTCAAGAGATGGGAATATCAGACCACCTGACCTGCCTCTTAAGAAATCTGTATGCAGGTCAGGAAGCAATAGTTAGAACTGGACATGGAACAATAGACTGGTTCCGAATAGGAAAGGAGTATGTCAAGGCTGTATATTGTCACCCTGTTTATTTAACTTATGTGTGGAGTATATATCATGTGAAATGCCAGGCTGGATGAAGCATAAGCTGGAATCAAGATTGCCAGAGAAATACCAATAATCTCATACATGCAGATGATCCTTATGGCAGAAAGTGGAGAAGAACTAAAGAGCTTGCTGAAAGTGAAAGAGGAGAGTGAAAAAGCTGACTTAAAACTCAACATTCTAAAAACTAAGATCATGGCATCTGGTCCCATCACTTCATGACAAATAGATGGGGAAACAATGGAAACAGTGACAGACTTTATTTTCTTGGGCTCCAAAATCGCTGCAGATGGTGACTGCAGCCATGAAATTGAAAGATGCTTTCTCCATGGAAGAAAAGCTATGACCAACCTAGACAGCATATTAAAAAGCAGAGACATTACTTTGCCAACAAGGGTCCATCTAGTCAAAGCTATGATTTTTCCAGTAGTCGTGTATAGATGGAAGAATTGGACTATAAAGAAAGCTGAGTGCCAAAGAATTGATGCTTTTGAACTGTGTTGTTGGGGCAGACTCTTGAGAGTCCCTTGGACTGCAAGGGATCCAGCCAGTCAATCCTAAAGGAAATCAGTCCTGAATATTCACTGGGTTAATGCTGATGTTGAAGCTCCAATACTTTGGCCACTTGGTGCAAAGAACTGACTCATTGGAAAAGACCCTGATGCTGGGAAAGATTGAAGACAGGAGGAGAAGGGGACGATACAGGGTGAGACGGTTGGATGGCATCACTGACTCAATGGACATGAGTTTGAACAAGCTCCCGGAGTTGGTGATGGACAGGGAAGCCTGGTGTGCTGCAGTCCATGGGCTCACAAAGAGCAACTGAACTGAACAGGTCTATTTTATATTTGGTAATGCATATGTTTCAATGCTAGTCTCTCAAATCATGCCACCTTCTCCTTCCCCTACTGTGTCCACAAATCTGTTCTTTACATCTGTGTCTCCTTTGCTGCCCTGCACATAGGCCCCGAGTGTTTACCCAGACAGGCAGGCAGGGACCAGCGGGCCTCCTGGTTGAACAGAAGGCCTGCCTGCCCCACACGGCTCAGGAGTGAGCAGCACCCGACTTGGAGGTTCAGACACAGACTGGGACCTTGTGTTACCTCCTTCTCCAGG
Organism: Bubalus bubalis; assembly: GCF_019923935.1. Classification (NCBI taxonomy): domain Eukaryota; kingdom Metazoa; phylum Chordata; class Mammalia; order Artiodactyla; family Bovidae; genus Bubalus; species Bubalus bubalis. Next base: position 118,475,383 of record NC_059162.1, read on the forward strand.
GTCAACCTAGCTGGATGCCCTGTCGCCCCTTCCCCAGCATTTCTGCAGCTGCCTCCACTTCGGGGCCTCTCTGGGCAGCAGGTGGGAGTGAGGTGGGCCCAGGTAGGAGGCGCCAGGCCCAGTGGGGAGAGGCTCACACTCTTGTCCAGCAACCAGGACAGACGCCAGGCCTTCCCGTGTGTCGCTGAGACGTCCCTGCACAGCAGTGTGGTCCCGGAAGCCACGATCACAGTCCTGCCAGTTTCTCCTTCTTCCATCACGACCCCAGAGTCCCGCCAATCCATGGGTGCTCACGGATGGCTTACCTCACACTTCCTGAGCCCTGTCTGCGAAAGGGATCCTGTCCGTTTTAAGAGCTTGAAGGACGCTGTGTCCAAGTTAATCCCCTTCCACGGGAACTGTAAGAGCTTAAATCCTTGCAGCAGAAAGAGAGCATTTGGCAAACCAGTGCTAAAATTCTCAAAACAAACTTATTAGTTAATGCAGCCTGTCACCATGACAACCAAACAGCCTGGAAACAAACCCTTAGCACACGGATTTATTACTGTGGAAGGTTTAGCTAATGCCGTTCCAGAGGTGTATTATTTTCCACTTTCAGTTATAATAAAAAACCTAATTTAAAATCCTGCATGAGAGCACAGTCTGCCAGAGACCTCCGTCCACAAAAGCAAAGCCCCCAGAGCACGCAGCTGGGTGTCTGCACCTCCCCTTCCCCAACCGTCTCAGGTGTGCGAGGGGCGCAGGTGTGTCCTCTGCAGGTGGCTGCCCTCCTTGGCCAGAGTGACGCACCAGGGGTCAGTAGGGACCACGAGGCCTAGGCCAGGGGCCCAGCTAGGGCTCAGGGCTTCCTTCCCAAGTTCACTCCAGGAGACACCGATGGGACCCAGTCCTGTTTGCAGCTCATGAAGCAGTCACTATGTGACCGGAAGGTGGGATGCCGCTCCTGAACCCTCCCCCACCTTGTTTTGGAACTCTGATTTCTTTCCAGAAGAGGAACCCCCTCCAAGGGGTGTGACCAGGGGTCATGGCACCCCCTTTCCCTCTTGGTGCTGTGACCTTCCCCATGACCTTCCCCCTGCTCCCCTGTCGCCCCCCAGAAAGCCCCTCCTTCACCCCCTCTTCCCTTGACCCAACAGCGTCCAGTCCAGCCAGGGTCCTGACCAGGGCTGACTGCACCACAGCCCTGTGAGATCCCAGCCCCTCAGCAGGTGGCCCAACTGCAGGGGAGGGTTTCCAGGGACAGATCTGTAGACTGCGACCCTGCAGGCAATGAAAGGGCCAGGAGATACGAGGCTGACTGGTCACCTTGGAGACGTCTTGGGTGGGGCCAAGGGAACGTTTAGAGAGCACCGGGATGGCCGGTGTGGCACCATGGACAGGACCGCCAGGGCCAAGGGTGGCAAGAGTCGGGGCCAGGAGACACGTTGCTGGCTGGGGTCCATCTGTACTGACCTGGGCCCATCGCCACTCTGGTTAATGTCGGCCTTGACTGGGAAGGTGGTGAACAGGGACAAGAGCGTACCGTGCTCAGGAGGGGGTCAGTGTCTTTACCAGCCTGAGTCTGACAGCGGGCCTGTGAAATACGGGTAATGACAGTGGGAGTTAGCAGAAGGGTTATGCCGGGTTCTACTGGAAGTGTTCCTCAAGGGTCAGTTCACCTGTCCACCAGGTATCAGGGTCAGGACTGTCGCTACCCCCGATGTACAGATGCCCTGTCTCTGGGCTGAGTGTTTGCCTCCATCCTTGGAGCCCAAGCCCCAGCCAAGTGGAAGGGCCTCAGGGCTCAAGCCGTTGGCAGCAGACCCGTGCCACCGCCCGCCTTCCAGAAGCCCATCAGGCAGGCCTGGAGCTCTGGAGGCCGATGGAAAATCAGGGCCTGGAGTACACCAGGGAAGGCTGAAGCAGCTGGCACTGAGGGACCATCCCTTGCTGCCTCCCAACCCCAAGCTCAATGCTAAGCCCCATCCCACTGGGCACCCCCATCCACAGCCTGACATGATGGCATCTGCCTCTAGGGCAGCGGGGACAGCTGCCCACCCCCAGACCTTTTCCAGCAGTGGCCACAGTGGGGGGAGGGGCTGGCCACTGAGTTTGATACGTATCACCCCCTGCTCCTCCTCCAAGCTGGATGGGGCCATCACCCAAGGGCACTGCTGGGCCAGGCCCACTGCTGGGCCAGGACTTGGCCAGAGGGAAGGTGGGCACATGGAGCCCTGGGGCCTACACCAAGGCGGGAGCAGGTGGGACCCAGGGTGCCTGCATGACGGACTGCTTTTCTGGGCCGGGCCTGGAAATGCAGACACGAGTAAGAGTCTGGAACAGAGCTTCTCTCCTGGACAAGAAGGTGTCCGACCTGAGGGGAAAATCCAGGATCCTGGGCTGAAGCTGGGAAACGGTGGGGCTGGCAGGAGGTTAGAGGGTTTAGACCAAAGAGGCAGGAAGGCCATATCCAGATGGGAGACACCGAGAGAAGGAGCATCCTTAGAAGAAGCAGGTCCTGAAGAGGGGAGGAGGGAGGTCAGAGGTCAGACGGGACCTAGGGATGGTGGGGAGGGGCAGGCGTCCAGATCTCCAGAGCCTGGAGGTCACAGGGTCAGAGGAGCCTTGTGGGGTGGGGTGGGGGGTAGCCCCCTGCAAGGACATGAACGCAACAGAAATGAGGTGATGATCAGTGGAGATGGTCCGTTAAGAGCTGGGGGTGGATCCAGGACACAGGAGGGAGGTTCCCAGTGGGGCTACAGGACAGTGGGCAGGGTCTCCCCTGAGCCGACCACTCAGAGGAGTGTAGCACCAGGGCCTCTGAGGAGAGGGCAGGAAGCTGAGGCAAGGGTCTCTGAGCAAAGAGTGGGATCTTTTCTCCTGAGGGGCAGGAGAGGGACAGACAGAGACTCCTGCACAGCCCTGGTGGCAGCCAGGCCTGGAGCGCCTGCTCACTGGGCACTGAGGGGCGGTGTCTGCATTTCATCCAGCTGTGGTCAGCATCCTGAGAGATGAGTGGGCAGGGGAAGGGACGTGGGGTCAGGGTACTAGTGGACCGGCAGTGGCGGGAGCGGCTACTGTGAATGAAAACGTTCCTGCCGAATCAGGAAACAGAGGAGGCTGCAGCCATCAAGCCATCACACAGCAGCCGCCCCCAGAGGTGCACCCGCGGGGACTCAGGATGAGACAGCTGAGGACACTGACCCCAGACAGCTGAGTGCACAGCAAAGGAACAATTGCAGTGAGCCCGGACCCCTGCATCTTCCCATCCACAGAAATCGTTTAATTCTTTAACTTGAGATGTCTTTGCTACGCTCAGTCACTCAATCATGTCCGACTTTCTGCGACTCTTTGTGACCGACTCTTTGTGGACCCACGTCTCCTGCATGGCAGGCAGATTCTTTACCATCTGAGCCAACATGGAGGTTCCCAATAGTAGGCTCTATAGGCCATATGTCTTGCATAGTTGCAGATACTCTACTCTGCCATAGAATTCTCAACACAAGAATTCTATCAGCTTCCTGATGGCTCCAATGGCAAAGAGTCTGCCTGGGTTTGATTCTTGGGTTGGGAAGATTCTGGGTTGGGAAGATCCCCTGAAAAAGGAAATGGCAACCCACTCCAATATTCTTGCCTGGAAAATCCCATGGATGGAGAAGCCTGGTGGGCTACAGTTCATGGGGTCTCAAAGAGTCAGACACGACTGAGCAGCTGATACACACACTCTCTACTCTGCCATGGAATTCTCCAGGCAAGAATACTGGAATGGGTTGTCATCCCTTCTCCAGGGGATCTTCCTGACCCAGGGATTGAACCCAGGTCTCCTACATTGCAGACAGATTCTTTACCGTCTCAGCCACCAGGGAAGCTCATGGTGTCTAGTTTTCTTTAACAGTAATCCTTTGATGTTCCAACTACCTGACCTTGGTTGCAAAAACTCCTATATATCCTGCCCCGCTCCCCTCTCCCACCATGCCTTGTCTCTTTGGAGCTGTATATCAGAGTCACCTGAGATGCTGTGTCCCACATTTAAGGCCTCAATTTTGCCCACCAAATAAAACATAACTCTTGTCTTTTATGCTGTGCATTTCTTTCCAGTTGACACTCCAGAGGGACTACTGCTCAGTCCTCCACTTGTATTGAGCAAAGCACCTTCACTTGACTCTGGGGAGGAAGCAGTCAGGGGGGCATCAGTGGACAGGGGGTGCTGTGGGTGCCACTGGATGAAAATAGCAAAGGCCTGAGGCCACAAGAGACATCGAGAGATGGATGAACACGACCCCGTCATTTTTCATTTTATTGCCAAGCCTTTTTTCCCATCACCTTTCTTGTAGGAGCAACCCCCAGCTTCTCTAGGGTAATTCCTTCCCCCACTCTCGGTCGCACTTGGCTCTGCAAGGACCAAAAGGTTGTTGTGGACTTTGCCACTTTCATCTGGGTTCATTCTGACCTTGTGGCAAACACTTTGTTCTGTCAAAGACAGAGGCTCATTCATCGCTCATGAAAGAACTGAATAAGACATAAAATTCAGTTGTGGACAAGAGCAATTATCCAAGGGTAATTACATGCCATTTTTTCAGTACTAGCTAAAAAAAAAAAGCATTGGATTTTCCCCCCAATTCAAATGTATTATTATTGGTAGAAATAACATAAAATAAAGTCAACAAAAATTGAAATTGCATGCAATAAAAATTGTTATAGATAAAAATTGAACAACAAAAAAGTCATTGTTAATATTGGGAACTATGAAACTGAACCAGGGAAAATGAGAGCTGGTAGAAATAATTAACAGAAAATGAAACTGACATTATGTAAAAATACACATGTTAAATTCATTGATTCAGATTGACGGAAGAATAAAAAAAATTCTTAAAATTTTGATCTGTGCAAATTACCCAAGAAATTTGGCTTTGTGGAAATAATGGCCACAAAAGAATACACATTAGCAGAAGATACAATTGTTGAAATTAGAGATCGTTAAAAAACAAAAACAAAAGCCTAAAAAGCCCCACAAGAATGGGTGAATCAAATTGTCACTGAAAAATGACAATGGAAACAGTCTGGTTAACTGCTCTGTGTAGAAACTGATCCAAGAAGTAAACCAACTTAATGGGATCAGCTTCAGAAAACGCGCTCCGGGCAGACCTCCAGAGCTGCTGGTACGCTTCTGATGAAGATGATGGTGCATGGATGTGGACTCAGAAGCTTTCTCAGGATGAGAAAGTCTACTGGTCAAAACGGTGACGCCAGACAGCTTAACTGGTTGGACCCTCAGTGACCGCCAGGCTTCCCCTCAGCACTGGTGGGTTGGTCCTGCCACGCCTGCAGCCATGACGTGAGAGCCAAGCACAGCCGGTGAGAGCGCTTTGATGAGATTTAACACTCGACCTCCGCCGGAAGGAAAGTCTCTTTCTTTATTCTAGGTCACAAGCCAGAAGAATCCAGAATTGGGCTCCAGTGGCCACCGTGGCAGCCAGGTGGAGACATGCTTGAAGAACAAAGTCTGTCCAAACTGAGACAGAGGAGGAGAGGGGACAGGAGAGGGGGGCTTAGAAAGAACAGACCACCTCCCCCGAGCCCACAGGTCCAGCTGCGCTTGCGGCCTTCGGTTCCTGTTCTGAGCAAGCCAGTCACTGAAGTTGGGTTTCTGTGACTTGTGACCCAAAGGGTCTGAACAGTACAGGAGTTGACCTCTGGCTCAGGTAACAGGGCAGGTGTCAGAGGGTGAAGATGCAGGAGGCAGGAGGCTGTGGTAGAGACCATGGGTACAGATCCAAGTCTCAGTGTGATGCCAAGACACAGCTCAAAGTCATGAGCATGTCTGCTTGGATAATGGTGAAGGTCAATAATCTTCAGGAAGCTGCGGGCCCGGAGCGAGGATGGGGAATGTGTGGCCCACGGGGGCCTCAGCATCATCCAGAACGGTGCCTGCATTTGGTGGAGGGATGATAAACTGGCCTCTGTGGTCCCTGGAGGTCGGGGGAGGGGCTGGTCAGGAGCTCTGCAGGTGGCAGTGAGGAAGGGCCAAGGGCGGCATCCTTGGATATCACGTGGACACCAAGGAGGGCCACTCACGGCTCTGATTGGCAGAGTTCTGTGACGGTCATTTCACCTACTAGGTTACCGTGGGCTGCATTGTGTTCCCGTCAGGATTCACTGTGTGTGTGTGTGTGTGTGTGTGTGTTCAGTCAAGGCCAACTCTTTTTGACCCCATGGACTGCAGTCCACCAGGCTCCTCTGACTGTGAAATTGCCCAGGCCAGAACACTGGAGCAGGAAGGGGACATATGTATACCCATGGCTGATCCATGCGGATGTTTGCCAGAAACCAACACAATACTATGAACAGTTATCCTTCAATTAAAAATAAATAAATTTTAATAAAATTAAAAAAAAAAGAATACTGGAGGATGTTGCCATTTCCTTCTCCGAGGATCTTCCCAACCCAGGGATCAAACCCTCGACTCTTGCATCTCCTGCGTTGGCAGGTGGATTCTTTACCCCTAGCACCACCTGGGAAGATCCTCAAAATTCACATTTTGAACTCCTGACCCCCCAGGATGTTAGCAGTGACCTGATTTGGGAACAGGGTCATTGTTGATGTTATTAGCTAGGGTAAGAATAGTGTGGATTAGTTACGCTAGAGTAGTGTGGTCCTGAATCCAACATGACTGGTATTCTCATAAAAAGGGGAAGTTGGGGCCCAAATGGGCCGCCAGAGAGAGTCCTGAGTGAAGATGGAGACGGAGCCACCTGCCAAGAACCACACAGCTCGTCAGCAAACTCAGAAACAGGAGGGATGCCTGGAACAGGTTCTCCGCATAGCTCAGAAGGAGTCTCGCTCTTGGACTTCCAGCCTGCAGATGGTGAGGGAACGTTCTCAGGGAAGGTAGGCCTCCGCTGGGGCCCTTGCTACGTCAGCCCTGGGGAACTAAAGCAAATATCCCTCCACGGGGAGTCCTCCAGTCAGAAGGAGTGTGACGTCCAGATGGGCTTGTGTGCGAGGCAATGGGGAGCGGGGGAGGAGGGCCGGCTCCTATGCGTCTGGAACTGGAAGCACACTGACGTCAGGAGCACACGTGGACAGACAGGTGACCCTTGGGTGAGTGTGTCGGCCCCTGACTTGGGTTCCCGGGGGCGGAAGCAGAGGTGGCAGCTGAGCGGGGGCTGCCCGCCTGGTGGGGGCGGCCATCTGGGGAGGGAGCCCGAGTCCTCCCGGAGAAAGGGGATGGAGGAGGGATTGGGGGTACAGAGGCGCTGGGGACGCAGGGGAGCCCTGGCCTGCCTGGGCAGGACCCCAGCCGGTGGGTTTACATCCGCTCGCCACAGCTCCCCTCTCTCAGGGACCGCTCCGGGAGGCCACCATCAGCGCCCCAGTCCGAGACAGTCCTCATAGCCGCGCGGCCATGCCCACCTCGCACGCCCCATTCACAGGGCAGACCCGGACCTCCGCCCCGCTTTGGTCTGGGAAGACCCAGCTCCTGGTTCCTCCTCGCATGGTCCCTCAACCCCGCAGCCTGAGAAGCCCGGGCTCAGGCCCCCTGCCCAGGGCAGGGCTTTGACCCCTCAGCTCCGACAGGCTCTGTGGGTTCAGACAAATCTCCCAGGGCTCTGGAATGGTCCCTTCCCGTGTAAAACAGAGAGCTGGGATTCTGGAGGTCCCTTCTGTACAGTGATCACCATGTCACCATTCCCCATCTCCTTGCAATTTGTTCCCGTCCCACCAGGGTACCCCTTCCCGGGGTCCACGGTCCCCCACTGACTTGGGTCCTGTGAGCAGAGGCAGCACCTTGTGGTGGGGCGGCGAGGATGCTACTGACGGCAGGGCAGCGGGTTCAGGCAAGGACAGGGCCAGGCTGGGGGGCCCGAGCAGGGTTCCGCGCCCTCCTTTCCCCTCACAAATACGCAAGCCCAGCCCGGCGCACACCCCCGGGGCGCTCGGGTGCCCTGCAGGCTCTGCGTCCCCAGCCCAGACTCTCCAGGAGGCCTGGCCCTTTGTCCTCACCCTCCGGCCCCGGGGAAGCCAGCCCAGGAAGGAAAAGTCTCACAGACCAGCCGCGCTCAAGGACGCGGTGTGCTGTTTTCTCTCTGAGCCCAGGCATACTTCATTTCTGGCAGGATCGCCCAGATAATTCATCACTCGAGACAATTCTCATTTTCATTTAATGGGAAACCAGAGGTGTCCCCAGGTCACCGGCCCTAACTTTGGACTAACGTCATGGGAGGTGAAACAGGACGGAGGGGGGCTGCGTCAATTACTTTTCTGTGATTGGTGGATGACTAGCGCCTTCTTCTTCATACAAAAACTCTGCCTTTCATGCCAGAGAAAGCCCAATAATGAGGAATGTGTTCTTTTAGGGAAGAGTGGTTCATTTGCGAGCATGGGGCTGCTTCCCTGAGAGCCTGGGACCTGACCTGAGAGGCTGTCATCCCCACCCCCAGGCCCTCACTGGCTGCCACAGGCCGCATGGTTTGCTGCTCAGCCTTCAGCTGTTTTTGAGAAATAATTGCCATCTGTCCACAGGCACGTTGCTGCGTGTCCCAATCTAGGGACACGAGCGTTGTTGCAGTGCTGTGTGCAGGAGGCTGCTTCGGGGACGTCTCCCAGCCCTGCCTGTCCTGCTCTCAGGCCAATCTGCAGGGAGTGTCTGGGGGAGTGGGGGGAATGGGGGACCTAGATTCATCAGGAGTCGGCAGTGCCAATGGGCACACGGAGGGCTGATGGAACCTTAGGGCGCATGCCTTGGGGCGAGTTACACGGAAGTGATCTGCAGGTCTTGGTGGATGGCGACAACTAGCTTTCTGCCATCCCCTGGCTATGGTACCGTGTTCGCTAGCAGAGTCTGGGCTACAGGATCTAACAGACCAGCCCGTAAAAAGGAAGTCACGGTGGGGGTGGCTCCAGGAGTGGGCAGGGAGGTGGTCTTTCACTCCATATGGTCATTCAGGGATCCAGGCAAGGAGGGGCTGCCATCTGGAACATGAGGCTTCCAAGAGCACCCTGGTATCTCTCTCCCAGGAAGGAAGCAGCACAGGTGGGATCTTCCTGGGACAGGTCTGGAGGAAACCCAAATGGCTCCCCACATTCCACTGGCCAGAACTTGAGTCGCAGTATTTCCTATAAGCACTGCATGCTGGGAAGCATAGTCCCTAACACGGTGGGATGCTGGGAAGTGTAGTCCATATCCGCAGGGGATGCTGGGAAATGTAGTCCAGCTGTGAGTTGGGGTGGCGGGTCTGCTGTCATGGCCTCCCAGAACACCTAGGATGGGGCAGCAGACGAGGTCCAGAGGCTCTGCCCCGTGAGGCCCAGGTGAGAGAGCTGAGGACACTCATCCAGGAGAAGGAAACTCAAGTGTGTTTGTATCCATGTAGTTGAAAGTCTGAAACAAATGGACTCTGTACGTGAGAACACAAAGGGAAGTGTAGAAAGGACAAAATGCATGGAGAGCTATTCTGAGTCCTAGGAACAGCTGCTCGGTGAAGAGGGATCTCGCGCTGCGTGGATGGAACCCCCAGGACTCAGAGAGCCGAGGGCCCAAACTGCAAAGCAGGGCTCTTTCCACGTTAACTGCTGTTAAAACAGATCTTCTGCACGTCCCTCTTTCCTCTCCTCCATCCATCCTGTTTCATCCTTTGCTCTGCAAACCCCTGCTCCTCGATCTCGGAGCAGCAGTTTGGGGCCCAGTCTGCAGAGCCAGGTTTATCCAGTTGTGTCTCCACTTGGGCGAGCCCTCAGCATCTACTGGACTCCTACTTCTTTCCCGGAACATAAAAAATAATAATAATTGGGGAGGGGGAGGTTACTGAAGGCCACCGGCTGACCTTCAGAACAGACAAGCAATACCACAGAGCTGTATCTGCAAACCACTGCGAGCTTCCAAACAAGGCTACCCGACATGCTCAGTCCTGTCCGACTCTGTGACCCCATGGACTGTACCCGCCAGGCTCCTCCATCCATGGGATCTTCCAGGCAAGAATACAAGAGTCGGTTGCTATGGCCTCCTCCAGGGGATCTTCTCAACCCAAGGATCGAACCCAGGTCTCCTGCATTGGCAGGCAGAGTCTTTACCGCTGAGCCACCGGGAAGTGCCACGTATGTTATTGTTGCCAAATATTTCCCCACAGTGTTCATAGCTGTGACCTGGGCAGGCAGGTGACCTGCGGCACCAGTGGGCACATGGGTGGAGTGCAGGCAGAGGGCAGGCCTGGATGCATCCTCCTCTCGACAGAGAAGGAGCCTGGAGTGGCCAGCAAAGCCTTCTGCTCCCACAGGACCTGGCAGCCCCTCTCCTGCTGGGCACTGCAACTTGGCTCGAAATGGGGTGGTGCTCAGATCACACCTTTCAGACCGGACAAGATGCCCTTGAACTCAGCCTGGGCCACCATGTGGCAAAGGTGGCCTGGTGACAAAAGGAGCCAGCAGGGTGGGGGTGGGGGCAAGACTCCCCCATCTCCTCGGGAGTCGAGCTCCCCGGCAGCGCCCCCTGCTCCTGGGGCTCATCCACACCTTAGTCTCAGAAACCAAGTGGCTGCAGGGGCATCCCCACCAGGTGTGCGGGCCTAAGGATCCGACACAACGGGGTGCAGAGCTCAGCCCCGCACCCAGGATGAGGGCTCCGGCACCTCAGTCACGCTCAGGGACATTGAGCATACGGCTCCTTCAGGGTCACTTTCACCCATAGCTGTGCAGGCCACGCCTAATGTTCACCACCAGAGAGCCAAGGGGCCGCTTCCAGGAACTTTACTCCTTGGGTAGGTGTACCTCTAATGTGTTGCTGTTATTGTTTAGTCGTTCAGTCGTGTCCAACTCTTTGCAAACCCTATGGACTGTAGCCAAGCTCCTCTGCCCATGGGATTCTCCAGGCAAGGGTACTGGAGGGGGTTCCTGTTCCCTCCTCCAGGATCTCTTCCCAACCCAGGGATCGACCCCACATCTCCTGCTTGGCAGGTGCATTCTTTCTAACTGAGCCACCAGGGAAGCCCCGTACCTTTTAATATCAGTTCCCAAATGCCCTACTCCTGTGGAAAAAACACAGAAGCCACCTCTGAAGACCCCGAACAAATCCTGGAGCCTGCTTGCCTCCAGATGGGCCAGAGAAATGAGCAGGCCTCACGGACACCCCCGCCGCGGGCAGCAGGGCCCACCTGGCAGGGCCAGGCCCCACACTGACCGCCCAGCATGCGCTGAGTTCCGGGGAGCTATGCACCTGCCCACAGCCGGCGGAGGCCCCAGGATGAGTCCCTGCATTGCAGCAGCTGGGGGCCCCCTGCCGGCCCCTCCTGCGTCCACCGGCAACATGAGCTGGCCTACTTCGTTTCTAGGTTGTTTATCTCCTGGCACAGAACACGCATTCCTGAGCGTGTGTTTAAATCCATAGAGTCCAAAGGGCAACCAGAACTGTTTATCCACAGCTGGGCCTCCTTAAACCATTGTCTGAAGCAACCCCCTTTTCCAAGCCGTTTCCTATTTTCCTGCTGATACCAGGAAAACTTGACATTTTTCCGAAGGCTGTGAACGCCCGGAATGGCAGACAGCTGGCCTGAAGCTGGAGACGCAGTTAGAGGATCAATGGCCCACAGGAAACGGACGATTAGGCTCCTCAGATCAGCTGCTGCTGCTGATAAAGGACCCCTCCCTGCTGCACACCCTCACCCCCCGCTGGGCACCGGCCACCGACCCTCAGGGCGGGGAGGGTAGAGGGTCGCACCCCAGCCAGGCCTGGCCGCCTGGCCTGACCGTTCCCCACCAGCCCTTTCGGAGAGACCCGGGGGGGGGCCCTGTGCCGAGGGGCGGGGCTGAGTGCAGGGGTCTCCGTGATTCTGTTACATGATGACAAGGCAGGGCACGCCGCGGGAGGTGCCACAGCTCTGTGGGCCCCTGGTGAGGCGGTGCGGCCGCTACGTGCCGGGCCACGGACTGCTCCGCACGGCAGATGCCTTCTGAAACCTTAAGAACTCTTAAGTTCTTAAGAAGGGCATTGCCCTTCTTAGATGCCCTTTCCCATACAAATGCACCTTTACCCCAGAGCAGAAGTGACAGTTCAAAGTCACATTTGTTCATTCAGCAAACATCTCTTGAGCACCAACTATATGCCAGGCACTGGAATGCGGGGCTGAGCAGTCAGGGTTGGGGGAGCCTCAGTGGGGAAGGCGGAGGGTGCTCACCCTTTTACAAGCTGAAAGGCAAGAAGCAGGAATGGGCGGACAGGGCGCCTGCGCCAGAAGGGGGCTCCTCCTACCCCGCCCCTCCCACCCCGGCTCCTCCCACCCCGGCTCCTCCCACCTCGCCCCTCCCACCCCCGGCTCCCTCCAGACCCCTACGCTCTGCCCCCACAGGCTCCGGGTTAACCAATCCAGACTGGGCCCAGGAATCTGTATTTTAAGAATTGCAGGGAATTCTCTCCAAAGAGGTTTGGGAAGTGCATCAGTGCTGGGGTTCCCGGTGCCTCCAGAGATCAACTGCCCCGCAGAGACCCCATTAAAATGGGTGCTCCCCGGCATGAGGGTCTCTGAAAGCACCCAGAGGGCCTGGTAAGCACCGCGGCCGCTGGGTGGGAGGCTCCACTCGACAGACTGGAGTCAGTGTGGTGTTCACGTCTCCACACATTGCTGCCTGCACACACGGAGGAACCACGGGTGTTCAGGAGGGGTCTGGACGAAGACCCCGGCCCTCCCGCCTGGCTGGCATCAGACTGTGTTTCATGACCCACGCATAACGGGCTGGTTTCAGCTCCCAGGCACCCCTGCAGATGGGCCAAATCCAGCCATAGGACACACTTGGGCTTCTTTGCAAGCACGTCACACCCAATGGCGCGAGAGCTTCACAGAGAACATACTGCCTCTGAATTTTACTGAGTCATAAAAAAAAAAGGGGGGGGGCAGAAAATAATGAATTAAAGCGAAGCCAAGACAATAAACGTTAGCTGTGGATCAGAAACCTCACTGAGACAACTACCGAGGGTGCGGAGCGCCAGGCCCAGGGCTGCGTCCTCTGCAGGCGGGACGGTCCCCTAGTCCGGCCCCTGGCGAGCTCAGGCCAGTCAGTGAGGACGGGCGCAGGCGGGCAGCGGCTGCCCGGAGCGGGGCTCTGGGGGGGCTGGGTCTGCCCAGGGGGTGAGACGCAGTCTTCCCTTGCAGGGCCTTGGAGCGCCGCGTTAGCGCTTTTCACTGACACCGAGACTCCCACAGTGTGACAGACCGGAGGTCAGCCCTGTGTATCTGCTGGGTTTGGATGTTGTGCTTTGTTCTGATTCTTTTCAAACCATGTTGTCACGTGTAGCAATCCTAGTACAATGTGTGAGAGCTTCTCCAGGCTGGAGAGCCAGGAGCTGAATTGGAGGTAAACTGCCCGCTTTGAAGACAATGCCAGGGCACTCCTAGAGGAGCTGTAGTGTAGTTGTTCAGACGCTCAGTCGTGTCCGACTCTGCAGCTCCATGAAATGCAGCACGCCAAGTTTCCCTGTCCTTCACCATCTCCTAGGCTTTGCTCAAATTCCTATCCATTGAGTCGGTGATGCCATCCAACCATCTCATCCTCTGCCCTTCTCCTCCTGCCCTCAATCTTTCCCAGCATCAGGGTCTTTTCCAATGAGCTTTGGTCTTTTCCTGATGCTGTTTGCATCAGGTGGCCAAAATACTGGAGCTTCAGCTTCAGCAACAGTTCTTCCAAAGAATATTCAATGTTGATTTTTTTTAGGATTGACTGGTTTGATCTCTTTGCTGTCCAAGGGACTTTCAAGAGTCTTCAACACCACAGTTCAGAAGCATCAATTCTTCAGCAGTCAGCCTTCTTTCTGGTCCAACTCTCACATCCATACATCATTTTGCCATAAAGTCTCTCTTTGAAGGAGGATTCCCACATGTCAATAGCAGAACATACTCTTTCTTCTATAGAAATAGTTTTAGAACTCCTTATTTCTTCACAGTTAAGTTTTTAATAAGTGTATCTGGAATTCATCTGTATGTATGGTGTGAGGCAGGAATGTAATCTTTCCTGCAAAGTAGCCACTTTTCCAAGTTATTTGGTGAATGGCTACCTGCTCTCCCTGGATCTGTTAAGCTCTGGTTCACAATATAAATGGCCTCTTTCCGGGTCTTCCTCCTGGTCCTGTTGGCACGACCCCCACACTCGTGTAAGTACGGGACTCTGTGCCTTAACAGCTGGTGGGACAGAAAACAAAAAAATAAATAAATAAAAACAAAACCAAAAACATCCTTCGCTTTTCCAATTTAAAACTGCTTGCAATTTATACTTCCATACGAATTTTAGAATCGCTTTGTCAAGTTCCCTGAGAAGTCTTTTTTTCCTGTTACATCTGTGGGGTTTCAAGTAGATTTGCTTTGATTTTACAAGTTAATCGGGGGGTGAACGAGTATGTTTAGAACAGAGTCTGCCCACCATCTGACGTGGCATCATCCTCGATTTTTTCAGGTCCTTATATCTGTCAGCAAAGTTTTATGACTTTGCCGGAAAGCTATTCTTAGGCTTGTTTCTAAGGACACATTTCTGCAGGGGTTTCAAACACGCCCTGTGCTTCCACCCTGATCTCAAGTTGCTTCTGTAGGGCACAGACAGGCTGGGTTCTGCACAGAGACCGTGTGACCCCTGTGCTTCGGATCGCTGATCGAGTCCTTGCTTCAAACCATCAGCCCAAATGCTTTTGAAAAATAGAATCTGATTGAGAGCCCCACTAACAGAACCGATGAAAATTTTGAGCGGGTCTTTGATGTGTTTGATGCCCTCCTGGTTTGGCTGAAGAACAGGAGGGCTGGCCAGCGAGGCTGCCGCCAGCTCTGGGTCAGCGCCTGGAGCCTGGTCCCCAGCCTCATGTCCCCACAGGTCCACCTGGCGGGAACCCGGGGCATCTGCCCTCCTGGCCCCCTGGACGATCACACAGGTGAGGGAGCAGAGTGGACTGGGGCCACCCCAGGCCCTCTGACCTTCAGGCACACCTTCCCTGGGGCGGAGGTTGGGGGGTGCGGTTGGTGCCAGAACCCACCTATCAAGGGCATTTTGGCCAGACAATTTTTTTCTTTCCTTTTTAGTTCTCAGAGTCAGTGTGGTCTCATCTCCGATTTCCACCTGGACACTTCTTGGTCTAAATATTATGTCAGATTTAGATTCATAACTAGCTGCCCATCTCATCTGATTTCTCCTGGAAGACAGGTTTAATGGAAGGTTTCCCTTCTGACTTTTAGATAATTCCACCTTAATCCAAGACGGCCCGTCCCCTGTTCCTGACACAACTCTGGGGGGGCCATGGGGACCTTCAGGGTCATGGCCATATGGGATCAGGGTCCATCCCAATGGCCCATCTGAGCTTGAGCCTCTGCAAAGACCATGCTCCTCAGTAAGGTCACCTTCACAGGCCCTGGGGTTAGGACCCAGCCTTTCTCAGGGGAGACAATCCATCCCTTGGGGTTCTGTAGGGGCAACAGCTCAGCTGCAGGGCTGTGTGTCATGGGGATCCCCGAGACATGCCATCCAAGGGTTGAGGGCAGGGGTGCGGGTGAGTCTCTTGGGGGGTTATTCATCCCTCAGCCAGTCTGGGGACTCGAGGCTCTGTCTGCCAGGAGGTGAGTGACCCGGCCGCTGGCCTGGGATTCTGGAGTACCCACACTACGGTTTCAGGGACCCAGCAGCCTCTGGACGGCCCTTACCCTGGTGGCCAGATTTCCTGCCTCTGTGAAGCCCGAGTGTGTGTGGACCTGAGGCCCTTTGGTTGATTCCATTCTCCTAGTTTGTGACCCTGTGGTTTAAGGGGAATAAAGGGAAATAAAACCTGACTTAGTCCTGCACTCAGACGTCATTGTTAGTGTACCAGGAGATGCCAGTTCAGTCCACTGACCCACTGGACAGTGAGACCCGGAAGTCTCACTGTCAGGCCTCGGGGTGGGGGGCGGCATTCAGGCGGGCAGGAGGTTGAGTCAAGCATACCACATCGCCCCCAGTGGAACCACCCGGAGTGGGTGGTTAGCACCCCCAGGGGACACAAGCCCCGGGGAGATACCACCTCCAGGGGTCATCACCTCCAGAGGCTGTCTGTCATCTCTAGGGAAGTCCCTGGGGGTGGTGCCCCCCGACAGAGCCCACACACTTCATTCTTCAGCATCTGGGGAAATGTCCTTTGTCACCAAGCATCAGTCACTTCCTTATGCCCCACGTTTTTCTTAAAGGGGACCTTGACTTCTGAGAAAACTGGGCAGCATGGTTGCCCCAGACCCTGCACAGGCCTTGGAAGGTTCTCAGCTCTCCGCAGGCAAGACCACGTGCTGTGAAGCTGGGGGGCGGGAAGGAGGTGGGCACCTCTCTGCCCCCTTCTCCAGGGGTGCCCTGCTGCCCAGCGCCACTGTGTGCAGCCTCTCCCTGTCGATCGTTTGCTCTCTGCACCCCTGTTCCCATTCCCTTACCTGCCTTGCAGGTCCCGCCTCCCGATCTCAGCTGACAAGCGCATGGAGCCGGCCCAGGTCTCAGCACCAGCAGCGGGAGGTGAGGGTGTCCGGGTCTGCTCCTTTCTGTCACTGACTCCTGATGGTGGAGACGCCTGGACATGGGGCCTGCCCTGTGCTGTGTGGTGCAGAGACCATCAAGGAGGGATGTAGAGAGCCCCGTCCTTCCACCTCCTCCACCTGGGCTTGCAGGCACCTCAGACCATCTGCGGGGAGGAGGGGGTTTTCTGCACCCGGGTCCACACATCCCACTGGAACCTGCCTGAAGCCCCGATGGGAGCAAGGACATCCTGAACACACTGAGTGCTCCATCACATGTAGGAAGGGCTAGGCAGGCGGGCAGCGAGGTTTTGACTTTTCGAGATGAGATCATCAGCAAAGAAATCACCCCAAAAGGAGGATGGCTGGCTTGCTGAGAGGTCTTTGTGCAGACAGCTCTCTGTCTCCCAGCAGGTCCCCAACCCCACACGGTCCTCCTGCTAACAGATCACCCACTAGGTCAGGAGGCAGGGGAGATCTTATATTCTCAGGGAGCACACACTCTTCCCCTGCTTCTTAGTGGATTTTGAAAGCCCCAATCCTATTTTCCAGGTACTCACTCTCCCAGCCTCCCTTGCAGCAAGGAACAGGCATATGACGCACCTAAGCCAAGGGAGATGTAAGCAGGAGACTGCAGGGAGACTTCTGGGAAGGCTTTTCTCTCCTCCTAAGAAGTATAGATACAAGAGGAGAGTTCCCTGGTGCTTCTCCTCCCTCTTTTCTCTGCCCTGGAATGTAGATGTGATTCCTGACTAGCGGCAGCCATCTTGCAACTGTGCGGTATAGGCATAAGGTTGAAAAGCTTTCACAGTCAGAAGATAAAAAGCATCTGGATCTCTGGGGGCATTACTGAACTGCCAGACTAACCCTATGACTATTTAAACCTAGAATTCTTATTGACATCTTGACAAATATCCTGATGCTTCAGATCATGCTGTTGGATTTTCCGTTACTTGTAGCTGTAAATACCCAAACTGATGTGTCGTTTATAAGTTCTACACATCAAGTGCTACTGCTGATACAGGGAGGTATCAGTGGAGACCTCCTGGGGGTCAAGAACTTCTGTCCCCGCCCTGCAGTAGCCAGGATCCCTGCCCCCAGGGGTCAATGGAGGTCAGGTAGGGAACCTGGATTTCTTCCCACCTGGAAGTAATGAGGCAATGCCTCCACCTCCCTTGAAAAAGCAGCATCACAGGAAATCAGCTAAAAGAGAAGATTTAAATAAGATCCAGGGTTTCATAACATAATACACAAAGAATCCGGATAAGCTGAAAGTCGTTTGTCATACCAAGAGCCAGGAAATCTCAAACTGAAGAAAACAAGAAAATCAAAACATTCCAACAATTAGATGACAGAGATATCAGAATTATCTGACAAAGATTTCAAAGCAGCCATCATGAAAATACTTTCATAAGCAATTAAAAATATTCTTGAAATAAATAAAACACTAAAAGTTTTCAGAAAATAAACTAGAAAGTCCCTACAATGAAATAGATGATGTAAAGAAAACTCAACAGAAATTTTAGAACTTAAAATGACTAAATTTTAAAGAATTTAAAGAGAACAATGGATGGGCCCAAGCAGAAGAATGGGGGAGACAGAGGAAAAATAAGTGAACTGGAAAAGAGAATATAAAGATCACCCAATCTGAATAACAGAACATTTAACTAAAAGTAATAATAACAGAATTGCAAGGACCAGTGGGACTCTAAAAAGATTGAGGACTTGTGCCATCGGAGCCTCAGAAAAAAAGGAGATGGGAGGAGGGGCCAAAAAAAAAGTACTTGAAGAAACAATGGCAAAAAACTTTCAAATTTAGCAAAAGACATTAACCTACAGATTCAAGAGGCTGAATAAACTCCGAACAGAATAAACCACGAATAGTCCACACAAAGACAGCACCATAGTCAAACCTGTTGTTTCTGTTCAGTCACTAAATTGCACCTGACATTTTGAAACCCCATGGACTGCAGCACACCAGGCTGCCGTGTCCTTCACTATCTCCCAGAGTCTGCTCAAATTCATGTCCATTGAGTGGGTGATGCCATCCAACCATCTCATCCTCTGTCATCCACTTCTCCTCCTGCCCTCAATCTTTCCCAGCATTAGGGTCTTTTCTAATAAGCTGGCTCTTCGCATCAGGTGGCCAAAGTATTAGAGTTTCAGCTTCAGCATCAGTGCTTCTGATGACTATTCAGGACTGATTTCCTTTAGGATTCAGTTCAGTTCAGTCACTCAGTAATGTCCGACTCTTTGCGACCCCATGGACTGCAGCACACCAGGCCTGTCTGTCCATCACCAACTCCCAGAGCTTACTCAAACTCAGGTCCATTGAGTCAGTGATGCCATCCAACCATCTCATCCTCTGTCGTCCCCTTCTCCTCCTGCCTTCAATCTTTCCCAGCATCAGGGTCTTTTCCAGTGAGTCATTTCTTGGTGTCAGGTGGCCAAAGTATTGGAGTTTTAGCTTCAGCATCAGTTCTTCCAATGCATATTCAGGACAGGCTTCCTTTGGGATGGACTGGAGTAAAATCTGACAAAGAAAAAGTTTTGAAAGCTACCAGACGGAAATGAAGCATTACTAACAAGGGCGGGGGAGGCCAGGGGTGGGGGAAACCATTTAAATGACTGAATTTATCCTCAGAAACCGTGGAACCCAGAAAGAAAAAGCAGTAAAACATTTTCCCATGCTGAAGGAAAGAGCTGTCAACCCAGAGTCCTAGATCCACCAGAAATAAGCTTCAGGGATGAAGGGAAATGAAGACATTCTCGAATGAAGAAAAACTCAGACAACTTTAGCACCAGCAGATCTAGCCTGAAAAAATGGCTGAATGAAACCCTCTATATAGAAAAGATAAAAGTGGGAAACTTGGGGTACCAGTAAGAAAGAAAGGGACTTCCCTGGTCGCTCAGCTGGTAAAGAATCTGCCTGCAATGCAGGAGACCCCAGTTCGATTCCTGGGTCAGGAAGACCCCCTGGAGAAGGGATAGGCTACCCACTCCAGTATTCTTGGGCTTCCCTGGTGACTCAGATGGTGGACACCCTCCGGTCCCTCAGTACCCTGCAATGCGGGAGACCTGGGTTCCATCCCTAAGTTGGGAAGATCCCTTGGATCAGGGCATGTCAACCCACTCCAGTATTTTTCTTGCCTGGAGAATCCCCATGGACAGAGGAACCTGGCGGGCTACAGTCCATGGGTTGCAAAGAGCTGGATGTGACTGAACGACTACGCACAGCAAAGCGTAAGGAAGAAAAAACAGGAAAGCAAACAGTGGGTGGACACAACAGCTTTTCCTTTCATTCATGAGTTTCTGCAAAGTATGGTTGGAGAATAAGCAAACGCTGTAACTGACACAGTTCCAAGTGTATTCACAGGAAATAATTAAGACAGTGATGCTATAAATGGGAAGGGGTAAAGGTTTGTAGGGGGACGTGACTCAAATTGGCAAACTAATGGCACCATTACACTTGATGTTGTGGATGTGTAATATGACACCTAAAATAGCCCCGGAAAAACTACACAGAGAAGCACAACCAAAACACCATAGGCAAATCAACACGGGATGCTAAAAATGTGCCATGTAACCTACGGAAACACAGGAACAAGAAACAAAAAACGTATCTGGCAGAAAACAAAAATTAAATTGGGAGCCACAGCCTTCACATACCCACGACTGCATTAAGCACAAAGAGTCTCAGTACAGCAGTTAAACGACAGAGATTGGAGGACTGGATGAGCAAGCCACACCCAGCTGTAGGCGACAGCAAGAAATCCACGCCAACGTAATGATATAGGAAGGGTGAAATTCAAACACTGATAAGAGGGACTTTCCCGGTGGCCCAGTGGTTGGCAGTCCACCTGCCAATGAATGGGACGTGGGTTCGATCCCCTGTCTGGGAAGATCCCACAGGCGTCCAGTGCAACTAATTCTGTGTGCCACAACTTCTGAGGCTGCACTCTAGAGCCTGTCTCCAAGCCACACAGAGTCCCAAGAGCCCCTGGGGAGAGGGACCCAGGTCACGGGACCCACAGTGAGCAAGCTGCCCAGCAAGGGGAGTGATGGGTGGCGGCCACAGTGTCTGCCCTGCTGCCCACGGCCGGGCCAGCAGCCACGCCCAGTGGAGGGGGGGCCATCCCTCCAGCCCCTCAAGCCCTGCACCGACACCCAGCTCAGCAGCAGCACTTCTTCAAACGGAGCCTTTCTTTTTTTTTTTAAATGTTTAAATTTATTTATTTTAATTAGAGGCTAATTACTTTACAATATTGTATTGGTTTTGCCATACATCAACATGAATCTACCACGGGTGTGCACGTGTTCCCAATCCTGAACCCCCCTCCCTCTCCATACCATCCCTCTGGGTCATCCCAGTGCACCAGCCCCAAGCATCCTGTATCCTGCATCAAACCTGGACTGGCGATTCGTCCTAAGACACTGCCAGGCCCGCGCACAGAACAAAGGGCTGAACAGACCTAAACGGAGCTTTCATTTGCATAGCGCTTGGCTATGGCATTCAAGGGTTTCCAGGGAATGCACACCTTGAGATCATAGCAAGGAGCGCCAAAAGGCGGGCCCGCTGCTTTCCCAGGGCCCCTCCCCTCCAATCAGAAGCTGAACCCCCCACGAACATGCCCTCCACCACCACGCCCCCACCTCCTCACAGGGGAGCCCAGTCCCGGGCCCTGCCCGTGCCTGGCCCAGAGCATCTTTATAGATTCAGTGACAGAACAAGTGAACGAATCTTCAAAATGCAAAGATTCTTGAAATATCAAAGAAAGAGAAGCAGGTAAATGGGGGAAATCGAGAGGCATTCCCTACCACCAGGGAACACCTGGCCAGGTGCCCAGAGCCCCAGAAAGCCCCGCCCGACTCCCACCAGCGTCCTGGCCAGGGGTCCAGGCCCCTCCAGCTGGATTCGGTGAGCAACGGGCTCCGCCCCTGTCTCCACCAGCCCCGTGTTTCTAAGGCACGTTTTCTTCTCCAGTCTCTCAGACTCCCCCCCACCCCAGGCCCAGCAAACCCCACGGGGGTGAGATTGTATCTGTGTTTGTTTTGGTCGATTGAACAGTTTCTTTCCTTGTTCAACATTTTTCAGATTTCTGGGGATTGTTTTCCACCTCTTGATGTTGTCTGGGCCCTGGCCAACGGAAACACATGCCGTCTGCCTGCGGCTGCGGGAGGAGAGCGGAAGCTGAGGGCTGAAATGCTTGTTAAGTTTAGCTTCTCTTGGGCAGATTTATCTCCATTAATCATAACCCAGCAGAGTCTGATTTCCCTAAATCTAGCTCCCTGTGTGGATACGTGCGTCCCTCCCAGAGTGCATTTCCTGGAGCGAACACCCACACAGCTCCCTTGAGAGTCCAGTGGCCACAGCAAAGGGCGGAATCCAGGGGACGCAGGTGCTGGGTGCTTCTCACTGGCGCTGGGGGCCGGGAGGTGGGAAGCACACAGGGCAGGGCTCCTGGGACCTGCAGTGGGGGTCCCAGCTGGAAGGAGACAGTCACAGGGCGGCTGAGATGCCTTTCCTTGCACCTCTGGGTGGCGGGCACACAGGCGAGGGTCTTTATACTTGGAGAAGAGCTTCATACTTGGAGAGGAAATGAAATCCACAAGACTTTGGATTCACACACGCCCCACGTGACAGGTCACCTTCTGCCTAACTGAGTACCAAGGTCACTGCTGACCAGATGATGCCTGCCTCGCGGCTCCAGGCCTCCAGAGGCTTCCAGGCGGTGCAGCTCATCCCGGACTGACCAGCGTGCAGGAGGTGATATGACCCCCCCACACCGGGTCCCCCACCTCGCTCAGGGTGCCTGGACAGCCCACCTGCCGGGGAGCTCGCCCCCACCCCGCCAGGCATACCACCCCAGCTCTGTGCCCAGAGCTCAGAGCCAGCGTCCACTGGCGGTGGCGGCCACACTGGGGAGCAGGCAGAGGTGCTGCAGGAGGTCAGCATCAGAGGATGGCACAGGTTGGAGGCTTCCAGCATGGACGTCTGGACCGAGGGGAGTGTGCTGGCCTGAAAAAGACTTTCCAAGAAGGTTTCCACCACGCTTGTCTATGAGCGGCCCAGGCAGGCTGCGAAACCACCCCATTGTGCGAAGCAGAAGCCTTTACCATCACAGAACAGATGGCACCCTCTACCCCGCCCAGCTCAGCACCCAGGTGAGCGGCCAGTCATGAGTGGAGGAGACTGAGAAGGAGGAAGCTCGCTTCGCCGTCAAACAGGAAGCAAATTGATTCGGAGTCGCAGCAGCTGAACTCAGGTGACCGGGGTGAGGGCACCCAGCACCAGATACCGGGTCTGTGGCCAGTGCTCTGCCGTCCAGGACGGAAGCCTCGCCCCCTGCAGGCAGCACTGCCATGTCAACAGCTCTGCCCACTGGGTCACACAAGAAGAGGCACTTGTGACACCTGAGCCTCCTGCCCTCCGCCTCCTGCTGGCACCAAGGTCACCCTTCCCAGGAAGGGGAGGAGACGCCAAAGACACAGGGCCAGGTCATGGCCAGGCTGAGCCCCTGGCTGCAATCAGGCCTGGGAGGGGCGAGTCCACCAGCTGTGGACTCTGTGCCATGGATAAACCTCTGTCCGATCCATCTTGTTGCCATGGCGTGGACCTGGCTCA
This sequence comes from Bubalus bubalis, assembly GCF_019923935.1. Taxonomy (NCBI): domain Eukaryota; kingdom Metazoa; phylum Chordata; class Mammalia; order Artiodactyla; family Bovidae; genus Bubalus; species Bubalus bubalis. Next base: position 118,498,477 of record NC_059162.1, read on the forward strand.
GCCAGGTGCCACCCTGGCCTGGTGATGAGCTGAGAGCCCAGAGGTCAGACAAGCCTGGCCCTGCTCTGAGTCTGCTTCCCTCCCACTGGCTGCAGGACCGCCAGCATGGTGAGCAAAGACCCACGAGAAAGCAGGAACTTTCAGGCTGCGTGGACACGGAGCCAGGCAAGACCACCCCAGCAGCAGGGCTGGGGTTCCAGGTATATGACTCTGTCTCTGAGGCCCAGGGAGCATACCTGTGATCGGGGATTATAAGACACTTGCCTCACATTCTAGGAATCAGTGAACTGAAATGGACTGGAATGGGTGAATTTAACTCAGATGACCATTATATCTACTACTGTGGGCAGGAATCCCTCAGAAGAAATGCAGTAGCCATCATGGTCAACAAAAGAGTCCGAAATGCAGTACTTGGATGCAATCTTTAAAATAACAGAATGATCTCTGTTTGTTTCCAAGGCAAACCATTCAATATCACAGTAATCCATGTCTATGCCCCAACCAATAATGCTGAAGAAGCTGAAGTTGAATGGCTCTATGAAGACCTACAAGACGTTTTAGAACTAACACCCAAAAAAGATGTCCTTTTCATTATAGGGGACTGGAATGCAAAAGTAGGAAGTCAAGAAACACCTGGAGTAACAGGCAAATTTGGCCTTGGAATACGGAATGAAGAAGGGCAATGACTAATAGAGTTTTGCCAAGAAAATGCACTGGTCATAGCAAACAACCTCTTCCAACAACACAAGAGAAGACTCTACACATGGACATCACCAGATGGTCAACACCGAAATCAGACTGATTATATTCTTTGCAGCCAAAGATGGAGAAGCTCTATACAGTCAGCAAAAACAAGACCAGGAGCTGACTGTGGCTCAGACCATGAACTCCTTATTGCCAAATTCAGACTTAAACTGAAGAAAGTAGGGAAAACCACTAGACCATTCAGGTATGACCTAAATCAAATCCCTTATGATTATACAGTGGAAGTGAGAAATAGATTTAAGGGCCTAGATCTGATAGATAGAGTGCCTGATGAACTATGGACTGAGGTTCATGACACTGTACAGGAGACAGGGATCAAGACCGTCCCCATGGAAAAGAAAGGCAAAAAAGCAAAATGGCTGTCTGGGGAGGCCTTACAAATAGCTGTGAAAGAAGAGAAGTGAAAAGCAAAGGAGAAAAGGAAAGATATAAGCATCTGAATGCAGAGTTCCAAAGAATAGCAAGAAGACATAAGAAAGCCTTCCTCAGCAATCAATGCAAAGAAATAGAGGAAAACAACAGAATGGGAAAGACTAGACATCTCTTCAAGAAAATTAGAGATACCAAGGGAACATTTCATGCAAAGATGGGCTCGATAAAGGACAGAATGGTATGGACCTAATAGAAGCAGAAGATATTAAGAAGAGGTGGCAAGAATACACAGAAGAACTGTACAAAAAAGATCTTCACGACCCAGATAATCACGATGGTGTGATCACTGACCTAGAGCCAGACATCCTGGAATGCGAAGTCAAATGGGCCTTAGAAAGCATCATTATGAACAAAGCTAGTGGAGGTGATAGAATTCCAGTTGAGCTATTTCAAATCCTGAAAGATGATGTTGTGAAAGTGCTGCACTCAATATGCCAGCAAATTTGGAAAACTCAGCAGTGGCCACAGGACTGGAAAAAGTCAGTTTTCATTCCAATTCCAAAGAAAGGCAATGCTGAAGAATGCTCAAACTACCGCACAATTGCACTCATCTCACACGCTAGTAAAGTAATGCTCAAAATTCTCTGAGCTAGGCTTCAGCAATATGTGAACCATGAACTTCCTGATGTTCAAGCTGGTTTTAGAAAAGGCAGAGGAACCAGAGATCAAATTGTCAACATCTGCTGGATCATCAAAAAAGCAAGAGAGTTCCAGAAAAACATCTATTTCTGCTTTATTGACTATGCCAAAGCCTTTGACTGTGTGGATCACAATAAACTGTGGAAAATTCTGAAAGAGATGGGAATATCAGATCACCTGATCTGCCTCTTGAGAAATTTGTATGCAGGTCAGGAAGCAACAGTTAGAACTGGACATGAAACAACAGACTGGTTCCAAATAGGAAAAGGAGTATGTCAAGGCTGTATATTGTTACCATGCTTATTTAACTTATATGTAGAGTACATCATAAGAAACGCTGGACTGGAAGAAACACAAGCTGGAATCAAGATTGCCGGGAGAAATATCAATAACCTCAGATATGCAGATGACACCACCCTTATGGCAGAAAGTGAAGAAGAACTAAAGAGCCTCTTGATGAAAGTGAAAGCGGAGAGTGAAAAAGTTGGCTTAAAGCTCAACATTCAGAAAATGAAGATCATGGCATCTGGTCCCTTCACTTCATGGGAAATAGATGGGGAAACAGTGGAAACAGTGTCAGATTTCATTCTGGGGGGCTCCAAAATCACTGCAGATGGTGACTGCAGCCATGAAATTAAAAGGTGCTTACTCCTTGGAAGGAAAGTTATGACCAACCTAGATAGCATATTCAAAATCAGAGACATAACTTTGCCAACAAAGGTCCGTCTAGTCAAGGCTATGGTTTTTCCAGTGGTCATGTATGGATGTGAGAGTTGGACTGTGAAGAAGGCTGAGCGTCGAAGAATTGATGCCTTTGAACTGTGATGTTGGAGAAGACTCTTGAGAGTCCCTGGACTGCAAGGAGATCCAACCAGTCCATTCTGAAGGAGATCAGCCCTGGGATTTCTTTGGGAGGAATGATGCTAAAGCTGAAACTCCAATACTTTGGCCACCTCATGCGAAGAGTTGACTCATTGGAAAAGACTCTGATGCTGGGAGGGATTGGGGGCAGGAGGAGAAGAGGACGACAGAGGATGAGATGGCTGGATGGCATCACTGACTCGATGGATGTGAGTCTGGGTGACTCTGGGAGTTGGTGATGGACAGGGAGGCCTGGTGTGCTGTGATTCATGGGGTCGCAAAGAGTCGGACAGGACTGAGCGACTGAACTGAACTGAACTGCCTCAGAAGTGCGAGGCACAAGCTGTCTTCCTGAGACACAGTTTAGATCAAAGATGCAGGCAGATTGTAAATCCATGGAACTACATGATGGAAAATTACAGCACGTGGCAGCAGTCACAAGGAGGCTGGAGTGGCCGCTTTAATAACAAAATCGACTTGGAAACAAAAATACTACTAGGGATAAACAGTGACACTTTAAAACAGGGAAAGGGTCAACCCATCGGGAAGAGTACCTGACAATAGACAGTGCCACTCAGGAAGCAAAAACGGGCAGAAACGAGGAGTAAAAGAGGCACGTCCACACTCCAACAGTAGCTGGAGGTCTCAGTGCCCCCGCTGTCAACCATGGGGAAACAGAGAGAAGATTTAAATAACGCGTTAACAGATGTGTGAGGAGGCCACGCCCAACAGCTGCAGGGCACGCCCGCCTCCGGAAGGCGCACGGACTCTAAGGGGGAGCGCATGCTCGGCCATTAGTCCACCTCCGTGAACGCAGCTGGACAGAAACACCACTGCGTTCAGGGACCACGATGGAATGGACGTCAACAGCAGTAAGAAATCTGGGAGAGGTGCAGATATGTGGGAATTAAATAAGCCGAAGAAGAAAGCAAAAGGACATCTTGAAAGTCTTCGGGATAAATGCTAAGCTGACATGACACAGCAAGACGCGGGGCGTGGCTGAGGCAGAGCTCAGGAGCAAGTGCGTTGTCATCGGTGACTACGCCGAGAAGGAAATGTCCCCACCTTTCTAACCTTCCGTCTTAAGACACTGAAGAAAGAAAGACACACTGGCTCTTAAAAAAGCAGAGGGAAGGAAACATTGCTAGTCCGGAAATGAATGAAACAGGGACTAGAGAAGCAATGCAGAAAAATCAATGCAGCCAAAACTGGTTCCTGAAAACAGCAAACAAAAACAAGAAGCTAATAGCCAGACTGGCCAAGAAAAAAATGGGAGAGGAAAACTTCTAGAATCAGAAAAGTAAACGAGGGGCCATGGCGCCCAATCTCACAAAAATACAAAGAATTATAAAGGAACGCCAGTGTGGCTGAGCATGAGGAGAAATCAGGCTCTCTGTGCACTGCGGCTGGGGGGTGGGAATGTAAATGGTGCAGTCACTTCAGAAAACAGTCGGGCATCTCCGCAGTTAAACACCGAAGCACCATTGTGCATGCCTTGTGCTCTGTGCTCAGTTGGGTCCAACTCTGAGGGACTGTGTGGACTGTAGCCCGCCAGGCTCCTCTGTCCATGGGATTCTCCAGGCAGGCATACTGCAGTGGGTTGCCATTTCCTCCTCTGGGGATCTTCCCCACCCAGGGATCAAACCTGAGAGTCCTGTGTCTCCTGCATTGGCAGGCAGATTCTTGACCACTGAACCACCTGGGAAGTCCCATACAACACAGCAATTGCACTCGCAGGGAAACAAGCGGGAGAAAAGAAAACACACGTCCACACAAAAACTTGCACATGAACGTTTGTATCGGCGTTATTCATAGTTCTCAGAGGGTGGGAAGAGGCCAAAAGTGCGTCAACTCCTGACGGATGGACACAATGTGGTCCATCCGCACAGTGGAATATCATTTAAGCACAAAAAGGAAAGACAGACTAACAGATTCTATAGCATCATTCGAAGTGAAAGAAGCCAGTCCCCAAAGAAATGTCCAGAAAAGGCAAATAAGCACAGACAGAAAGTAGATTATGCTTGGTGGGGGGATGGGAGGATAAAGCAGATGATAGCTCAAGGGTTTGGGATTTCTTTCGGGAGTCATGAAATGTTCTACAATTTACTATGGATGGTTGTATATACCTGTGAATATACTAAAAACCACTGGACTGTACACTTACTTGTTTTACACAAGTAAAACACACACACACAATATCAGCCAGATGAACACAACAAGACACAGATAGGCAAACAATTCACACCTGAAAAAATGATTAAAGTTTAGCAGGACTCCTGCAATGCAACAGAGAAGCATGGAAAGTAACTGCCGGGAACGTGAGGTTAGCCCAGAGCAACAGTGAAGCCCTTCAGGTGCTAAGCAGTGGCTGGAATGTGGCTCTGAGACTTGGACCATCCAGATCAAAGGGCAGAACACGTGCTGGCCCCATCCTGCTCTGAGGTCTGGCTGTTCTTGGCTTCAGGAACCCCACTTATAAAGGTGAGCCTGGCGCCCCATCCCACGGGTGTTAATGGGACCCACTCATGTCTGGCCCAGCCTCATACAGGCCTTGCCTTCCTGCCCTGAAACTGTCATAAGAAAAGGCCAACCACAGGGCTGAAATTCCATCCCTCAAGCACTCAAGGTACGTGGCTCTCCCCAGGGGAGCCCTGGCTCTGTCCCCTCCAGGCCCACCCCAGCTGCCTTCCCTCTACAAGACAGCAGTCTTTGGGTGCCCACTCTTCTGAGTGAGGTCTTAATAGCACCTCAGGGACCTACTTATATGAGTGCCTGCAGGTGGAGGCCTGCCTGGAGCCTAGTCCAGACCATCACCCTACATGCAAACAAGAGTCATGAGGGACATAGACTTGGGCTGGGGCCAAGTCTCCCACCAGAGTCCCCACCATGTTGACCAGAGGGCAAGGGCTCATCTTCCTTGGATCTAAACCATTCAAACATGAGCAGAGTGGAGCTCCAGCAGGGGTCAGGGTCCTGGCCTTGGGGAATTTGATGGTGACACTCTCAAAGTCAAGGTCAGGGTCCAGGGGTGGCCTCCACCCCCATATCCCAGCCAACGTGAGCTCTGCCAAGGCACACAGGAAGGCCGAGAAGTCTGGAATCACAGCTGCTCCAGGTGGCCAGCCTTTCGGATGTGCCCACCAGCCCTGAGTGAAGCCCCGAGAAAGCCTGTGGATAGTGTTGGCAGATGCCCGCTGAAGTGGTAGAGGAGGCCTGATGTCACTGTCCCCAAAGATCAAGGCTGAAGCCATCTCAGGACACAAAGCAGAACGAGCAACCTGTATTTGGGGTCAGTCAACAGCCAGCACTCCAAGAATTGATTCATAAACAAAACACCTGTTGTTTCCTTAGAAACACAAGCTAGGGTCAAGCTGCTGCTTCTCGTGCATGAGAAGAGTGGACAGAGCTGGCAGTTCTGTGGAAGATGGAAGATGAGACACTGAGGATGGGAGCAAGTAATTTCGTGAGCCTGTAGTAAAAAGGAGATGTGGGAATTAGTCGAGAATTACAGAAGGGCTGTAAGACCGGGACCACAAGCAGAATGGGGAGCAGACAGACAGGATCACATCTTCCAAAGAAGAACAGGTGGACATGTGTTCACTTGCAACACCATCCAGGGTTTAGCACCGGTGCACACCTTGCATTTCAATAAAGCAGAGCAAAGAAGGGGGGAGAAACTCTGGGTACCTTGTCCCCAGCGTCACAGCAGCTTCTGCACTGTGTGGACAGCATCCAGCCACACCTGGGGGCACACTGTGGCACCGCTGTCTCTGCTAACTCAGGAAGCCCTGGGTTGGAACTTCTAAGCTACAACACAACAGAGTGGACAGGTTTTGTTACATTTTCTTTTAATGTCTAAAGAAAGCAGCAGCACCTGCATGTTTGACTGTGGTTCATAAAATAAGCATGTTTGATATCTTCTGGGGTGTTCCTGATCCCACTCAGCACACGACTGAGGAAAGATGCTCCTCGGTCAGCCCTCACATGGAGAAACTGCTCTAACTGGGCTCTTCGTGGAGAGTCCAGGAGCCCCTTGGAGTGATCACAAATATCAGTGTTGAAAACACATTTCTCACCATTTTCACATGAAACCCAACTTCAGTTATTATTCACATTCCCAATCGCTTTTTGAGTACCTGAAAAACAGCTTGGCCGGGACATTAGATTTTGTATGAAATTGTTCACTGGCCAAGTTGACTGTGACCCATCATGACATGGACATTTCAGATCTAAATTGACCTCCAAGAAGTAGTTTTTACATTCTCAGCCTTTCCTCTGGGTTCCAGCACAGCCTTCAAAACAAGGAGGACCCAGGACTGATGTCAGCAGGGCCCAGGGACCCAGGAGGCATGTAGATCGTCAAATGGATGGAAGGTGCCGAAGACAGGAGGCAAGACGCAAGGGAGCCCTAGAAATTCTGCAGAAACTCATCCTGGCTCACAGGCACACCAGCAGAGTCCAGCTCTCCTCCCATTTTGAGCTGGCCAGCGTCTTCTCTGCGTGAACTCCTGGCATGCCTGTGTCCTGTCACAGGACGTCCTTCTCCAGCCGCCTGAGTCATCCCTGCTTCGTTCTGTAATGAGCGCCTTTCTCTCTGGTACCCGCAGTCAACATCTTGCAACGCTGGACGTGTGGAAAAGTTAACAGCTGAAAGGGGGGCACGCATGCCAAAGCCGCCTGACCCGTTTCTAGACTTTCTGTTCTGTGGTGACGTGTCAGCTGGGACTTTTGGTTGCACAGAAGAGAATAAACTGCGGTGATTTAAGCCGAAAAGTAACTTTATGCGGGGGTTTGGGGGACAGCTCTGAGTACAAGGGCGGGGACCAGAGAAGGGAGAAGCCTGTCCCCCAGCTCCTCACTCTGGGTCTCCTTCTTCGGCCTCACTCCCAGCCATGAGCCACTGGGCTTGCCTCAGTGCCTTAGCTCTGCCACCCAGGCAAGTTCCGAGTCTTCTCCTCTGCTCTGGTTCACCATCTCCATGGGAGACCAGGGTCCCGAGAGAAATCGGATGGCACAGTCCATTAGGGTAATTCCGGGGGGGGCTTATTACATAGACTGTCTGGGTGGACACACAGAGGGTAAGTGAACTACAGGTGACAGCCAGGGTCCGAGGGTAGTGTAGAGGGCAACAGCTCCCCTGGCCCAGAGGTGTGAGTGAAGATCCAAGGAGATGCTGCCTTGCGGGGCTGTGACCAGCGACAGGAAACCACCCGGGATGCAGCCAACAGGGAACAAGTACCCTGACTGGTGGGACCTCTCCTCCGGTCTCCTGCTGGGCTTTCCCACCTGCCAGACCCAACAAGGAGCCAGAAGGCAGGGAGAGTGATGCTGGCCAAACATCTCCACTTCCCACGCAGAAAGTGGCTAGAAAGGCCTTATGGCACCTGCAAGGACAGTGCGGAATCTGCACGGAAGGGCCCTGATTGGACTGCTTTGGGTCACGTGCTCATCCCTGAGCCAATTGGCTGAGACCAGGGGTGGGGTCTAGTGTGCCAATATGGCAGCCCCCATGTGACCGCGGATGTTGGCGGTGCGGAGGGCTAGCGCTGGGAGTGGCGCGTGTCTGAGCTCCGCCCTCCCACTCTCTTGTGGTCTCCCGCTCCCACTGGCCCTGGCCTCCCTTGTACACCACCCCACCTCTCACTGCTCCAGAGGGCTAGAGTCAGGTCGCTGCTTCCCCCAGACCTCCGCGCCCTCAGCCCCCAGTCTCACATTTGTTTCCAAGGCCTGTTTCTTCTACCTCAGTAGTGATTCTGGCCTGTGGCCTCTTCTCACTTCCAACGGGCCCCTTCAGGGCATGCTTCTGTCTGCTTCTCCGCCCATGTTGCTCCGTCAGCAACCCCCCAACACCGCCCCCCCACTTCATCCCTGTGATGGCACCACCTCTCAGCTGTCCTCTGGTCTCTGCGACTCTCCCTTTTCACCTCTCCATGGACCCCCCATTCTAATATCCTCACCTCTTCTCTGCCCATGAGTCTCTTGATGATGTCCCATCTTTCTCAAGGCACAGGCTGAAACTTAGGGGCCACCAACTGTCCCACGAGGTGCCCTCTTCCATGATGGGTGGGTCTACAGCAAGGCTCCTGAAGTACCTGAAATTCAGCAGGTCCCCAGTAGATCCTGCAGTTGCTGCCCAACAAACCTGACCCCCTTCTCCAGGCACTCTTTCTGCCCAATCACCCAAACCAGAAACCTGGAGCCTGTTTCCCCTTCCTCTTCTCCCCAACACCCATTCTAGCCCCAAGGCTGACTGTGCCCTGAAGAGAAGAGCCTTGACTTCATCCTCTTCTTCATCCCTAGCATTGCCAGTCCAGCTCACACCTCATTCTTCCTCCCCAGGATGCCTGTGAGGCCCCTTGCTTCCATTCGCTGAGTTGTTCACAGGCACTTAGGCGTCTTCTCCATGACCAGTCCATGCTGAGCACAGGGAACCCAGGAGAGAGCTGAGCACAGCTGACCCATCTGTGCCCTGGGTTAGCTGGGATCCAGAGATGAATATTCTATGCCAGGGGATGCAGTGACCTCCCCTGCCCCATGGACATCCCCAAAAAGGCTGCCTAACCTCACATATGTCTTTATCAAGATTGATGGCAAAACCAAGAATATTTCTGTCTCAGAAATGTTCAGAAGAAAAACAACTTAGCTTCCATTGAATATCACCTGAATTACTGGTCATTCTTGGCCTTATTATAAGTGGAACAACCAGGTACCACAAACACCAAGATTCGATATGGTAAGACATCCATATCATCACCCACTCAATGTTCTGTAAAAAATTGAACCTGAAAGCAACTCAGCCTCTAGTCCTAATTGCAACTTGCAGGAAATGTGGAGAGAGAGGAACAAGCTAAATGACACAGCAAGGACACAGGTAAGCAAATCCAGATCATGGGACTCTCCGTAGGGTCTGTGACCTGTTTTCTCCAAGAAGTCCAGGGCACAGGGAATGAAAGGAAGGGGAGAAGAGAGAGTAAAGGACACTTCACAACCTACTGCAAGGTGGGTTGTTTGAATCCTGATTCAGATCACCTATGAAACACCTTCCTGGGTAATTTTTGTTGTTGTTCAGTTGCTCGGTCATATCCGACTCTTTGTGAACCTTTGGACTGCAGCACGCTAGGCTTCTCTATCCTTCATTATCTCCCAGAGTTTGCTCAAACTCATGTCTGTTGAGTCGATGATGAGTGGATAATTAGGGACATTTGAATATAAACTTGTGTTTGATGGTATAAAGGAAGTCTTATTAACTTAATCAAATATGACAAAAGTCTGTGTGGTGGTTATGGAGGAAAAAATCTTTATCAATTAAAGATGCAAGCGAAAAGTGTCTACAGGCAAAATGACAGGATGTTTGACATTTAATCTATTTTAGAAAAAGGGACAAGGGAATGGATGAAACAAGATTGGAAACATTTAAAATGTTTGCATCTGGGTTATAGGTACATAATTTTATTCTCTCTACTTTTTAAAGTATTTTTAAATTTTCTGTAATGGAGAGAAGGAAAACAAAACATTTATCATTTTTATTATGTGTTTTTAAAGAACAAACATTTTCTCTTAATTTATAAGGAATTCTATTTTCAACACTGAATTATCTCTTTTTTTTTGCAACACATTATTAAGCAGTTAATGAAAATATTTAAATTCTCCAATCAATGCCTGAGGATCCTGGCATGAAAATACTCTGTCTCAACTTGATAGCTGTCTTTTCATTGCTTAGAGCAATATGGAAATCTTCTCAGTGCTCAGATGTGCTTGAACATTCTTTCTTTAAAATGTAAATATACACATCTAAGTGGCTAATTATTCAAGTTTCTATTAAATAACAGATTCTATTTTTATTTAAAAATCTATCATTAAAATTATGAGATGAATTACCTTCCATGACTTTTCAAGAACAGAGAAAAACAATTTTAATATCCTATTTTTTCTCATAGTGAAAAACATGAATGTGCATACATTACAGAAGAGCAAATTAGAGGAGCTTGAGAATAGAAGTAGATTGAATCTGATTAAATTTGGCCTTAATAAAGCCAGAGGGATAAAGTTAACTGTTTTTTGTTGTTGTGCAGTGTCTGTTTATTTGGAAAAGTAGCCATATATGATAAAGATGTCTGGAAAATCCTTAGAATAGACAGAGTAGCAAACAGTGAGGCAAAGATTGTCATACTTTTCCTGATAAACTCTGAAGTACTTATTTTGAAGTAGCTCAGCCAGAAGTTCCCTCAAAAGAAGCACTGCTGCTGCTAAGTCGCTTCAGTCGTGGCCGACTCTGTGCGACCCCATAGACGGCAGCCCACCAGGCTCCCCCGTCCCTGGGATTCTCCAAGCAAGAACACTGGAGTGGGTTCAAAAGAAGCAGTAGTCCACCTCTAGTTTTCATTTATTTGTTGTTATTCACTTGCTAAGTCACATCCAACATATCCAACTCTTTGAGGCCCCTTGGACTGCAGCACACCAGGCTTCCCTGTCCTTCACTATCTCCTAGAGTTTGCTCAGATTCTAGTCCATTGAATCGGTGATGCTATCTAAACATCTGATCCTTGGTGGCCCTCTTCTCCTTTTGCCTTCATCTTTCCCACCATCAGGGTGTTTTCCAATGAGTCGGCTCTTCCCACCAGGTGGCCGAAGTATTGGAGCCTCGGCTTCAGCATCAGTCCTTCCAATGAAGATTCAGGGTTAATTTCCTTTAGTATTGACTGGTTTGAGTACTTGCCGTCCAAGGAACTCTCAAGAGTCTTCTCCAGCACCACAGTTCAAAAGCATAAATTCTTTGGAAGTCAGCCTTCTTTATGGTCCAACTCTTACATCCATTCATGACTACTGGAAAAACCATAGCTCTGACTAGATGGGCCTTTGTCGGCAAAGTGACGTCTTCACCTTTTAATGTGCTGTCTCGGTTTGTCATAGGTTTCCTTCCAAGGAGCAAGCATCTTTTAATTTCATGGCTTCAGTCAATGTCCCCAGTGACTTTGGAGCCCAAGAAAATAAAATCTGTCACTGCTTCTACTTTTTCCCGTCTACATGCCATGAAGTGATGGGACTGGATGCCATGATCTTAGTTTTTTGAATGCTGAGTTTTAAGCCAGCTTTTTCACTCTCCTCTTTCACCTTCATCAAGAGGTTCTTTAGTTCCTCTTCAATTTCTGCCACTAGAGTGGTATCATCTTCATATCCGAGTCTGTTGATACTTCTGGCAGTCTTAATTCCAGATTGTGATTCATCCAGCCCATATTTTGCATGATGTATTCTGTATATAAGTAAAATAAACAGGGTGATAATATATAGCCTTGTCATACTCCTTTCCCAATTTTGAACTAGTCATTCCATATAAGGTTCTAACTGTTGTTTCTTGACCCACATACAGGTTTCTCAGGAGAAAGATAAGGTGGTCTAGTATTCCCATCTTTTTAAGAATTTCCCACAGTTTGTTTTGATTCATACAGTCAAAGTCTTTAGCTTAGTCAATGAAGCGGAAATAGATGTTTTTCTGGAATATCCTTGATTTCTCTGTGAGCCAGTGGATGTTGCCAATTTGATCTCTAGTTCCTTTGCCTTTTCTGAACCCAGCTTGTATGTCTGGAAGTTCTCAGTTCATGTAGTGCTGAAGCCTGGCTTGGAAGGCTTTGAGCATCACCGTACAGCATGGGGAATGAGCACAGCTGTGCGGCAGTGTGGGCATTCTTTGGCATTGCCCTTCTTTGGGACTGACTTCCCTGGTGGCTCAGATGGTAAAGCATTTGCCTACAATGCAGGAGACCTGGGTTCGATCCCTGGGTCGGGAAGATCCCCTGGAGAAGGAAATGGCAACCCATTCCAGTACTCTTGCCTGGAAAATCCCATGGATGGAGGAGCCTGGTAGGCTACAGTCCATGGCATTGCAAAGAGTCAGACATGACTGTGTGACTTCACTTCTTTGGGGTTGGAATAAAAACTGACCTTTTCCAGTCCTGTGGCCATTGCTGAGTTTTCCAAATTTGCTGACATATTGAGTGCAGCATTTTAGCAGCAGCATCTTCTAGGATTTTAAATAATTCAGCTGGAATTCCATCACTTCCACTAGCCTTTTTTGCTGTGATGCTTCCTAAGGCCCACTTGACTTCACACTCCAGGATGTCAGGCTCTAGGTGAGTGAAAACACCATCATGGTTATCTGGGTCATTAAAGCCTTTTTTTGTATAGTTCTTCTGTGTATTCTTGCCACCTCTTTTTACTATCTTCTGCTTCTGTTGGGGCTTTATTGTTTCTGTCCTTTATTGTGCCCATCCTTTCATGAAATGTTCCCTTGATATCATCAATTTTTTTGAAGAGATCTCTAGTCTTTTCCATTCTGTTGTTTTCCTTTATTTTTTGTACTGTTCACTGAGGAAGGCAATATATATCCAGGAAGGCAAAATGGTTGTCTTACAAATAGGTTACGGTTAGGATTAGGGTTAGGGTTAGGGTTAGGGAGGTCTTACAAATAGCTGTGAAAAGAAGAGAAGTGAAAGGCAAAGGAGAAAAGGAAAGATATACCCATTTGAATGCAAAATTCCAAAGAATAGCAAGAAGAGGTAAGAAAGCCTTCCTCAGTGATCAATGCAAAGAAATAGAGGAAAATAATAGAATGGGAAAGACTAGAGATTCTTCAAGAAAATGAGAGATACCAAGGGAACATTTCATGCAAAGATGGGCTCAATAAAGGAAAGAAATAGTATGCACCTAACAGAAGTGCGGGCGGTTGCGACCGGCGCACTTAAGCTCGGCCAAGAGGAGTTACCCCACGTCCAAGGTCAGGGGCAGTGGCCAAGAGTCCCAGGCTGCGACGGTGCAGGAACGGCCGAGAAAAGCTACCCAAGTCCAAGGTCAGGGGCGGCTGCCGAGAGGAGCTACCCCACGCCTGAAGATGGGCGGTGGCCGGGAGGACCAACCCCATGTCCAAGGAGCGGTGGCTGCGCAGGCGCAGGAGGGCCGAGAGGAGCTATCCCACGTTGAAGGTCAAGAAGGGCGGTGGTGAGGAGATACCCCTCGTCCAAGGTAAGGAGCAGCGACTGCACTTTGCTGGAGCAGCCGTGAAGAGATACCCCACGCCCAAGGTAAGAGAAACCCAAGTAAGATGGTAGGCGTTGCAAGAGGACATCAGAGGGCAGACACGCTGAAACCATACTCACAGGAAACTAGTCAATCTAATCACACTAGGACCACAGCCTTGTCTAACTCAGTGAAACTAAGCCATGCCCGTGGGGCAACCCAAGACAGGAGGGTCATGGTGGAGAGGTCTGGCAGAATGTGGTCCACTGGAGAAGGGAATGGCAAACCACTTCTGTATTCTTGCCTTGAGAACCCCATGAACAGTATGAAAAGGCAAAATGATAGGATACTGGAAGAGGAACTCCCCAGGTCAGTGGGGGCCCAATATGATACTGGAGATCAGTGGAGAAATAACTCCAGAAAGAATGAACGGATGGAGCCAAAGCAAAAACAATACCCAGCTGTGGATGTGACTGGTGATAGAAGCAAGGTCCAATACTGTAAAGAGCAATACTGCATAGGAACCTGGAATGTCAGGTCCATGAATCAAGGCAAATTGGAAGTGGTCAAACAAGAGATGGCAAGAGTGAATGTCAACATTCTAGGAATCAGCAAACTCAAATTGACTGCAATGGGTGACTTTAACTCAGATGACCATTATATCTACTACTGTGGGCAGGAATCCCTCAAAAGAAATGGAGTAGCCATCATGGTCAACAAAAGAGTCCGAAATGCAGTACTTGGATGCAATCTTTAAAATAACAGAATGATCTCTGTTTGTTTCCAAGGCAAACCATTCAATATCACAGTAATCCACGTCTATGCCCCAACCAATAATGCTGAAGAAGCTGAAGTTGAATGGCTCTATGAAGACCTACAAGACGTTTTAGAACTAACACCCAAAAAAGATGTCCTTTTCATTATAGGGGACTGGAATGCAAAAGTAGGAAGTCAAGAAACACCTGGAGTAACAGGCAAATTTGGCCTTGGAATACGGAATGAAGCAGGGCAAAGACTAATAGAGTTTTGCCAAGAAAATGCACTGGTCATAGCAAACAACCTCTTCCAACAACACAAGAGAAGACTCTACACATGGACATCACCAGATGGTCAACACCGAAATCAGACTGATTATATTCTTTGCAGCCAAAGATGGAGAAGCTCTATACAGTCAATAAAAACAAGACCGGGAGCTGACTGTGGCTCAGATCATGAGCTCCTTATTGCCAAATTCAGACTTAAACTGAAGAAAGTAGCGAAAACCACTAGACCATTCAGGTATGACCTAAATCAAATCCCTTATGATTATACAGTGGAAGTGAGAAATAGATTTAAGGGCCTAGATCTGATAGATAGAGTTCCTGATGAGCTATGGAATGAGGTTCGTGACATTGTACAGGAGACAGGGATCAAGACCATCCCCATGGAAAAGAAATGCAAAAAAGCAAAATAGCTGTCTGGGGAGGCCTTACAAATAGCTGTGAAAAGAAGAGAAGCGAAAAGCAAAGGAGAAAAGGAAAGATATAAGCATCTGAATGCAGAGTTCCAAAGAATAGCAAGAAGACATAAGAAAGCCTTCCTCAGCAATCAATGCAAAGAAATGGAGGAAAACAACAGAATGGGAAAGACTAGAGATCTCTTCAAGAAAATTAGAGATACCAAAGGAACATTTCATGCAAAGATGGGCTCGATAAAGGACAGAAATGGTATGGACCTAACAGAAGCAGAAGATATTAAGAAGAGGTGGCAAGAATACACAGAAGAACTATACAAAAAGATCTTCATGACCCAGATAATCACGATGATGTGATCACTGACCTAGAGTCAGACATCCTAGAATGTGAGAAGTCAAGTGGGCCTTAGAAAGCATCACTACAAACAAAGCTAGTGGAGGTGATAGAATTACAGTTGAGCTATTTCAAATCCTGAAAGATGATGCTGTGAAAGTGCTGCACTCAATATGCCAGCAAATTAGGAAAACTCAGCAGTGGCCACAGGACTGGAAAAGGTCAGTTTTCATTCCAATCCCAAAGAAAGGCAATGCCAAAGAATGCTCAAACTACTGCACAATTGCACTCATCTCACACGCTAGTAAAGTAATGCTCAAAATTCTCCAAGCCTGGCTTCAGCAGTACGTGAACCGTGGACTTCATGATATTCAGGCTGGTTTTAGAAAAGGCAGAGGAACCAGAGACCAAATTGCCAACATCTGCTGGATCATGGAAAAAGCAAGAGAGTTGCAGAAAAACATCTATTTCTGCTTTATTGACTATGCCAAAGCCTTTGACTATGTGGATCACAATAAACTGTGGAAAATTCTGAAAGAGATGGGAATATCAGACCACCTGACCTGCCTCTTGAGAAATCTGTATGCAGGTCAGGAAGCAACAGTTAGAACTGGACATGGAACAACAGACTGGTTCCAAATAGGAAAAGGAGTACATCAAGGCTGTATATTGTCACCCTGCTTATTTAACTTCTATGCAGAGTACATCATGAGAAAAGCTGGACTGGAAGAAACACAAGCTGGAATCAAGATTGCCAGGAGAAATATCAATCACCTCAGATATGCAGATGGCACCACCCTTATGGCAGAAAGTGAAGAGGAACTAAAGAGCCCCTTCATGAAAGTGAAAGAGGAGAGTGAAAAAGTTGGCTTAAAGCTCAACATTCAGAAAACGAAGATCATGACATCTGGTCCCATCACTTTATGGGAAATAGATGGGGAAACAGTGGAAACAGTGTCAGACTTTATTTTTCTGGGCTCCAAAATCACTGCAGATGGTGACTGCAGCCATGAAATTAAAAGACACTTACTCCTTGGAAGGAAAGTTATGACCAACCTAGATAGCATATTCAAAATCAGAGACATAACTTTGCCAACAAAGGTCCGTCTAGTCAAGGCTATGGTTTTTCCTGTGGTCATGTATGGATGTGAGAGTTGGACTGTGAAGAAGGCTGAGCACCGAAGAATTGATGCTTTTGAACTGTGGTGTTGGAGAAGACTCTTGAGAGTCCCTGGACTGCAAGGAGATCCAACCAGTCCATTCTGAAGGACATCAGCCCTGGGATTTCTTTGGAAGGAATGATGCTAAAGCTGAAACTCCAATACTTTGGCCACCTCATGCAAAGAGTTGACTCATTGGAAAAGACTCTGATGCTGGGATGAATTGGGGGCAGGAGGAGAAGGGGACGACAGAGGATGAGATGGCTGGATGGCATCACTGACTTGATGGACATGAGTCTGAGTGAACTCCGGGAGTTGGTGATGAACAGGGAGGCCTGGTGTGCTGTGATTCATGGGGTCGAAAAGAGTCGGACATGACTGAGCGACTGAACTGAACTGAACTGAACAGAAGCAGAAGATATTAAGAAGAGGTGGCACGAATACATAGAAGAACTATACAAAAAAGATCTTCATGACCCAGATAACCATTACAGTGTGATCACTCACCTAGACCTAGACATCCTGGAATGTGAAGTCAAGTGGGCCTTAGGAAGCATCACAATGCACAAAGTTAGTGGAGGTGATGGAATTCCAGTTGAGCTATTTCAAATCCTAAAAGATGATGCTGTGCAAGTGTTGCACTCAATATGCCAGGAAATTTGGAAAACCAATCAATAGCCACAGAACTGGAAAAGGTCAGTTTTCAGTCCAATCCCAAGAAAAGGCAATGCCAAAGAATGCTCAAACTACAGCACAATTGCATTTGTCTCACACACTAGCAAAGTAATGCTCAAAATTCTCCAAGCCAGGCTTCAACAGTACATGAACCATGAACTTCCAGATGTTCAAGCTGGATTTAGAAAAGGCGTAGGAACCAGAGATCAAAGTGCTAACATCTGCTGGATCATCGAAAAAGCAAGAGTTCCAGAAAAACATCTATTTCTGCTTTATTGACTATGCCAAAGCCTTTGTGTGGATCACAACAAACTGTGGAAAGTTCTTAAAGAGATAGGAACACCAGACCACCTGACCTGCGTCTTGAGAAATCTGTATGCAGGTTAAGAAGCAACAGTTAGAACAACAGACTGGTTCCACAATGGGAAAGGAGTACGTCAAGGCTGTATATTATTACCCTGCTTATTTAACTTACATGCAGAGTACCTCATGAGAAATAGTGGACTGGAGGAAGCACAAGCTGAAATCAAGATTGCCAGGAGAAATATCAAGAACCTCAGATATGCAGATGACACCACCCTTATGGCTGAAAGTGAAGTTCTAAAGAGCCTCTTGATGAAAGTGAAAGAGGAGAGTGAAAAAGTTGGCTTAAAGCTCAACATTCAGAAAACTGAAGATCATGGCATCTGGTCCCATCACTTCATGGCAAATAGATGGGGAAACAATGGAAACAGTGACAGACTTTATTTTGGGGGGCTCCAAAATCACTGCAGATGGTGGCTGCAGCCATGCAATTAAAAGACACTTGCTCCTTGGAAGAAAAGTTATGACCAACCTAGACAGCATATTAAAATCAAAGACATTACTTTACCCACAAAGGTCCATCTAGTCAAAGCTTTGGTTTTCCCAGTAGTCATGTATGGATGGAGAGTTGGACTATAAAGCAATCTGAGCACAGAAAAATTGATGATTTTGAACTATGGTGTTGGAGAAGACTCTTGAAAGTCCCTTGGACTGCAAGGAGATATAACCAGTCCATCCTAAAGGAAATCAGTCCTGAATATCCACTGGAAGGACTGATGCTGAAGCTAAAACTCCAATACTTTGGCCATATGATGCAAAGAACTCACTCATTGGAAAAGACTCTGATGCTGGGCAAGATTGTAGGCAGGAGGAGGAGATGACAGAGGATGAGATGGTTGGATGACATCACCGACTCAATAGATATGAGTTTGAGTAAGTTCCAGGAGTTGCTGATGTACAGAGAAGCCTGGTATGCTTCAGTCCATGGGGTTGCAAGGAGTCAGACACGACTGAGTGACTGAACTGAACTAACCATTATATCTACTACTGTGGGTAAGAATCCCTTAGAATAAATGGAGTAGCCCTCAGTCAACAAAAGAGTCCAAAATGCAGTACTTGGGTGCAATCTTAAAAACGCCAGAATGATCTCAATTTTTTTCCCTGGCAAACATTTCAATATCAGACTAATCCACGTCTATGTCTCAACCACTGATGCTGAAGAAGCTGAAGTTGACCAGTTCCATGAAGACCTACAAGACCTTCTAGAACGATGATGAAAAAAAAAAAAAGATGTCCTTTTCATTATAGGGGACAGGAATGCAAAAGTAGGAAGTCAAGAGATACCTGGAGTAACAGGCAAGTTTGGCTTTGGAGTACAAAATGAAGCAGGTCAAAGGCTAACAGAGTTTTGCCAAGAGAAAGCACTGGTCATAGCAAACACCCTCTTCCAACAACGCGAAGGATGACTCTACACATGGACATCACCAGATGGCCAAAACCAAAATCAGATTGATTATATTCTTTGCAGCCAAAGATGGAGCTCTATACAGTCAGCAAAAACAAGACCAGGAGCTGACCGTGGCTCAGATGATGAACTCCTTATTGCCCAATTCAGACTTAAATGGAAAAAAGTAGGGAAATTCGGGTATAACCTAAATTCAGTAGGTCATTCAAGTGTAACCAAAATCAAACCCCTCATGATATTACAGTGTAAATGACCAATAGATTCAAGGGGATTAGTTCTGATAGACAGAGTGTCTGAAGAACTATGGACGGAGGATTATAACATTGTTCAGGAGGCAGTGACCAAAACCACCCCCAAGAAAAGAAATGCAAGAAGGCAACGTGGTTGTCTGAGGCGGCCTTACAAATAGCTGATAAAAGATGAGGAGCAGAGAGCAATGGAGAAAGGGAAATGGCAAACCATTCTCCTCCTCTCTTGGAGGAGGACATGGAAAACCACTCCAGTGTTCTTGCTGTGAGAACCCCATGAACAGTACGAAGAGCTACAATGAATTCTCTAGAAAAGCAGACTTCTCAACTGTGGTTTGAATTTCAGTTGAGTCTTCCAGAAACATGACCATAATACCTACGGATGTCGTGTGTGTATTCCTCACCGAACGTGGAGCAGGGAGTCCCCTCATGAACCCTGTCTGGACATGACCAGGAGGGCAGTGGCCCTCAGCTGTCAGTGATGAGAACAGATCCCTCCTCTGTGGCTCCCAGGTTGAAGACCTACTCTTCCACAAGGCAGGGATGAGACATGAGCACGTCTGGCCCTGCTGGACAAGCAGGGCATTCACCCGCAAGCCTTCTTAAGGAAAGACATAAATGATCCCTGTTACACGTGTGGTCAGGGCTGTCCCTGGCTCCATCATGTCCTCCCATTTCCTGCAGTTTCTTTTCCCGCCGTCCAGCCGCTCCGAGAGCCGGTCTTCTCCCTGCTCACAGATGGCTGCACTAGCCCCGCTGAAACAGAACAGCTGGGGTGGCAGGGGCCAGGGAGATCACAGCTCTCCTGAGTCCAGGGCACTGGGAGGTCTTCATGGCCTTGACGCCTGGGGCCTTGCCACCACAGAGGTAGGTGTGTGGCATGGGCTGCAGGGAGCTGGCCCCAGGAGGGCAGCGTGGGGTGCCCTGGTGATGGGCCTCTCAGGTGAGCAAGGCCCCCTCTGCGCTGCAGGGTTTTTCTTGCTAGGCCCACTTTTCCCCATTCTGTCCAGGCCGCGGCAGCTGGGGCCCGGGTGGAGGATGTCTGAATTAGGGTTAGGGTTAGGGTTAGGGTTAGGGTTAGGTCTCCCCCTAGAAATGCTTCTCCAGGTAATGGGCAGCAAGCGGGGCTCAGGGCTTGGACCCCATCACCTGGAGGGGCCCCGAGGCCCCCGGTGGCTCGTAGCCTGGGCGGGTCCTCTGACGCAGGCCTGCTCCCAGGAAGACGGTGCATCGGGCCGGGGCTAGCCCTCTGTGGAGCGGGAAGAGTGAGCCCCAACTGTCGGGGTGGCAGCTGGCCTGCTGCCGTCAAAGTCCCTCCGTGCTCCGGGGAGGCTGTGCATTGGGCCTTGGTGTCACTTCTGTCCAGAAGCACCTCTGGCTAGGCCAGCCCATGTTCTCCCTGTCAGCTCCAGGTCTCCTTGATGATAGAGAAGCAGAGACCCTGGTCCTGTGAGCCTTGCGTCACCTCCCCAAGCTGGAAACACAGATGGAGCCTCAGGTCCCTGGAAGGACACAGAGGCTCAGCCAGCAGCCGCCACCTGGAGACGGTCTCCACTCAGCTGACATTGACAAAGGCCTCGGTAATATGCAGACTGGAACCCATTAACTTGATCTTTTTCCACTTTGTTTTTTTTTAACAGCTTTATAGAGGCATAACTCACATACCATAAAATTCACCTCTTTTAAGAATGCAACTTAATGACTTTTCACCAGTTGACAGAGTCATGCAGCAATCCAATGCTAGAACATTCCCCCTACCCCAAGGGACCCCTCCTGCCCTCTGGCCATCACCCCACCCCCACCACCCACTCAGCCCCTGGCAACCACTAACTGCCTTCTGCCTCTCTGGCTTTGAAACTGAATGTTTCAAATAAAGGCGTCCCTGCAAAGCATGCTCTTTCTCCGAGTGGCTTTGTCCATGCAGCGTCACGTTTCAAGCCTCACCCGTGCCGTGTCGAGTTATCAGGGCGTCAGGGACTCCAGGGAGCCCCCCTTTGGCTGCTTGAACACCTCTGTACAGGGGTTTGTGTGCATATGTGTTTCCATTTCACTCGAGTGTAAACCTAGGGGTAGAACTCCCGGGCCATGGGTGACTCGCTGTCTACGGAACAGCTGCCCGTTTCCATTGCCATCATCTGCACACCAGGAGTCCAGCTTCTCCACATCCATGCCAACACTTGTTACTGTCTGAGTCTGTTTTCAACCACTCCAGTGGGAGCCCACTAACCTTCATTGTAGCAGATTGTGACATGCCTCACAGCTGCTCCCAGCACCCCGATTCAGCACACTGTCACCATGGGGTCCCCGGCTCACAGTCCCTGCCCTGGAGAGCAGCGTCTAGCTCCCAGCCTTCTCACGCCAGGTCCCCAGTACCTGTTCACGTTGTTGGGACGTTTGTGTTGCTGCTGCTGAAACACACCTGACCAGGCCGGCCACCCAAGATCTTCAGCTGTCAGCCATGCTGGCAGATAATGACCCAGTGCCCAGACCTAGTATCACTGCCAAAGAGTTCACGGGGCACAAGCTGTCATGTGTGTCCTGTGGCTCATCTAATGGGGGGCTCGCTCCCCATTTGGCCAGAGGCTGTACAGGTAGTGCAGGAAGGGACCTCATGTCTGTACGGAGGACACATCCCCTCCCTGCCCCCTGGGCTCCAGGCAGTTGCTGCCTTGGGTCCCGCCAAGCTGCAGGGCCATGCTGCTAGACAGGGACACAGGGGCATTGGCCAGGTCAAGTTCCAGCTTGCAAGTCCTGCGAGGTTGTACCCCTAGACTGGGGTGGCCAGGGGACATGGCTGCCTGGGGCTTGTGGGCAGGGGTGCAGGAGTGTCCACTGGCAAGCTTGTGCCCATAAACACCCGATGGTGATGCAGGCCAGCAGGGCCTCCCGTCCACCATCTGGTTCCCGTTCAGTCATAAAGCTGGGAGAAACATCACTCGGTGGAGGGACCGTCACACAGGCGGCCCTGAGCATCCAGACAGGGCAGGACTGGGGCCTGCGTCCAGCCAGGGTCCCGGCAGATGGCACCCATCCTTCCTGGGGGTCGCCGAGGAGGGAGCGAGGCCGTGCCTCAGGGTCCACAGGGCCTCAGCTCGGCAGGCCCCACCCTCCCGGCACCTTCCAACAATTCTCCCAGGATTAGACTTGGGCAGCCCTCCTCCCTGCACAGAGCGGCTGCTGAAATGACTGTGGGTTTGGGGGGAGCAGGCGGGCAGGGCTCCGTGGAAGGAGAGAGGCAGAAACACCCGTCAGCGAAGCTCACATGTCCAGGAAGTGATGCTGCCAAACCCAGAGTGGCTGCCCAGCGTTCGCTCATCCCAAGGCTTCTGTCGTTGCACAAAGCAATTCTGTGCTTGCCACACTCTTGTGTGTACCTTTAAGAAAATTCTCATTCGGGGGGTAAAGATTATGCAGGTTCATTAAAAAGGGTTCCAGACCTGCAGAAACACTTAAGAAATAGCAGGAGGTATTTGTAATGTGCACAATTGCTAGAATAGAAAAGGATTTTCTCTACATCAGCAAGAAAGGGGCAGCTTTGCCAGCCAGAAAGGGACTGAGAACACAGTGGGCAACTCGGGAGAAATCCGAGGTCAGTGTGAAGCAGAGTCCTGAAGGAGAAGCCCATTGGAAACTGGCCTCAAGAGCAGGGCTCTGCAGGGAGCAGCGGTCAGGGAGGGGATGGGCCCAACTCGTAGGGTGGGCTGCACTGGGGAGCAGCCCAGATCGCCACAGGCAGACCGAGCAGGCAGATCCAAGCGGCTGCCTGGCAGAGGGCTGGATCCCAGACAGGCCGCGAGCTTGGGTGGCAAGTGGGTCTGCTTCACGTGATGGATGCTCCCCCACCCCAGACGGGTGAGCAAGACTCCTGTCTGCTGTAAAGATCCATCACTGCCTGGCAGAAGTGCCAGGCTGCGTTCCAATAAAGCTTTATTTACAAACACAGGTGGCGAGTCATCCCGCGGGCCACAGTCAGCTGACCCCTGATCTAGAGCATCACCCATCCCCAGGACCAGGGAAGCCATTCTCTCAGCAGGGGGGCCCTTCTGCCTTGGAGACGCTGTGTCTCCTCTCCTCCCGGCCCGGTGGGGTTGGGTGCCCAGCGGAGGGGTGCCTCTGCCGTGAGGCACAGGAGGGTGGGGAGAGCAGACCTTGGTGATGTTGGCGTCGACCAGCGATGCCTGGCCCGTCAGCCAGCTCTTCCTCTGACATGCTTCCCACAGAGCTTCACACAGCTTCATGAGGAGACAGGCCCCCTCTGGGGACAAGAGGACCTGCAGAAAGAAAGTCAGGTCAGGTCTCCCCTGGGAGACATAGAAAATGGAACACACTGGCGACTTTATTCTACTCACTCTAAGAATCAGACTGGTTCAAAGAGAACCCAGGGAACTGACGCTGATGGACCTGGGTTGATGGGCTGAGGACGCTGTGCGTGGAGGCGGCAGTGAGCGGTCCTGAGCAGCCATGGATGGCAGGGAGCGGGACGTGCCTGGAAAACAGCCCAAAGCTGTGGCGGGCGAGAATCAGGGGACCTGGGCCGTGTTCTCCGGACAACATACCCTTGAGTATTGAAGCGGGAACACCCTGCTCAGCTGCGGGCTGTCCTCGCAGCCGTGCCTGAGTGTCCATCCCCACAGAAGGAATGGCACCACCGGTTCCCCCGGGGCAGGTGCACACAGAGAGGACGGATCTTAAATACACAGCGGGGGTGAAACATCCAGGAAGCAGAAGAGGCCAAGGATCCCGTAGCCACGTGTGTGCATCAAAATGCACGGACACAACACACACAGCACAGACATGCACACGACACACGCAGCACAGATGTGCTCAGCACAGGAGCGTGGCCCCTTCTGCTGGGGTGACTCAGGACATAAAAACATCAGCAAACGACTGAGGAGGGCTGTGGTACAGCCATGAGTGCGGGCCCGGAATGAGAGCCTGGTCACCTCGATCCCTGGTGTCAGACGTCCCTCCACACCATCCACATCACAGAACCACGTGGGGAAGAAGGGAAACCGGCCAAGTTCTTCTCTTCAGCAAGACTGCCATCCACATAAGTGAGCCTGAAACGCTGAAGTGTGTACCAATAGGAGGGCAGCTGCAGTCTTGTAAAATGGAATCTTACTATGGATGCTCTCAGCACTTTAAAATATATTTCATTTCACTTAACATCAGTTTTAACATAACAAGCAGAACTACTGCATTTTCTAAACCTGAAATACTTCTGTATCACAACAGTCTGTCCCTTTTTATTGATTCATGTATGTATTTATGGCTGTGCCAGCCCTTTGTTGCTGTGTGCGGGCTTTCTCTAGCTGCAACGAGCAGGGGCCGCTCTAGTTGTGAGCAGGCTCTAGGGTGTGCAGGCTCAGTTGTTGTGGAACGCACTCTTAGTTGCCCTGGGGCACGTGCCCATCTACCAGACCAGGCATCGAACACGTGTCCCCTGCTTTGGCAGGCTGTCTCCCAACCACTGTACTACCAGGGAAGTCTGGCAGTCTGTACTTCTGATTTAAAGAAAAAATCCCTTGAAATGGGAAAAAAACCCTAAACTGGCTTTGTATTTTGAAAGATCACATCATGTATGCGCACACACACACATACACCCTGTATGTGTACACACATGCATGCAGATGTACACACATGCATACAGGTGCATGCATGTATACTCACACGTGTACACCCCACAAGTGTACACACAGCCACGACACGTGTGCACACGCATGCATGTACACGCACCCCCCACAGGTACACTTTTTCTGCTCTATTTGCTGGGTGCATTACTTCAAGAGCACCAGTTATCCTTATGTTGGGTTGTCTTGTTTATTCTTAATGTGATTTAGGTTTACAAAACTCGTAATAAACACCTCTTGTTTTACTTCATTTACTGGGTCATCTGAAACCTTTCTGAGGCCAGTGGCTCCCACACAGTGGCCTCGGCGTCACCTTGAAGGCCTGTCGGTCCACAGGCTGCTGGCCCCGCCCTTCTGAGAATCTGAGTTTGTGACAGGATGCTGACACCGTGGGCCCAGGGACCATGCTCTGAGAACACAGCTCTGTGTCAATGGCTCGATTTCCACCTGTCCCTTTTGCTCTTTGCTGTCTGTAATTCATTTGCTGGTTCTTTATTGACACTGTTTGGTTTCAGTTTGTTTTCTGACGTCTGGAGTCCAATTTTCATTTCTTAGCCTTTTGTATATTTTTGATATTTATCTCCCGAGTCCCTGTTCTTATCAAACCCCTCAGGCAGAGGGTGGGAGGAGACTTGGTTCTGTTCGCTGGCTGTTTATCCCAAGTCGGCCTTGTAGTCATCTTGCTATGACCCTATCCTGTGCACTGAGTCACTTATTTTCCTGTGGCTATTTGCACACCCCTGGCCTCCCCACCCCTTCCCATCTTGTTCAAGCCTGAGCGACTGTCCACGTGTCCATGTGTTTGTAACCTGGCGATGGTTTGCTTTCCCATCGGAGGCACGAATACTTGTGTTCTGGATGCCATGGGAAGCTCGGGGAGGGGGGTGCTGGTGGCAGAAGGGAGGTCTAGGAGGAGGGGTGTTGTTAGAAGCAGCCTAGCCTTGCTTCCTCCTGCAATCTGTGAGATGTCCTGGACTCACAGGGGGAGGGCGGTGTGTACAGTCCTGGATCCTGGGCCCACGGCTGGTGTGCCTGGAGCCACCATGCCTCCTGGGAGGGTCAGCCCACAGCCGCCCCATTTCTGCTGTTCCACGACTTCCCAGGGTCAGTATGTGCAGATGAATCAGGGCTCCTGGCCCCCAGTCACTGGCTGGCATGGCTCTGGGGCAGGGGGCGGCCCAGGGACCATGCGGTCTGCGCCTCTGATACGCAGGGGAGCTGTCCCCTTCTTGCTCAGCACCCAGTGTCTGAAGCTCGTGTTCTTGCTTGTTTTTTGCTGGGATTCTTCTCTGATTTTTCCTAGTTATTTCCTTTCTATTCATCCTGGGGGCAGGAGATTCTGCCTCACCACTGTCTCTGACATTCTCTTGGAATATCCACAAGCAGGGACGACTCTTGGTCCCATAAGAACATACCTGACTTGGGGGACGCTAGGAACGTCCATGAGAAGGAGCACCTTGGTGCTTTCGGAGCCAGAGCGCCCGAAATCTAGGTCAGAAAAACAGGAACATCAAGACCAAGAAGGGAGACGTCCCCCTGGCAGGTTCCGGGTCTGCCAGCGCCCTTCCGGGCGGGACGCACACTCTGTGGCAAGCAAGGTGCTTCTCGGGTGCCCTCTGGCTCTCGAAGCCCAGGCGGGTGGGCTAAATGACGATGCTAGCGGAACCTGGAACACCCCGGGCACATAGCTGCCCCGGCACAGCCCTCACCTGCCCGTCCTCCTCCACGCCCGTCCCTTCGGACCTCACACCCGCTCTGCAGCCGCACCAACCTTCCAAACACACCACGGGTCCGGTCCTTCCTGGGAACGGGCTCCTGGGCGCCCAGCACGTCCGCCCTCCCTGCCGTGGACCCCTTCCTGGATGCCGGCCCATCTGGGGACCACCCACGCCCCACGTTGTTGCTTCAGCTTCTCACGAGTGACAGCTGGGTTCCTGTGCATCCTCCAGTCGGGCCCTGGGGCCTCGGGCCTCTGTGGGACAGGGAGCCGCCAGCCTGTGGCGGCCCTTCCTCCCCGTCACCTCTCTGTGACACCTTCCTGCCTCCTCTGCTCCTCGCTTCAGGGCTGGGGTCCCTACTCGCCTTCCCAGGGATGGACCTTGGCACACGGGTGCTTGGGGCTGGAAGCTGAGGGCACCTGGCAACCACAGCCAGGCGACCTCGGGCTCCAGGTCCCGGCTCCTTCCTTCCCGTGTGTCACAGGCCCCCCAGCAGCCTGAGGGTGCAAGGTGGCCTTGGCTGGTCCTCCCAAGGATGCAGGGCACAGATCTAGACCCAGGCTGCTGGCAGGCTGGCCACTCCCTGCCCGGGCACCGTGGCCCTCCTCCTGGGTATCCTGAGGCCAGGCATGAAGGGACCCACAGACGCTGAAGCCTTTCCCATCAAGGACGTAACAGGAAAGCAGCCCACGGGGTAGGGGGGGCCTCTGCAGTCCCTCAGGGGTGCCCTGAGCCCTGAGGCCCAGGCTGGAGACTTGCTGTCAAGGAGCCCACAGAGTCGCACAGAGTCGGACACGACTGAAGCGACTTAGCAGCAGCAGCAGCAGCAGCAGCCCACAGAGCTGGGGCTTCTCTCCTACAGTAGTTCAGCCCGGGCCTGGACCAGCCAGGGAAGCGGGGCGCTCCCACCACACCAGCCTGAGAGTGTTTTTCTTCACCAGGACTGGCAGCCTGCAATCAGACGGAAGCCAGGGCTTCCCAAGAAATGGGATCAAACTCGGGGAACACGGCTCCACCGCCCCCTGGCGGCCCTGGGGCCGCTGTCCACTCGAAGTGGAGTCCTGGGTCTGGGCCCTGACCAGGCCCGAGGGCCGCACTGGCCGTGGAGGGAAACGCGCTTCCCCCATCCACGGTGCGGTGCGGTGGTGTCAGGGGGCGGGGGAGGAGGGTGGTAAACAGAGCGTACGCTGACGCTCCAGGTGGGCTGCGGCAAGTCCCCATGCCCGGCCCTGCCCTCGGCGCTCCGCCTGGCTGTCACCCGGGGAAGCAGCGGGTGTGGGCAGGGCGTGCCCCTGCAGCCCGCGGGCAGTGCCGGGCGGGCCCTGCCCAGCTGCGGGTCGCGGTGCTGCCAGCACCCAGGCGGGGGCTCCGGGGCCCGGCGCGCCACCGAGCCTCCACTCAGGCCCGCGGTCCTCACGGGGTCTGCACACGGGGCACCCCGCGGGCCTGGCCCACGCCGTCACGCCATGTGGCCCGAGGCTGTCAGAGGAGCTGGTCTGCAGGTGGACAGGGGTATGGGCCCTGGGACAGACAGGCTGCAGGCGGAGCGGGCGGGGGAGCACAGAGTGGGGGCCCCCGAGGGGACAGGGCTCTGGCCTCGGCGACACTGGGTTCTTTTTCTGGCTTTTCTTCAACTTCCATGCTGAGTTGAGGCATCACTGCCTCCTGGAGGACCCCTGCCCCCTGAGCAGCCTCCGCACCAGGCGAGCCCCTGGAGACCCTCCTTCAAGTCACAGGGTGACTGCTCAGACTCGCCCCCAAGGATATGAGCTGCACAGGGGCAGCTGGCCTGGGTCAGGGCAGGGTCCCGGGGAGGGGAGGGCAGGGAGCCCCGGGAGGGGACACTGGGGAGGGGAGGAGCCCCGGGGAGGGGGGGGGGGCGCAGGTCGGGCCCAGCAGCAGCATCCCCAAACCGCCCGCTGTCCTTAGACAGCCTTCCTGTTGTTGCATAGTGGGGCTCGTGCAGGAGTGTCGGGCTCCAGACGGCCACATCCTGCCCCTGGAACCCGTGGCCGTGACAGCACGTGGTGGGTGGGGTGAGGGCCCTGCAGGTGTGACCGTGGGCCTGGAGTTGGCCACTCCGCATTTTCTGGAGCCGCGTTCTCACGGGGCCCTTGGACAGAGGCTCTGGAGGGCCAGGCTTATGGAAGGAGGCCAGGGACCCACGGAGCGGCTGTGAGCCCTGGGACCTGGGCGGTGTCCCGAAGCTGGAAACGTCAGGGAAACGGATCCCCTGTGGACAGCTGGCCCGAGGCCTCCTGTGAGAGGACACGGGCATGGTTCAAGCCACTGAGTCCCAGTCACTTGTGACGGCACCACAGGCCACTGCAGGCTCAGTGGTGGCCCCATCGAGACCAGGCAGGATCACCCCCGGGGGGCTGGGTCCTGGCAAAGACACGCTGCTGAGCACCCCACCCTGAGGCCCTCGCCGTGACCTCATCGGGGCTGCAGCTCTGGACACTGTCCTTCTCGGGGCGTCAGCTCACCACCCCTTCCACAGGCTGGAGGCCGCTGGAGGCTGCTGCAGGCCGCGTGGACAACCTCCAGGCAGGGCTGGGGTGTGCCCAGACCCCGGGGAAGGCTCTGTCTTCGTGGTCACAGACTGCAGTCACACGCCCGCCTCCTGACACTTCCAGGAAGATCTCATGGAGGACACGCTGCCTCCCCAGGGATCCCGGGCCTGGGCCTGCGGTGTCCCCACGGCACCCGCAGTGGCGTCCTCTGGGGGCCATCTCAGCCCTGAGGGGCTCCTGCCAGCCAGCTTGAGGAGCAGAGGGCGCCGAGAAGCGAAAGCGGCTTTTAAGGAGGGTGTGGTGACTGAGCACAGGCCAGCCCTGCACCTTCCAGGGAAGCGGCAGAGACAGGCCTGGGCTCACCAGACAAGCAAACCTGATGACACTTGCCGGAGTGGAGACGGGGGCTGTTTCATTCTAAAGCCAAGAAAAAAGCCTGGAGTCTTTCCAGTCACTTCTGACCAGGTAAAAAATTTATCGTTACATTTTTTTTTTTGTACTCTCAAATGTAAATTGGTTAACTGTCAGAAAAGGCCAGAGCCAGACCAGAGATGATGCTTTTGAACTGTGGGGCTGGAGAAGATTCTTGAGAGTCCCTTGGCCTGCGAGGAGATCCAACCAGTCCATCCTAAAGGAGATCAGTCCTGGGTGTTCACTGGAAGGACTGATGCTGATGCTGAAGCTCCAATACTTTGGCCACTTCACACGACGAGTTGACTCATTGGAAAACACCCTGACGCTGGGAGGGATTGGGGGCAGGAGGAGAAGGGGACGACAAAGGATAAGATGGTTGGATGGCATCACCGACTCGATGGAGATGAGTTTGAGTAAAGTCCAGGGGATGGTGAAAGACAGGGAGGCCTGGCGTGCCGCAGCCCACGGGATCAGAAATAACTGGACATGACCGAGTAACTGAACAGGAGACTGGAGATGCCCAAGTGCACAGCATGCTGGCAGGCAGTGAGTCACAGACGGGAAACCAGGGTCCTGAGTCCAGGGCGTCACGCCACCAGCGCCTCCCAGCCACAGACGGCCACGCGCTGCAGCTAAGTGGCTCCCTTGCTGGCTTCATGCAGTGGGGACCTCTAGCCACCGGAGTTCCTTCTTCATCTACATCACATTCTCTCAGCAAGATTTTCCCCCTTTACAGAAGGGATCCATTTTCATTTTGGCTCGGCTGGTGCGTTGCAGAGTCTTCTTGCTTTTTATTTCAACAGAAATGAGTTTATTAAATTCATCTCTTGCGAAAGCAAGCTTCATGTTAAGTACGCAAATACTATAGACCTAAGTATGTGGAAAACTGCACTGGGAGCAGGGCCGCTCGGCAACCGCAGTGTTCGCGGGGCTGGGGGAGCAAGGCCCTCTGAGAGCGTGGAGGGGCCAGAGCAGGGTGGAGGGCATCGCTGTGCGAGGTCCAAGCCAGTGGAGACGTGCAGGCCTCCGACGGCAGAGGCCTTACGACAGCGGGACTGCGACACGGAACCCGGTGCTGGGCGCCAGCCCTCCTGGTGTGGGTCCAGCCCACAAGGTGGACTCTGAGGGGCTGCACTGGGACCGCCTGGCCAGCTCCAGGCCCACTGCCTCCTCTGAAGCAGCACAGTGCTGCGTCTGTGCTGGGATGCCCCGGGGCCTGCCTGGACCTCCACTTGCCCCTCTTCTCCCCACGAGGGACCCCGCATCTGCAGCTGCAGCCGGGGTCTGTGTCCTTTCTGCTCCCTGTCCAGGGCTGCAAACGGCGGCTGGGACCCAGGAGGCTAAACACACACACACACACACACACACACATATTGAAGAGCCCGCCGCCGACCAACACATGCTCCCTGCTTGCTTCTTGGTGTTGACATGTGCACCACTAAAAACGACCAGCCCAGAAAGGGTCACTGGTAAGGGAACAGGACACAGAGACCCTGGGCCAAACTGGTGGCCGACGGGCTTTTGACAAACAAAATGGGCTTCAGTGGGCAAGGCAAGGGCACGTCTCCTTCTTGTTGTATCACAGATCCCGGCCCGAGCCGAGACGAGGACAGGTAAGCAGCGTCCTTGGGTCACCTGCCCCACGTTGGGCCACACGCCTGGTCAGCGCTGGGCTGAGGGCTGCAGGGACAGTGAGGCCCAGTGACCCGCCAGTTGGGGTGGACGTAAGGACCTGTCTGCCACCCCCTCTAAGCAGCTGGGGGCCTCACCCACCTGGTGACAAAACCTGATAGAAAAGGTGCGTTAGGGAAAACTGACGTCTTCTTGGAGCCTCCCTCCTGGGGACACGCATACACGCGCGGTTGTGACAACAGGCTTCCTCCCCAAGCCTGGGGCAGGAGGGGCTGGCAGCGCGCTGGGACCTCCCCCTGGGGTTTCTTGCAGCTGTGGGCCTTCCTGTGAGACGCAGCTGCGGTAGCTCCTTGGGCCTTCCGTGCGTGCAGAGGCTCGGACACGCGCTCTTCTGCCCAACCTCCCAGGAAAAGAAACCCCGAGCATGACGTGATCCCCTCCTCAGCCCACAGATCACACCTGCGGCCTGGAGGGAGCAGGGTCACCGGGTTAGCACTGACCGTCCTGCCCAAGGCCCGTCACCGGCCTGCCCGCTGACCTCAGGCCCGCGGCTGTGACAGTGAGCGCTGGCTCCTTATGGAGCAGGGTCACCAGGTCAGCACTGGCCGTCCTGCCCGAGGCCCGTCACCGGCCTGCCCACTGACCTCAGGCCCGCGGCCTTGACAGTAGGCGCAGTGAGCGCTGGCTCTTTAGGCCAAGATGCTGGCAGATAATCAGACGAGTTTCCTTCCCTTCCTCTCCTCCCCTTGCCTTCCTCTCCTCCAAGGGGTCTGTGAGGGGCTCCAGGACTGGACCCCTGCCTGGCGCGCTCACTTTTAATGACAAAAGCAGCTTTTTTGAGAAATGCCTCTGGATTCCAACCCAGAAACTGCTGGGAAACTTTTTAACCCTTAAAACCTGACCAGAGCGAGGCCAGCGAGGGCGGGAGGGCGGGGAGAGAGGGGAAGGAGGGGGCGGGTGGGCGGGCGGGCAGGCGGTGGGGCTCCTGCAGCAACCCCTGTCCAGGACTGGAGCCACCGGCCACACGGCGAGGAAGCACCTGAACTGAGCCCGACACTGATGGGATCTCACCTCACTTACGTTTCAGCAGTCACCTGTGGCTTGGAGCTGTGTGCTGAACACGCGGAGCCCTGGGGCAGAAAACCTGACTGAGCGGTTCTGCAGCTTAAGAGCTCAACTCCTGAGGAGCACAACGGGGACAATTAGTCTGCAGGAAATCTCGCTTCTGTTTTTCAAGTTTCAATGGAAGTGAATAAAGAAGCGTGACTTGCTCTCGCGTGACTCGTTTCTGACAACTGGACTTTCAGGTGATGAAGGCGTAGGTACACTGATTTACTTTTGCAGTTTACCCCACCGCCATCCTCTGCGTGAACCTCCCCTGAAAGGAAGGAGTCACGAGGTTGGCTGACCACGGTCCTCGCGGGAGACTTCCAGAGCTCTGCTACAAGTGCCCAGCTCCATATATCGGGGGAATTTCTCCCTCCTCTGGCTATTTCCTCCGTCCTTTTCCTCTAATGCGGCAGCTATGTTCTAAAACACACAGAATAAGCGCTTCAGGACCACCTTCAGTCCTGACACAGGTCTTAACCAAACCAAACCACACCCAAGCAAACTGTGAGCTAATGGTGTGCACACACACACATGTGTCACGTATGTGGGCGTGCAGATGCATCACGGAGAGAGGTGCCACAGAAACAGTTTTATTTCTTGAAGTCTGAAGACACAGGCGCAGACTGGGCCCGACACAGCCGGGCTGTGGGGAAGGAGACGCTCCAGGCGGTGCCTGCTCTCTCACAGCGGACGCTGCTTGCCCGGGGACAAGAGCTGTAGAAGGAAGCTGGGCCCCCTAACTGGGGGGCTTCTGTCCGCTCCCGTGACTACCCTGCGCCCACTGTGTGATGTTCGCACCCCTGCCACCCAGCGTGAGGCTAGCGGAGTACAGGAGCTGGGGGCCTGGGCATGTCTTCGTCCCTGCGAGGTGGCCTCCGGGAGGTGTCACTTCAGCCAGATCCACTTGTCCCCCACGTCCTCGTTGTACCCGGCGCGGTACTTGCGGCCTGGCAGCTGTGGAACGGAGAGTGTGGTTACCAGCAGTTTACAGCAGACACATGTCCCCTGCTCACCGACAGCCTCCCTGCTCCATCCCTCGTGCCCCAGGGCAGGGGGGCCTGCCCCTGGGGCTTCAAGGTTGCTGCAAGGGTGAGGGGCTCCTCGGGAATAAAGCACGACAGGACCCCGCCCCTGGGAGCGTCCACCCTGGTGGGGCACTATAAACGCAAATACTATCAACACCAACCCAAGCACTGCCTTGCTGTCACGAGGGGGCCGTGGAGCCACGGGCAGAAACGGTTCTGGCCCAGGGGAGCCGCAGCCACGCGGGAAGGGTGGCGGCAGGGGACGTGTCAGCCCTTCCCCCAACCCTCCCGTCTCCTGCCTGCGCCTCCCGTAGGGACC
The DNA here is from genome assembly GCF_019923935.1 of Bubalus bubalis. Taxonomy (NCBI): domain Eukaryota; kingdom Metazoa; phylum Chordata; class Mammalia; order Artiodactyla; family Bovidae; genus Bubalus; species Bubalus bubalis. The sequence goes on from NC_059162.1 coordinate 118,532,183, forward strand.
GCACGGCCGGTTAGGGGCAGGGGCCCAAGGGCACAGGGTGGGAACCAGGAGCGGCCACGAAGCAGGAGCTGCAGGCGCGTCTCCCCTCCGCCACTCTCGTCCACGAGGGGCTCCCAGCCAACTGCCGCAAACACACAGCGGCTGTAGCAAGAACAATCTAAGACGTTATCATGCCTTCAAGTTTATCACGTCAGAAAGTAACGTTTTATCTGAATGACGAACTGCAGCCTCACGTCCAGAGAACAGAGTTCGGATCTCAGGGACGCTCTGAGAGGCTCTCCAGCCTCCCCAACAGCAGCAGACCCCGCCAGGCCAGCCGCCAGCACTGCGGGACGGACCAGGAGGGCTCTGCCGTCTTCCCTGTGAATCGGATATTAAACCACAGAGCAGAGAATAAACACGAGCAGAGTCTGGAGCCGCAGAGCCCGCCAGCCTCTAGTAACTGCGCCACAGTCTGCCCTCTGGCCCTCTCTGGGCAGCCCTGATTGGCCGTGGGAACCGAGTGGGGTCCCCAGATCCCAGTGGCCCTCTCAGTGGAGAGAAGCCCGCAGAGAACCCCAGGAGGTTTCCGTCTGCAGTGTTTCACAGTGAGACCCAAAACTAGCTTCTTCCTTTTTCTCACTCCATATCCCCTTTCCACCAACCTGCGCCTCCACCACCAATCCAGTTCCTCACTTGTACACCCCCTCCGTGGAGCCGTGAAGGCAGAGGTCACAGGGCCGCCCAGCACGTCCCTCAGGAGGTGCCTGACAAGCCAGCAGGAGCACAGCCCCTGGGCCTGGCTGGAGCTCAGCGCTCTGGCCCACGTGGGTCTGCCCTGCGTCGGGGGGAGCCAGCAGGGACGGTGGGTGTGAGCTCTGAGTGGGGGTCCAGAGGGAGCGGAAACCAACTGATGTACTGAGTCTGACCACGAGGCATCTGAGGCCCTGGTGAGCCCTGACGTCAGGAAAGGCACCCAGTTCCACCTGCTCCAGCCTGGACAGCAAGAGTGCCGGAAGCGGCCCGAGAGGTCCGAGGCCACAGAGGCTACTCCGGGTGCTTAGAGATGCCGGCACAGAATTAGCCAGCTGCTCAGACACCAGCCAATTGAGAAAAGAAACACATATTCACTCATTCTCCTGGAGGAAACAGATCCTTCCACCTCTGACGCACTGTGTCCTAGCTGCTTTGAGAGACATGAACGCCAGTCCTATGTTTTCTAAGCTTGTAAAATACACAGAACACATGAGCCAGTCGGGAAGTGGGACAGCAGCAGGTGGAAAGCGCTGGAGGGTCTGAGTGCCCCCTGCCCTACCGGACATGGGAGAAGGGGACGCAGTGCACGACAGGCGGAGCGCCCACTGCAAATACACCCACGCTAGAGGCTCATCTTCATGCCGCAGGGTCGCAGTATCATACAGGTAAACGTCTTAATTCCACTCAACTCACATTAGCTGAAAAGGAAGCTCCTAACTCAATACCTGTTCAAACACCTGAGAATAGGACGTTCCTAAAAATCCTAAAACAGAAGTGACAACTGAACACGAGCAAAGTGTGGGCGCCCCGGCCGGCCAGGCTGTGGGCGAAAAGCTGCCCGTCTCTTCAGAGCCGCAGGCCCCCGGGAAACCCGCACCTCTGCACAAACCGGTGCGCCTGGCAGGACATCTACCTTTGACGCTGACTCTCCTCTCCGAGGGACACACATTATTTCCTACACACAGCAATGCAAATAATGGGACAGGCAGACTAACGCTGAACTGCAACAGCAGCTTTCCGCGGGGCCCGAGGCGCGGCGCGGGGAGAGAGGCAGGTCTTAGAGCCTCTTCCAGCCACAGCTAACGAAGGGCAGACTGAAAGCGTCAGACATCTACTCAAGTCAAACAGCCTCTAACCAAGAACGGGCATTTCAGCACAAAAAACAGATGCCGAATTGTCCTAACTAAGGTCTGAATGTCGAGAGGAAGTACGAAACAGCCACGTCTGTACCTGTCTTCTTCAGCAGATTTAGATAAACTGATCCTAAGGCTTTTCTGTGTATTGCAAGTTTGTCCTTAGTAAAGTGAACTTTGTAAGGGCAAGAACATACAACATTAACATATTAAAGTTATTGAACAACTCTATTTTTAAAACTGGTAAAGGAGAACTTGACACTGAAAATGAAGATAGCGAGCTGAGGTGGTAAGGAAATGCAAACAACAGGAGAGAAAGCCGAAGACCCTGCTATCCCAGCCACTGTCTTGGACGCGATCTGACTCATGGAGGGAACACAGTATCTTAATAGCATCTGGCCTCCTTAAATTGGAAAGGGACAGAATCAGTAAAGTGGAAACCAATTCCCGGTTTGTCTACCCCAAGGAAGGGCTGTGCAGAAATAAAAAGTGACCTGATGCAGCATTTGAAAATGGCTTAAAAAAATTAGTAGGCACTCATGCACACATTCAGAATTTATATGAATTTGTTTACAGGGTCACTTCCAACTTCAGAGCTGGGGGCAGTGTGTGCATGGAAAACGTGCTGATAAATGGCTCTCACGTCCCTCTGAGACTCCAGGCAGTCCCTGGAGACTGCATGGAGGCGAAGGCCAGCGGGAGCCCGGCCAGGGCCGCCACAGGTCTGCAAACAAGCGCCCAGGCCACAGTTCAGCGAAACCAAACCAAACCATTCATTCTTAGCACGTGAAACTCCGAGACCCTTTTTCTCTTAAAAAGCTCACCACTAGTCAAGGCCCCTGTGTCACGGCAGGTGAAGTGGCAGAGCCCACACAAGGACTGACAAGCGAGGCACCAGCCCAGTCTCGGGAGGTCGCCCTGCTAGAGCCTTGGGGGGCCTCCCTGGGGCCGCACTCTCACTGATAGAGCCCTCCTCTCCTGCACGCTGCCTACCCCTCTCCCCTCCGCACAGACGCTTCCATTCCTGGAATGAGCCGAGCCTGCCTCTACCTCCCAGGACTACTGCCCCCCGCCCCAAGTGCAGCGGGGACACCAACACCCACGCGGGCAGGCACCCAAGACCCCACCCGAGTCCCTCAGCACTCAGAGGCCCGGCTACGCACTCCCCGCTAATTCATCCCTCCACGGCCCCAGCGCTAAGAACAGCAAACAGCGCTGGAAACAGGAAACACGTGATAGACGCCAGGGGCGTGCCTCGGAGCAGGGGCTGGGGGAGCGCGGCCCCCACCATTCAGCGCCCTCGAGATGCCGCAGCTCTCTGGAGCATCACAGCGCAAGGCTTCCCTCACGCGCCCTGAACTGGGGCTCAACGGTTCTCTGTCCACTGCGCAAAGGGAGACCCAGCTCCCCGCTCGGACCCTCTGCGGAGGGGACACGGAAGACCCAGCTCCAAATCAGCTTTCAGATCACAAACAAAAACAGAGAAGCCTTCCGCTTCCAGCAAAACAACAGCCCAGTACCCTGAAAAACCTCCAGAAACGCGTTTAGCTGCACTGCTGAGCAATGTGAGATCTCACCTGGGGCTGAAACGGAGAGGGAGCGGGAAAGCAGCGTTGAGTGGAAGGCTCCACCTCCGGGGCTTCGGCAAGTGGTGGTGGCGATGCTGGGGGGCGGGGAGAGGGGAAGGGAGGGAGGCCGGTGGAGAATGCACAAGGAGGTCTCAACGGGACCTTAAGAATTCACTGCCTCAGCCGGTCCTCACACAAGCGTGGGCTCCTGATCCTCACCATCCGGGCCTGGGATCCCACAAGCAGCAAAGGAAGCTTCAACCCTAGCACTTCCTGAACCCCTGGGCCTGGAGCCAGCACAGTCCATCTAGGAACAGGGCCGTCAGCGTCAGCGGACAACACAGGATGTCCCGTGAATGAAATACCCCGGCAGGAGTACACCCAGCTACGAACCAAGGTAACTGATTTCCAGACAGTCTGGGTTCACCTGAATTCAAAACTTCCTGAACCATCCTGTCCTGAGGAGGGCCAGGGATAAACACCCACAAAGCATGAACTCAGGGTCCAAGGTCTCCAAGAGGCAGCAGGAAGTAAGCCACCACGGGTAGGAATCAGAGAAAACGGTAAATGACGGAGTCAGGCTCCAGCCCCGATACCACAAACGGAATACAGAGACTACGTTCACGATGTTTAGAGTAAGAGAAGAAACTGAAGATGGAAGCAAGGAGGAAGACCCTACCAACGAATCAGAAGGTGTCAGCTGAACAAAAAAGAAATGTCTTTTTCCAAGAATTGGAAGCACTACCCAGGAATCTCCAACCACAGAGCGTCAACAAGCTCAGCCTCCCCGCAGGACCTAAGTCCCGCCTCTCCACTACCATCACACGAGGCAACCAGTGTGTCTTGAGAACACCACCCCCTCCTACTTGCCAGGCCCCCACAAGTGCAGGGCCAGAGCTTCTCAGGCTTCTGAGGAGACCATGATGCAGGTTTCGGTTTATTACCTTTATTATGTTAATCAGGATGATACAGCTGACCCTTGAACAACGCGGCGGAACCACAGACCGTGGAAATGGAGGGGGGCCACCTGTAAGATCTTGCCCCCACATTGTAAAGGGCCAACTGGACAAACTGCTCCTATTCAGACTGGCTAAGACACTCATTTTTAAATGCTGTTTTCCTGGACAGTGGGAAACCAGGGTAACTCACTTCAGCAGACCATCGCCATAGAAAGCCCAGCCGACTCTCGCTTATTCCAGGAAGTAAATGGCCGCAAAACACTCTCTGCTCTAGTACTGAATCAATTCGGCTGGGAAAGAAGCAATCCCTTAAAATGTCCCCACGCCGCTCGCTCACCCCCGCACAGAGCCACCCTTGTCTCGGGGTCTCAGAGGACAGCGGCCTCGCTGGCTGCTAGCTCGGCCATTTTTAGAACTATGTTCATAGCCGGGCCAGGGAACCTTCAGGGAGAGAGAAATCTTTCTGGATACAGACCACTGGAGGAGAAATTCACAGACGGGTTTTATTCGTTCATCTTTAATTCCCCACAACGCCCTTTCCACAGCGAAATTTGGCAATAACTCTTGCTCACGTCTTTAAGGTCCAAACAAAATTCTGTGAATGAAGAGATACACTCACTATTATTTACATTCTAATTTCAACTTACCATTTTTTAAAAATTCAGACTTAAATTGAAGAAAGTAGGGAAAACCACTAGACCATTCAGGTATGACCTAAATCAAACGCCTTACGATTATACAGTGGAAGTGACAAACAGATGCAAGGGATCAGATCTGATGGAGAGAGCGCCTGAACTATGGGCGGAGGCTCGTGACACTGTACACGAGGCGGTGATCAAGACCATCCCCAAGAAAAGAAATGCAAAAAGGCAAATTGGGTTGTCTGAGGAGGCCTTACAAATAGCTGAGAAAAGAAGAGATGTGAAAGGCAAAAGGGAAAAGGAAAGATATACCCATTTGAATGCAGAGTTCAAAGAATAGCAAGGAGAGATAAGAAAGCCTTCCTTAGTGATCAATGCAAAGAAACAGAAGAAAACAATAGAATGGGAAAGACTAGAAATCTCTTCAAGAAAATTAGAGATACCAAGGGAACATTTCATGCAAAGATGGGCAAAATAAAGGACAGAAATGGCATGGACCTAACAGAAGCAGAAAGTCTTAAGAAGAGGTGGCAAGAATACACAGAACTATACAAAAAAGATCTTCATGACCCGGCTAACCATGATGGTGTGATCACTCACCTAGAGCCAGACATCCTACAGTGCAAAATCAAGGGGGCCTCAGGAAGCATCACTACGAACAAAGCTAGTAGAGGTGACGGAATTCCAACTGAGCTATTTCAAATCCTAAAAGATGATGCTATGAAAGTGCTGCACTCAATATGCCAGCAAATTAGGAAAACTCAGCAGTGGCCATAGGACTGGAAAAGGTCAGTTTTCATTCCAATCCCAAAGGAAAGCAATGCCAAAGAAATGTTCAAACTACCGCATAATTGCACTCATATCACACGCTAGTGAAGTAATGCTCAAAATTCCCCACGCCAGGCTTCAACAGTATATGAACCAAGAACTTCCAGATGTTCAAGCTGGAATTAGAAAAGACAGAGGAACCAGAGATCAAATTGCCAAAATCAGCGAACTGAAATGGACTGGAATGGGTGAATTTAACTCAGGTGACCAGTATATCTACTACTGTGGGCAAGAATCCCTCAGAAGAAATGGAGTAGCCATCATGGTCAACAAAAGAGTCCGAAATGCAGTACTTGGGTGCAATCTCAAAAACGACAGAATGATCTCTGTTCGTTTCCAAGGCAAACCATTCAATATCACAGTAATCCAAGTCTATGCCCCAACCAGTAACACTGAAGAAGCTGAAGTTGAACGGTTCTCTGAAGACCTACAAGACGTTTTAGAACTAACACCCAAAAAAGATGTCCTTTTCATTATAGGGGACTGGAATGCAAAAGTAGGAAGTCAAGAAACACCTGAAGTAACAGGCAAATTTGGCCTTGGAATACGGAATGAAGCAGGGCAAAGACTAATAGAGTTTTGCCAAGAAAATGCACTGGTCATAACAAACACCCTCTTCCAACAACACAAGAGAAGGCTCTATACATGGACATCACAAGATGGTCAACACCAAAATCAGATTGATTATATTCTTTGCAGCCAAAAAGATGGAGAAGCTCTATACAGTCAGCAAAAACAAGACCAGGAGCTGACTGTGGCTCAGACCATGAACTCCTTATTGCCAAATTCAGACTTAAATTGAAGAAAGTAGGGAAAACCACTAGACCATTCAGGTATGACCTAAATCAAATCCCTTATGATTATACAGTGGAAGTGAGAAATAGATTTAAGGGTCTAGATCTCATAGATAGAGTGCCTGATGAGCTATGGAATGAGGCTCGTGACATTGTACAGGAGACAGGGATCAAGACCATCCCCATGGAAAAGAAATGCAAAAAAGCAAAATGGCTGTCTGGGGAGGCCTTACAAATAGCTGTGAAAAGAAGACAAGCGAAAAGCAAAGGAGAAAAGGAAAGATATAAACATCTGAATGCAGAGATCCAAAGAATAGCAAGAAGAGATAAAGCCTTCTTCAGCGATCAATACAAAGAAATAGAGGAAAACAACAGAATGGGAAAGACTAGACATCTCTTCAAGAAAATCAGAGATACCAAAGGAACATTTCATGCAAAGATGGGCTCGATAAAGGACAGAAATGGTATGGACCTAACAGAAGCAGAAGATATTAAGAAGAGGTGGCAAGAATACACAGAAGAACTGTACAAAAAAGATCTTCACGACCCAGATAATCACGATGGTATGATCACTGACCTAGAGCCAGACATCCTGGAATGTGAAGTCAAGTGGGCCTTAGATCACTATGAACAAAGCTAGTGGAGGTGATGGAATTCCAGTTGAGCTATTCCAAATCCCGAAAGATGATGCTGTGAAAGTGCTGCACTCAATATGCCAGCAAATTAGGAAAACTCAGCAGTGGCCACAGGACTGGAAAAGGTCAGTTTTCATTCCAATCCCAAAGAAAGGCAATGCCAAAGAATGCTCAAACTACCTGCACAATTGCACTCATCTCACACGCTAGTAAAGTAAGGCTTAAAATTCTCCAAGCCGGGCTTCAGCAATATGTGAACCGTGAACTTCCTGATGTTCAAGCTGGTTTTAGAAAAGGCAGAGTAATCAGAGATCAAATTGCCAACATCCGCTGGATCATGGAAAAAGCAAGAGAGTTCCAGAAAAACATCTATTTCTGCTTTATTGACAATGCCAAAGCCTTGACTGTGTGGATCACAATAAACTGTGGAAAATTCTGAAAGAGATGGGAATACCAGACCACCTGATCTGCCTCTTGAGAAATTTGTATGCAGGTCAGGAAACAACAGTTAGAACTAGACATGAAACAACAGACTGTTTCCAAATAGGAAAAGGAGTACGTCAAGGCTGTATATTGTCACCCTGTTTACTTATATGCAGAGTACATCATGAGAAACGCTGGACTGGAAGAAGCACAAGCTGGAATTAAGATTGCTAGGAGAAATATCAATAACCTCAGATATGCAGATGACACCACCCTTATGGCAGAAAGTGAAGAGGAACTAAAAAGCCTCTTGATGAAAGTGAAAGTGGAGAGTGAAAAAGTTGGCTTAAAGCTCAACATTCAGAAAACAAAGATCATGGCATGTGGTCCCATCACTTCATGGGAAATAGATGGGGAAACAGTGGAAACAGTGTCAGACTTTATTTTTCTGGGCTCCAAAATCACTGCAGATGGTGACTGCAGCCATGAAATTAAAAGACACTTACTCCTTGGAAGGAAAGTTATGACCAACCTAGATAGCATTTTAAAAAGCAGAGACATTACTTTGCCAACAAAGGTTCGTTTAGTCAAGGCTATGGTTTTTCCTGTGGTCATGTATGGATGTGAGAGTTGGACTGTGAAGAAGGCTGAGCGCCGAAGAATTGATGCTTTTGAACTGTGGTGTTGGAGAAGACTCTTGAGAGTTCCTTGGACTGCAAGGAGATCCATCCAGTCCATTCTAAAGGAGATCAGCCCTGGGATTTCTTTGGAAGGAATGATACTAAAGCTGAAACTCCAGTACTTTGGCCACCTCATGCGAAGAGTTAACTCATTGGAAAAGACTCTGATGCTGGGAGGGACTGGGGGCAAGAGGAGAAGGGGACGACAGAGGATGAGATGGCTGGATGGCATCACTGACTCGATGGATGTGAGTCTGAGTGAACTCCGGGTGTTGGTGATGGACAGGGAGGACTGGCGTTCTGCAATTCATGGGGTCGCCAAGAGTCGGACACGACTGAGCGACTGATCTGATCTGACTGGATCATAGAAAAGCAAGACAATTCTGGAAAAATATCTGCTTCAGTGACTATGCTAAAGCCTTCGACTGTGTGGATCACAACGAACTGTGGAAAATTCTTCAAGAGATGGGAATACCAGACCACCTGACCTGCCTCCTGAGAAATCTGTATACAGGTCAAGAAACCAAACTGGACAGGGAACAATGGACTGGTTCCAAATTGGGAAAGGAGTACACCAAGTGTGTATACTGTCACCTTGCTTATATGCAGAGCACATTATGCTAAATGCCAGACTGGATGAAGTGCAAGCTGGAATCAAGATTGCTGGGAGAAATATCAATAACCTCAGATATGCAGATGACACCACCCTTATGGCTGAAAGCAAAGAGGAACTAAAGAGCCTCTTGATGAAACTGAAAAAGGGGAGTGAAAAAGCTGGCTTAAAACTCAACATTCAAAAAACTAAGATCATTGCATCTGGTCCCATCACTTCATGGCAAATAGATGGGAAAACAATGGAAACAGTGACAGACTTTATTTCCTTGGGTTCCAAAATTACTGCAGATGGTGACTGCAGCCATGAAATTAAAAGATGCCTGCTCCTTGGAAGAAAAGCTATGACAAACCTAAATAGCATATTAAAAAGCAGAGACATCACTTTAATGACAAAGGTCCAGCTAAGTCAAAGCTATGGTTTTTCCAGTGGTCATGTATGGATATGAGAGTTGGACCATAAAGAAGGCTGAGCGCTGAAGAATTGATGCTTTTGAGTTGTGGTGTTGGAGAAGACTCTTGAGAGTCCCTTGGACTACAAGAAGATCCAACCAGTCAATCATAAAGGAACTCAGTCCTGAATATTCATTCATTGGAAGGACTGATGCTGAAGCTCCAATACTTTGGCCACCTGATGTGAAGAGCCGACTCATTAGAAAAGACCCTGATGCTGGGAAAGATTGAGGGCAGGAGGAGAAGGAGACAACAGAGGATGAGATGGTTGATGGCATCACTGACTCAACAGACATGAATTTGAACAAGCTCCAGGAGTTGGTGATGGCAGGGAAGCCTGGCGTGCTGCAGTCCGTGAGGTCGTGAAGAGTTGGGCATGACTGAGCAAATGAACTAGAAATATCAAGTGACTGAATTTCATTTTTTAAAAAAAGCCTCCAAATTATGACACAAGTTTTACCCTACAAAATAAACACAAAGGCTCTGACGGCCTGCTGAGCACCTGGAGGGGAGGGCGTCCAGAGGATCTGACAGGTGCCTCGGCTGGGCCGCCATCAGCACCAGTAGCGACGGCACACGCATGGGGCTTCCACTCTGCTCCCCCAGACACAGATCCCCCAGACACACAGCCAAGCCGATCACGATCCCCCACACATCCCCCAGACACACAGCCAAGCCGATCACGATCCCCCAGACACACAGCCAAGCCGATCACGAGTCCCCCAGACACACATCCAAGCCGATCACGAGTCCCCCAGACACACATCCAAGCCGATCACGAGTCCCCCAGACACACATCCAGGCCGATCACGACCCCCCAGACACACGTCCAGGCCGATCACGATCCCCCAGACACACATCCCCCAGACACACGTCCAAGCCGATCACGATCCCCCAGACACACATCCCCCAGACACACAGCCAAGCCGATCACGATCCCCCAGACACACAGCCAAGCCGATCACGAGTCCCCCAGACACACGTCCAGGCCGATCACGATCCCCCAGACACACGTCCAGGCCGATCACGATCCCCCAGACACACGTCCAGGCCGATCACGAGTCCCCCAGACACACGTCCAGGCCGATCACGAGTCCCCCAGACACACGTCCAGGCCGATCACGAGTCCCCCAGACACACGTCCAGGCCGATCACGAGTCCCCCAGACACACGTCCAGGCCGATCACGATCCCCCAGACACACGTCCAGGCCGATCACGATCCCCCAGACACACGTCCAGGCCGATCACGATCCCCCAGACACACGTCCAGGCCGATCACGAGTCCCCCAGACACACGTCCAGGCCGATCACGAGTCCCCCAGACACACGTCCAGGCCGATCACGAGTCCCCCAGACACACGTCCAGGCCGATCACGATTCCCCCAGACACACGTCCAGGCCGATCACGATTCCCCCAGACACACGTCCAAGCCGATCACTAGACGAGCACCAGGCAAGCTGCAAGTGACGGGCACTCCATAGAACACCTGGCCAGTGCTCCGCAAAACTGCTACAATCACTCAGACAAGGAAAGTCTGAGAAGTGGTCACAGTCAGGAGGGGCTTATGGAGAGAGGACAACCAAAAGCCACAAGCTGCCTTGCATTATATCCTGGGTCAGAAAAAGGCTATCAAGGGAAAACTACGGAAATCTAAATAAGGTATGGTCTCTCGTGAGTAGTAACATATCAACAGTGTTCAGTATTGGTAACAGATACACCACACGCATATAGACATCAACATGGGGAACCGGGTGCGTAAGAACTCAGTCACTGATTTAAAAGACGCTTGCTCTTTGGAAGAATAGCTATGACAAATTTAGACAGTGTATTAAAAGGCAGAAACTAAGGCTTTTCCAGTAGTCATGCATGGATGTGAGAGCTGGACCACAGAGAAGGCTGAGCACCCAAGAATTAATCATTTCAAACTCTGGTGCTGGAGAAGATTCTTGAGAGTCCCTTGGATAGCAAGAGATCAAACCAGTCAATCCTAAAGGAAATCAACTCTAAATATTCATTGGAAGGACTGATGCTGAAACTGAAGCTCTGATACTTTGGCCACCTGATGCCAACAGCCGACTCACTGGAAAAGGCCCTGATGCTGGGAAAGATTGAGGGCAGGAGGAGAAGGGGACGACAGAGGATGAGATGGTTGACTGGCATCACTAACACAATGGACATGAGTTTGAGCAAGCTCAGGGAGACAGTGAAGGACAGGGAGGCCTGGCGTGCTGCAGTCCACGGGGTTGCAAGGAGTTGGCCGCAACTGAACAGCAACAACAAGAAGCCTCTGTGTGCGCACGCTCGGTCGTGTCTGGCTCTTTGCCACCCCGTGGACTGTAACCCTCCAGACTGCTCTGTCCATGGGATTTCCCAGGCAAGAATACTGGAATGCGCTGACCTTTCCTACTCCAGGGGATCTTCCTGACTCAGGATCAGCCCACATCTCTCATGTCCCTGCATTGGCGGGCGGAGTCTTTACCACTGCGCCACCTGGGAAGCCCTCTCTAATATCATCCTAATTTTTCATGAGTGTAAAATTATTCTTAAAAAATGAAGTTATTTTTTAAAAACTTAAGAATTTTAAGAACTAGACTTCCCCAATCATTTAAATATTGACTAAAAATCCCAACATTTCTAACCACTACAATCCTAAGTCCAATAAAGCAGCCTCCCTTTAATGGTCACAGATTAAAAATGAGAAAACACAACAATGATGAAGAGCTGCTGCACAGCCTCACTGAGTTGCTCGGCGAAATGATGAATATGTCCAGCTTCTGGTGGACGAGCACAGGCCCAGTCCACCCCGAGCCACCAGGAAAAATGGACAACATTTGAAAAACAACGTGTGCCAAGACATCAAAGGCAGGGAAGTTCCAAGGCCCCAGAAGAGGATAGCAAAGGCAGGGCTGACTGCATCCAGGGGCCCCACCTGCACTTACTGGCAGGAGTCAGAAGCCCAGTGGGCCCCCAGCAGGGGTCAAGCGCCGCCCCCCCAGAGAAGCAGTCCAGCACAAGGGCTCCATCAGGAAGCGCACACGGGAGACACGCCGGGAGACACACCGGGCCTCTCAAACCCCAGAGCGCGCCCGCCGGCAGGGCCTCTGACGGACACGGGGGCGCCGACTGACATACTGCCGGACAACAGACAGTGCAGCGCCGCAGCTTCACACCATCTTAACTGTTCCTCCAAAATAACGACTGCATTTAAAAAAATACCAGTATACCAAAACATAAGATTAGATGTCCCCAAACGAAAAGACCAGAGGGAGAATGAGTTTAAACAGATCTAACAGAGGTCCAAATATTACAGTTACCAGATACCTTTTTGACTGATACGCAAGAGAAATTAGATAACAAAATAATTTCAACAGATGACTTGAAATTATTTAGGAAAAAAAGAATGAAATTCTAAAATCAAAAACAAGTACGATGAAAGTTAAAATCTCAAATATAGAAAATACAGGCCTAAGAGCAGATCCAGAAGAGCTGAAGAGACAGTGATTAGGACAGAGTGAAGGGCACATCTGGGCTGAAGGTCACAGAGCGAACAGCAAGAAGACAGGAAGGAGCACACAGAACGTGGCAGAAAGGGCCCAGCGTGCGGCACCAAGCAGAGGAGAGAAACGGGGGCAAGCCAGACTGCTCCAAACCCGGCAACACGCATCAGCCAAAGAATGCCGTGAACTCTAAGCAGAGCAGACACGAAGGTACAGACGCACACCCCCCGAGACAGCACAGATGCTCAGAACCAAGTCAGAAACACTGCCCCCAAACACAGCAAGACCCTGCCAGAGGCATGCGGAAAAGCCTTTCAAAAGAGGTCAGCAGCTCCAGGGGTCGGGAGCGGGCACTGAGGGGCGGCACCAGGCTCCACCGCGGGCTGTGCAATAGGGCAGAGGCAGCAGGGGAGGGAGCGTGATGACGCCCGAGGGCGCGGCCGGGAAGGAAACGATGAACCGAGGGGGCCAGGTGTCTGGCTGCCTGAGCAGGATGGGGAACGGGGACGGTGAGGAGGAGCCTGGAATTAAAGGTGCTGGTGCGCACTCGCGGCTGTCAGTACACTGAGACAAGTGAATACAGACGCACGGGTATAAAACAGGAATCTCGGGAATCCAGTGATACCAGTGTATAAATAAATAAGCAGAGAGAGGAGAGACCATCTCTTCACAGCAGAATAGTAACTAATGATGTAGAAGGAATGATGGAATCTGGATAATTACACTTTGATAGCTGTCACATTAACCATTAATTCAGCCAAGAAAATGCTCAGATGCCAACTACAGGGTCAGAGTCTGATGAGGAAATGGACATTTACATGGTTTCAAGGAACTTCCACTGTAAATATTTATTAATTACAAAGAGTAAAACAGTTAACTTTACAGTGAGACCACCACCTCAGTCAGGTGACCAGAGTTAACAGAGCCCGTGACAGGACAAACAGGAGTCACATGCTGCCCGACAGAGCAAAGGCATCTAAGCCAAGATAATGGATTGCATTTAGTTTTCTTGTCTCTTTAGAACCTATGAATATGATCAGTTCTTCAGACTTTCCTTGATATTCAAGACGTTGGCACTTCTGAAGATCACAGGATGGTTATTTTTTAATATCCCTCCATTTGGTTTGGTTTGGATGTTTTCCCATGATCAGACTTAGGTTTTGTGTGGTTTTTGTAGGGATGTTAGGGAACTTACTGCATCTTATCAGGCAGCACGTGAACCTTCTTGGGACAGCTGATGAGCTCTGAACAAGGTCTGTGGATCAGAGGCAGTAATGCATGAATGTTAATTTCCTAACCTTGACAGCTGTACCGTGGTTATGTGGGAGAATGTCCTTGTTTGTAAGAATTACACATTAAAGCCACGGTTCTCAAACCTTAGTGTGTACCAGAACTGGCTGGAGGACTCCCTAAAACAGGTTCCAGGCCCCATCACCAGGGACTGCTCCAGGGCTGGGGCCTGAGAACTGGCATTCCTCATGGGCGCCCAGGTGCCCTGACACGCGACCACACTCTGAGAATCCATGTGTCAGGGCGACTGAAGATCACGGGCGTGATGCTCATCACTGACAGAGGTTCGGAAGTTAGTTTTCTGTTCCTGTTCTTTTGTAAATTTGAAAAATTCCAAGATGAAAATCAGAACAACTTAAAGAACATCTTAACCAATAAGGGTGAGACTCTGCTGTCAGCAAAACTTCCTCAAACAGAAGGACCACGACCTACAGGAAGGTGTGCAGACCAGGGAGGCTTCAGCAGCAGGGCAGCCAGGGGTCAGTGTGTGTGAACTGACCGCATGAACAATAACCACAGTGTCCCGAAGGTCTACATAGACAGTGACAGAAACAGCACACAGGAGCCGGGTAAAGGGAAGCAGTACTCCAGGGGCCGGTACTGTGGGACTAGAGGACCACCAATGCACATGACAAGTCAGCAAATCAAGGCTGAGCACTGTAATTACCAGGTCGGCCACTAAGAAACTATGGAAGAAATCATAAGTAGTAAGCGAACAGTAGGGGAAATGGAATAAAAATGTTAAAAAAAAAAAATTAAAAAAAACACTTTAATCCACAAGCAGGCAAGACAAAAAAAATAAATACAAAGAAGAGGTAAGAGAAATATAAAATATATAGTTAACATAAACTATTTAAACACAAATGTGTCAGCAATTGCACTAAATGTGAACAGATAAACATCCCCCATGGTTAGACTGGGCAAAAACTGAAGACAAAGCTGTTCTCAGGTTAGAAGGTGTCCACCGGAAATACAAAGATACAGAAAGAATGAAATTAAAAGATGTGGAAAAAGCACTACCATGCAAATATTAACCAAAGGAGGGCTGTGGATGTTATGGAAGTGACCAGTGAAGTACCCTGAAGGTAAGAACCAGCACCAACGATGCAAGGAGAATTTAATCACACAGAGAAGGACTGATGCTGAAGCTCCAAAACTCTGGCCGCCTGATGTGAAGAGCCAACTCACTGGATAAGACCCTGATACTGGGAAAGATTGAGGGCAGGAGAAGAAGGGGGAGATAGAAGATGAGAGGTTGCATGGCATCACTGACTCAATGGACGTGAGTCTGAGCAAGCTCCGGCAGACAGTGGAGGGCAGAGGAGCCTGGTGTGCTGCAGTCCATGGCGTCGCAAAGAGTCGGACATGATTTAGCTATTGAACAACAAAAGGGTAACCCTATTAGGAAAGTGCAGCAATTCTAATCGCGTGTAAGTCTAATAATGCAACCTCAAGATATATACAAAGCAAAACCTGCCAGAACTAAAGGAGGAACAGACCCACAGACAGTGGCAGCCTCCCCAGACCTCTCACGGCAAACTGACAGAGGGAGCAAAAAGAGTCAGCGAGGAGAGAGACCGTCTGAGTACCGTGACTAACAGACTTCCCTTCAAGGGCGCTGCAAGAGCCCGGCCACGATGGGCGGAATGGCCTTCTCCTCCAGGACCATGAACCGCCGCCAAGGTGATCAATGCTGAGCCGAAAAGTCAGTCTCAGCCGCTTTCCAAGGACTGAAGTCACAAGGCTATTTGTGACTAGAGGAGTTAAGCCAGAAACCAGCAACAAAAAGACCATTAGAAACACTCCGCCTGTTTCTAAATTATCTAATATAATTCAAATTAGCACAATAGCCAAAAAAGAAATCAGACTAAAATTAGAAAATATTTTGAATTGAATGATAATGAAAACACAACATCAAAAACTATGAGATCTAGTTAATTAAGCCAAATTTAGAGGGCAATGTGACCAGCTTTACATGCATATATTCAAAGGCACGACAGGCAGAAAATCAATGATCCACCCACTCATACTAAGAAGTTAGAAAAACAGCAAATGAAAGGGGAAAAATAAGGAGTAGTCATCAGTGATGGAACATACAACAGTACAAGCAAGAAGCTGGCTCCCTGAATGACGAGCTTCTTTCAAGAGTCTGAAATAGAAGGAGGGAAAACACCAGGACTGGTAACAGGATGGAGAAGCGGACAGGGTCACCATCAATGTGATCGAACTAAAAACGCTAAAAAGGACATTTTGAACAACTTAATGCCAAGAAATTAGAAAATATGAAACGGAGGCAAATTCTTCAACAAACACAACTTTGAAAACCCAAGAAGAATCCTGAATATTCCGCATCTATGAAAGTGAGTTATGATGAAAAGCATTTCCACGTGGCTCCCCCAGTCAAGCCTTCTCAACACTGTAGCAAGGAGTCATGACGACCGTGAGCAAACCCTTCCAGAGAGCTGAAATGAGGACCCCCTCTCAACTTAGTGCTTGCTGTCAGCATGATCTTGCTGACAAACCTGACTAGGATACTATAAGAAGCTCACAGTAGGACTTCTCCGGGAAACCAAGGTTGGCCTTGCACTAGAAAATCAACCAATGTAATTTTATGACCACAGTAACAGAAAGAAGAGAAAATCACCCATGACAAAAAGTGCAATAACGCTCAACATCCATACTCAACAGCAGCTCCTTGGAAACTCCTACTAAAACGGAACTTCCCTGATCTTGGAAAGAGGATCTATGACTAACCTGGCTACTCAACGCTTTGGTGAATTACTGAGAACTCTCTCCATGAGATCAGAGACAAGAGAAGGATGAACACTGTCATGATGTCTATCCAGCCATGAACCAGAGATGCACCCCATACAGTAATGTTAAGAAAAAGTCTGAAGATTAGAAAGACACTGTCCTCCCTTGCTGGCACGCTCTCCCCTTCTCCCATGGGGACTGTCAATGCCCGCTTGGCCGCAGCTTTAATTCCTGAGAGCCCCAGTGCCTCCCGCAGCCACCACGATGCTGGCGTGGCTGCTGCACACGTCTCCCACATCTGCCAGTGCAGAATTCAGCGGCGTGGCTGCGCTGTGCTAGTCTTCCTGCTGTTTATGAGGAGTGGCAGTGGCTTTTCACTTGCATTATTGACATAAAGTTTCCTTTTAAAATAAATTTGTGGGAAAAAAAAGGTACCACATTTTTTTAATGTGAACGGCAGGGCACCTGACCTGCAGCTGTGACCTGAAGGGCAAGGTGCCCTTGGGGCACTTGAGTGGGCACCTCTGCTCACTCGGGTTCTGCAGGCGCCAGAGCCTTCATGCATTTACTCCGTTTGTTTGTTAGTTCAATGATTTATTCTGCTAAATATTCACTGAGTGCGTACCAGGCGCCAGAGCTGTCCCAGGCCCTGGGAACAACGCTGTGCGTGACACAGACAAGAATCCCTGACCTCAGACAGGCACTGACATCAGAGTGGGAGGAAACAGAAAATAAACAGAAGGTAAGACAGAGAACCTTAAATGACGATGGCAACTGCTGGGGAGAAAACTGAATTCCCAGAAGAGGGTAGGGCAGAGCCGCTGTGAGCTGGGGGAGCTGAAGTTCAGGTCTTGGTCATGGTCCAGGAGGACCTTGCCAAGAAGGTGACAGGTGAGCAGAAGCCCGCAGGGGTGAGGGGGGTGGATAGGATGCTGGGGGAGAATCGTACAGGTCCACACAGGGATGCAGAGTGCAGCTCAGTGCTCCTGGGACATTCACGAGGTAGGAAGGAGGCCCCTGCGGCTGGACCAGAGGGAGGGAGGTCTCCGGTTGTCGAGAGGGCTCTGGCTTGTCCTCTGCAGGATATAGGGAGGTAAAAAGATGGGTGTGATGTACTTGGTGGGAACGTCCTGGTCTCTGGTTAAAAAACAAGCTGTACAGGGAGCGGGCAGAAGCAGGGCAGTCAGCTAGGAGGCATGCCAGTGTGGACCAGGGCGGTCACTGAGGATGTTCTGAACGGTGCTCAGACTGCGGACAGAACCAAGAGTATTGAACTTTTATATTCTGTCCAGTCTGTACTGGAAAGTGAGAAAGAGGTCGGCTGACTTCTGGGTTTCTGGCCTCAGGAGCTGGAACTCCGGAGCTGGGCGTGGCAGGATGAGCTCAAGCAGGAAGGCCGCGGCCACCACGTGGGGCAGCCCTGATGCCAGGCTTGTCGAGGCCGCTGGGTCACCACGTGAGGGGCAGGGACAGCACTCGGGGGCAAGGCCCCCGGCCCGGCAGAGCAGCGTGGGGGCAGCAGCTGTGGTGACGGGCCACTCAGCCCCCTAACCCACGCCCGCCAGCTCCTCTCAGAGGATGTGAAACACAGACGCGCATCAGGAAGAGAGAAACACGAACCGCAGGGACCTCGAGCGACAGCTTTACACTTTCATGGTCCTCCCCAAATATCTATGCTGAAAGTCACTTCGAAAGCCACCGAAGAACTTACTTAAAAGCAAATGCCAAGTATCTCATGTAAGAAGGAAAGCAGTGATGTCCTCGGGCACCAGTCAGTGCTGTGCCAGCAATGTGCAGACACAACTCAGAGAACTACAGTCACACAACAATGCTGAACTCAGATGCCAACTCGTCCATGCGCTGACCGCCCTTGCCCAGAGAATCCCATGGACAGAGGAGCCTGGTGGGCTACAGCCCATGGGATTGCGAAGAGTCGGACATGACTGAGCAAGTAACACACGTGAGCACTGACCGCCCAGCTTGAAGTTCTGATTTAAATACAGTTATTCTGCGCTTCTGCCGATAACCAATCACAGCCACCGCGGACGTTCTCACTACCCCACTGGAGCTGTGACTCAGGAGTGATCACTGCTGGCCAGGTTCCAGCATAGAGCTTCCAGAGCCCTCCAAGTTTACCCAGTCCTGCCCCGACAACTCTCCACGCCACTCTGAACGAAGCCTGTGGACCTGCCCAGCTCTCACGCCTGCGCTTGTCCTCCCCGAGGGCGCCCGTGCACCCTAGGCCTCTGCAGAAGCGCACACCTCCCCTCCTCGAGGATGGCACACCGTGACACCAGGCCTGAGAGCTGACGGGGAAGGACAGAAACTGAGGAGCAATGACAGGCTGGCCCAGATGGTTTCCCAGGAGAGCAGCGCCCTGCGTGTGGCCCTGCTGCTGGAGGAGCTGCACAGCAGACATGAAGGCAGGCAGGAGAATCATTTCAGCGAAAATGGAGCTTGCTCACGGAAGCAGACCCACAGAGAGCACGCTCCTGAACTGACTTTTCACAGGCTGTCTGACACCCACTGCTCAAGGGCCTTACCTCTGTGAACTCCTGGAAGACCTGGTCACTCTGGTGGGCACCGATGGTGACCTCTGGGAGGAAGACAGGGATGGATGTGTAATTCAGCACCTCCAACTTATCCTGAACCCTGGAAAGTCAGACAGGTGTCAGACAGACTGAACATCAAAATCAATATAGTAACATCAATAATCAATACAATAAACTCTGGAAAGTCGGACAGATGTCGGATAGACCAAACATCAAAATCAATACAGTAACATCAATCATCAATACAATAAATCCAGGAAAGTCAGACAGATGTCATACAGACCGAACATCAAAATCAATACAGTAACATCAATAATCAATATGGCACACTAAACACCAAAGTCAATACAATAAAGTAAGCCATTAGGCTGATTGTTTAAAACATCCACCCCCTTCACCTCAGAAGCCAAACTTGCCCCAAAGAGCCTGTGGGGCTGTGGGAGCCACCCTCCCAACACCACTCTCAGGACAGACCGTCTTTTAGGAGTCCCACGGCCACAGGCGACTCCCTTTGGGGAAAGGACACAGATGTGAAAACATGAAGCAGGACCTGTGTGTGCTCTGAATACAGACACAGCAGGGATACAAAGGTGAGAGCCAGCACCACCTGTCACAGGGCTGCTCGCGTGGCCAGCGCCCACGAAAAGCCTGCACGACTGATGATGCCTGAGGGCCCGAGCGGACAGCCACTGTCATGGCCGGAACGCCGCCGCCAGCTCAGCACTCGCCTGGGGGCCCGCCGTGTGGGGACCGATGCCGGGAGCAGAGGCTGAGCAGGGCACGCAGAGGAGGCTGGGGCGGGGACAGCCCCGCGGGATGCCTGCTGCACCCCTGCTTTTCTCAGCGCCGAGACACACCATCAGAGGACTCACTCCCTGTCTTGCCATTTTATTCTGAATGCTAAAATGTTTATGCTTTGTTATAATTTGCTTACTTTAAATTTACTCTGACTATAACTACTAGAAGATGAAAAGCATTTTGAGTGCTTTTAGGAAGAAACGTTAAGTCTCCTTTCTTCAGGGCTCAAAACCAAGAAAATGATTATTTTAAAAGGCCCTTTTCCCATTAATGACTTATAATGGCAGAAGATGCCTCTGCTGAAATGGCCCAGATGGAAGCTAAGTGGATCTGGCTCTCGGCCACGCTGTGAGGACCCTGGGTGGGCCCGGCCCCTCCTCCCCGGGGACCACAGGGCACTGAGAACCTGCGACAGGCTGCATGCGAGTGACCGGAGGCGGAAGCCTGCCCCAGCGTCACTCGCAGGACCGACAACGCTGTAACCAGATGCCATCCCCAGGGCACGCTGCTGGGACGACTGCTTCCCTAAGTGTGCTCATGTGGGTGTCACTGGTCATGCACACAGCTATCACATATACTCAATATGAACGTTTTCTCTTCCTTTTAACTGTAAACTGGTTTACAGAATATCTTTCATAAGCCTGTGTCAATAAAGTACATGTCTTCACTTTTAACACAAATGGAATTATTCTATACTTATTATATGCTGATGTGCTCAGTCGTGGCTGATTCTTTGTGACCCCACAGACTGTAGCCTGCCAGGCTCCTCTGTCCACGGAATTTTCCAGGCAAGAACACTGGAGTGGGTTGCCATTTCCTTCTCCAATACTTATTATATAGTAAGGATATTTTTTAAGGTGATCTCACTGTAAACAATTTCAAATAAAAATGAATCTTGTGTTTTTAAATATTAATAAATATCAAACTGGGGTATGATTTGGTTTTGTCTATAGTTTAGAAAACCTAAAAACATACTGAAGAATTGAAAAGAACAAACTGACCTAGGAACGCGTGTGACAGAGACCAACAGCGCCATCTACATTCAATCTGGAAGAACTACAGTTCACACACCCCCTTACAGAAAACGTGGTGTTTAGTCACTAAGTCCTGTCCGGCTCTTTTTCCAACACCACGGACTGTAGCCCACCAGGCTCCTCTGTTGCTCTGCCCATGGGATCTGTCAGGCAAGAATACTGAAGTGAGTTGCCATTTCCTTCTCCAGGGGATCTTCCTGACCCAGGGATTGAACCAACCTCTCCTGCGCTGGTAGGCAGATTCTTTACCACTGAGCCACCTGAGGCGCTCTCAAAGAGGGTGTATCTTTGAACAAATATCTTCAAACCACTTTTGAAGATTAAAAAAATAATCTATAGAGACTGTTCTACCACATATTCAGCCTTGTGTAAACTGCTCATTCACCCTGAGCTTCCGCGATGACTAAGCAGAGCCCTTGGAGCCTCTCTCCCGTAAACCCAACTCTGGGCCTCCAGAAACTAGACACATTCCAGACTGAAGATAAGCAGGGGACGGACACAACAGGACGCATTTCATGACTCAGGAAGCTAAAGCGGTGAAAGGAAACATTCTGTTTACAGAGCATTTAGTCTAATTAAGGAGAGTCAAACACTGACAGAACGTCCCCTTCACATCCCAGCCCAAAGTGTCCCCATGAGAAGACAGCGCGTCCCCGAGGCTGATTCACAGAACGAGGTGCTCTGCCACGTAATTTCAAAACAACAGTGAGGCAAGAAGGGAAAGAAAAACAGTAAATTATGACTTACGACTCAACTGTTTCCCAATTAACGGAATGCTTACACTTTCTCCTAAATCATGTCCAAAGCTATCTTTTAGCTTCTCCTGAGTGGCAAAGTTCTGCATGAAACCATACAATTCTGATACCAAACGCCTACCCTCCAGTTTCGTCACACTGGAATTCTCTTGGAAAGACAGCCTCCAGAAGTCGTAGAAAACACACGTCCCCGTGATGAGGCAGCAGGGGCAAGAAGGGAGCCCCAGCTCTGGAGGAGGTGGGCCCGCAGCCCTGCATGGAGAAGGCCCGACTGGGAACGCGTCTCCAGCACAAAAATGAAGCAAGCAGGGCAGCAGCGGTCAGTTACGGATTACGGATGTGAACACAAAACACTATCAAGGTTGAATAGGTACTCACACATACATGATTACACACCAACACACATTCTGAGATGTACAAAAGTGCTCTAAACCAATAATCTGGTCAGGTTCTGAACAAAATGAGTATAGCTGGTAAATGGCAGGTTTACTGTAATTATCTTAGAAAATAGTCATAATTTTGCTTGAGTCTCCCACATTAAGAAATAGCACTTAAGTGAAAATAAGCAGAATTACCGTTGTAAATTGTTATGAATTATCCTTGGGAGGCAGAGGAGAAAAAACTGGGATGGGGAAAAAGCAATCCTGTTGATGAAGAAGTGATAAGTCACCCACATGGCTCAGTCCCCGCAAATGTCAGGGGCCGGGACAGCACCATTTTATGTTTTTCTAGTACTCTGCCCAGCAGGAGCTGGTATGACAAGAATCATGCATATGCCCACGTCAAATCAAAGTCTGGAAAAGTCAGAGGGGCGCAGGAGAAAAGGAGGCTCACAGGGCGAGCCTAGGAAAATGCTCAGGCCCTGAGGGGGTTACTGGGCAGGTGGGGACGCGACAGGCTCAGGACACCCTGCATCCTGACGGCAGAGGCAGGGCAGACGATGAGGACTCTGAACTAATTCTGGGAAATGGAACCTGGATTCACGCCTCGACAGGCACGCCACAGAAAGGTTCTGAGTAAAGGGAACACAGGGTCACTGTGGCACTCGTGAAGATCAGCTGCGGGCAGGCACACAGGGATGGGTGGGGTGAAGAACAATGAATCGAGGAGCGAGATCCAGAACCAGGGCCTGCAGCCCCACCCTAGCGGCAGGACCTGGGGAAGGGGCGGGGTCAGGAGGGAAAAGGCGGGCTTAGGCAGATGATCCCCGGGACGGGGCAATGACCCCACCAGGACCCCAAACAAAACCTCCCCAACCATATAAAACACCCTAACAAATGCAAAAGACCTGAAATCACACGAACTGTGTTCTCAGACCACAACAGAATTAAACTAGAGCAACATTTTATAGCATCAAATGCATACATATATTAGAAAGGAAGAAAGATCTAAAACCAATCACCTAAGCTTCTACCTTAGGAAACTGGAGAAAGAAGGGCAATTGAAGTCTAAAAGAAGCAGATTAAAAAAAAATAACAAAAACTGGAATAGATGTCAAGGAAACTGAAAATAAGGAAACAGAGAAAATAAGGACTTCCAGAATACAGGTTCAAGTGTGCAAGCTGGCACACATTTTCTGGAGAACAATTTCAAAACACACAGTAGCTGTAAAATGCGTTCACATAATCTGACCCATAACTCCACTTTCATACTTTAGGAAAGTAACCTGAAATGGAATAAAAAGAAGTACAATATGCTCATTACTGTTATTATAAATATGAAGAAGTGAAAATAACCCAAAAGACTGATACTAAAGAAATGAAAAGGACTATGCCTATATTTCAGAGATCAACTTTTTCTGTAAAGGGCCTATGTATGGCTTCAAAAATGTACCTTCTTTTCCTTATAATCCTTTAAAAATGTGAGGACCATTATTGGCAGCTGAGGCCTGGATGGGCCCCCAGGCCATGGTCCCCCACCGCTAACTTGCCTCATTCAGAAGATTTATGAGGCATGAGTAGCCATTAAAAAACTGATTTTAAATATTTAACAAAATAGGGACACACTCTTATTAAAAGTTACCGTACGAAGACATATGCCGGATAATTTTTATTTAGAAATACAGGAACACACAAACACTTTAAGAAAGACGGGAAGAACCCGCATTAAACTCTGACACCTCCCGTGATGCGGGTCTGGCCTGGACTTGGGTT
The DNA here is from genome assembly GCF_019923935.1 of Bubalus bubalis. Lineage (NCBI taxonomy): Eukaryota > Metazoa > Chordata > Mammalia > Artiodactyla > Bovidae > Bubalus > Bubalus bubalis. The sequence goes on from NC_059162.1 coordinate 118,556,479, forward strand.
TCACGGCTCTGACCTCCCCGGCTTGAGCCCACAGTGCTCCTCCCCGTTAAACTCATTGCACACTCGCACCCGGCCTCCTGCCCTTGCCCACTCACGGCCCCTCCAGAGCTCGGCCTCCCCGCGACAGTCCTCTCCCCACCCCTGGGCAGCACCCTGGACCCACTCCTCCCTCAAGCCTCCAACACTGCCTCCCGCCCTCGCGGCCACTCTGGACTGATGACCTGTCTCTCACCTCACTATGAAGACAGGAGCCACCTGCGGAGAGCTCTGAGAGCCCAGGTTCTGGCCCCCCAGCCCGCCCCTCCCCTCCCTGCCCCGCCCCCGCCCCGCCCCTGCCCCGGTGGCTCCCCACCCTGCCCCACCAGAACTCACAGCATCCTCAGTTTGTGCAACTTGCGGTCGTTCTGATCCAGCCACGGGCCTTTGTCATACTTCAGGTACTCAATATCCTCGACCACCTGCGCACAGGGATTTAACAGAGGACTTAACAGAGAACATTAAGCACATGACAAACCACAGACCCCCGACAGGATCATGCCCTAAGGGTCAGAAAGAAAGGTCTGATGGTCAGCCTTCAGTGAAGTGGGGGGTTGAGGGGTGAGCCCCATGCGGGCGCTGGGCCGGCTGACCCCCGGTGGTGTGGCAATTCCCCACAGGCTGGGAGGACGGGGCAGGCCCGGGGCGTGGGCAGACTGGAGACGGCAGGGGCTGGGGCGCAGAGGGGAGCCAGGCCTCCTCCAGATTCATTTCCTCCCACAACTTGACTCCAGGAGGCAAGTCTCATCCACTAAAGCAACAGCAGGACAAGAGAATACACACAATCCCTAGAGCTCCAAGAACCCACACTCCTTAGCCTGCAGTCTGGACAGCCTGACCTCCCAGTGGGCTGGCCTTTTCAAACACATTCTCCCCCAAAACACGCCAAACTCAGGGACTTCTTTAGGTTCCAAGAATGTGAGCACATTCAGTTATGAACTCCAGTGATAACACAGTCTCGGGGAACACGCACGATTCTTCTGCTCAGACCCATGCCATGTAAAGCCTCTGCCAGAGGGACAGAAATAACCTGAACACAAGGAAACGGACATCACAGACAGAGCAGCCTGGAAGGAAACGAAGTGCAGCCTCGTTTCCAGGCAGAAAGAAGCAAGCCTAAGAGAACCCCCAGAGCTGGGCCAGAGCCTGCCTGGACCGTGGGCCCCCCAGCCTGCTGCTGTGGAGAAGGGCCGGCTCTCTCCCCGCGCGGGGGAGGCGCCGAGGCTCTGCTGCCCTTAAAGCAGCCGCCTCTGCAAAGCTGTCTGCTGTCACCATCTACTCCTCAACTCCAGACCAAAAGCCTGTATCTTCTTTTAAAATTTTTAAACTTTTTAAAATAAGTAATTGGCTTCCCTGGTACCTCAGCTGATAGAGAATCTGCCTGCAATGCAGGAGACCCCACTTCAATTCCTGGGTCGGGAAGATCCCCTGGCAAAGGGAAAGGCTTCCCATTCCAGTATTCTGGCCTGGAGAATGTGTATAGTCCCTGGGGTCATAAAGAGACAGACATGACTGAGTGATTTCACTTTCACTTTTCAATTGATACTTAATATAAAATATGGGATTTTTTTTTAACCAAATGATGGTCATTTGCCTCAATACCCTTTAAGAGATAATCCAGTTTCTTCTATTTTTATCATCGTTTAAAGCACTGACTTTTCTAACCGTGGGCACACGCGCACCTGTTTCTGGACTCCGCTCTGTTAAACCACCTATTATTTCTTTTATTAATAGCGCAGTGCCTTCATTACCGTAAATCTGTAATATATTTTTACCCTTGGGAAGGAAAATGTTATTCTTTTTCAAAAACTGTTTTTAAGCTGGAGGATAACTGTCTTACGATGCCGTGCTGGTTTCTGAAGCGCAACACGGAGACTCATCTGTAACCCTGTAAACCCCTCCCAAGCCTCTCCCTCCTCCCTCCCCGCTCCCGCATCCCACCCTCCAGGTCATCACAGAGACAGGCTGGGCTCCCTGTGTCATATGCCACCTTCCCACCAGCTGCCTATCCAAATGTTTTGATTACTCAAGCTCTCCTGAAAATGGCAGAGGGTGACCTGCACCCACTACTTTGGGGAAAGCTGGTATCTTTATGTGGTCGACCCCAAACAACACGATCCAGAGTCGAAACCCAAGCATGACCTGGAGACGGGCTTCCTTGTGTGTGGACAGTGGTTCCTCCACATCCTTGATGCCATGAGGCGTCGCTGTGTTTCCTACTGAGGACCGCACGCTGTGCGGCAGTGTGGGGTTTACTACTGAGAAAATCCACGTAAGAGCGGAACCTCGCAGTTCAAACCCCTGTCGTTCAAGGGTCAACAGTCTCAATAAATCTTACCTATTAACTAATCCAATGCTCAATTTTAACATAACCCCAAATTCCTTGCATCTCCACCCTTTGATAATTTTAAGATCCTAGAAAGTGAATAACTTAAAGGAAAATCAAAACGTCATGCTCAGAGAAATGTGATGGGAGGGGCGAGGCACTTATATCAGATCACAAAACACAGATGCTTCTAACATCAGGAGGAGCCGAACTCATCACTTGATTTGCAAAACCCCTATACAGGAGTTAAATTTAAGAAAAATTATAAAATGTTCAGCCGTTTTCTTACCTTTTCTGCATCCTGAGCTTCCCATGCATTGTACTGCAGAACCTCGCATTTCTCACTGTAAGAGGAAATGAGATGCTTTCCTGTAAGTCTTCCCAGCGGACATCACTGCACAGACGAATACCTGACGCCAGTCGCCCACTCTAAACAGAAACGCCTGCATTCTCTGAACTGGCTCTCAGGGCATGGCCGGCCAAGAAGGGCAAACCCGAGGCAGGGCTGTGCCCAAGGCTGGATGGTAGTAGCGGCAGGCCTGTTTTCTCACCTGACTGGACTGCCCCCACCGCACAGGCAGGAGGCTGGTGTTTACGGGCAGGGACACGGATCGGCTCCGCGGGCACGCAAACCTCCACCAGCGGCAGCACGCATTGCAGGAAGGCGCAGGGAGCCCAGGGCCGCGCTGGGCCACACGGACAGCAGCCGGTGGGGCTCAGGAGGGTAGGGCAGACGGGGTGGCGGGAGGGACACGTTACTTGAGCTGCTGTAATTTTGGAGAGCCCAGCATCTGACCATCTGCCCTGCTGGGCGAGGATGTGAACTTTCTTGGCTCCACAGGAGATTCACCAGCCACCAGAGAGCAAGTGCGGGGCTGGGTTCACCTCCTAGGAGGAGGCTGTCTGACCTCCAGCAGGACGCAAAGCAGCCCCTCGGAAGCCCAGGCCCATGTAGGGGTATGAGCTGACTCCCTACTCAGCTCGTGTACAGAGCGTGCAGGAGCACTGGACGAAGCAATGGACTCTCAGAACCTCTGCTGGACACTTCACCAACAGGAGGCCCTGGGTGAGTTCTTGAAAATTAAATGCCAGGTGCAAGAAAACCCTTATTTCATCTGTAAGCCGAATCTAAGACTTCCTTTCCTGACAGCACAGCTCAATGTCCTATTTGGGACTGGCTGGGAAGCCTTTGCTCAGCAGTGACTTTGCAGCTACAAGATCTCCACAAGGAATCTTTGGAACTGAGAGTCTAGGGCCGGCCACTTCTCCCTGACACCTCTCCATGCCCGCCCCGGCAAAATTCACAAGACTTTCTTTCTGCGCTTCTGGCCTTGAAAATAGAGCAGCTATTTACTACCCATGAGAGCTCTCTACTACCCATGAGAGAAAAGCTGATCACAAGCAAGCACTGGCTTACAGCTAAAAAAACTACATTCTAATTCAAAACTTTTCTTCCAAAACTGCTAGACAATACTCTGTTCACAGTTTCAGTTACTTTGAAATTTTAAATAACAAGAGCAAAACATTTTCAGGTATCAAAAAAGGCTTACGCTTTCTAAAAGTCTGAGAAATTCTACTAGAAACCTTAACAGCGTTACTGAAACATCCTAATTGTAGCTGGACGTGAGTGACGGCAGGAAGTGACTGCCGTGTGCCTGACACACAAGGACCACAGGACGACCGCGCGGGTGCTCCGTGCCGTCAGAGGCGGGGAGAAGCGAAGCTGGAAAGGGGCCCGGTGGTGTTTCCACTGAACCCAAAGGCCCCTTAAGCAACAGCTTGCAAAAGGACCGACAGGTGCTGCTGAGCCTTCCCAATCACAACCACCGAGTCCCTCCAGACAACCTTTCTAGGTAAAAGGGCCACTCAGTTGCCACCGAGGGTGAAAACATGAGTTCTCTAACGTTAAAACCTGTCACGAACATAACTTCATCTCACTTCTACTATCAGAATAGCCTAAAGATACGACAAAATAAATATTGGCTAAATTAATAAAACCAACCAACTCCCAGCCGACCAAATCAAACTGAAATGTCTGCTGTCGTTCTTGCTTATAAACGTCAGATTAAGGCTCCCCAGACGAGATGGAGTGAAATGAACTAGAAGCACTCCTGGGGCTGGGGGCCATGTGTGCAGAGCTCCCATCTGGCACATACACCCACTGCGCCCCGGCTCACCTCATCTCAGGCAGGAAGGTCCCCTTATAGGCATTCTCGATGTCCTGAAGGTAGGCGGAGGTGATCTTCATCTCGTGTGGCTAAACAAAAGCAGAAAGCAGACGTGGGAAACGTCCGTGCTTATGTAAAGTGCGAGACAAGCAGGCAACACGGCGCTCCCAGGACGGCCATGTGGGGCGCTGCGGGGACGGGGGGCAGGAAAGGGCTGCAGTGCCAGTCCTAACAGTCCGCTCCTGCCGCCCAGAGCGCGGGAGTCCGCCCAGGGAGGCCTGGGCTGCGGCCTTCTCTTCCCAGACTCTAAGGTGTGGACTGCGTGCGGCCACGGCGCCTCCCGTTCTGGGAATGAGAGGTGGCAGGCCGCAGCAGGGGAGGGCCCGCCTCTCCCCCATCCTCACATCCCCCTGTCACCAGCTGTCTCCCCACCCCTCCCACCTCCTCAAGCTCACTTCCCTTTCACATGAAGCTTGCCAAGCACAGAAATGTAAACTTTCAATCGCGAGTGCAACTCTCCACACTGAGAACCTTAGTTCAGCTGTGCTAAGGCTTAGATTATCTTTCCCCATGTTCAAGTTTCTTCGTGGCGTTTGCATGTTCTATTTCCCTGTTTACTATTAGTATCCGCCATAGGAATACATGTCTAAAAATGACATAATGTTTCTTTGATAAAATGTCTCCTTTTCTTAGACACAGTGGTAGTTTTAGCTGGTGACGGTATTCATCGAGTACTGGAAAAACAACAATGTTAATAGATCTACTGTGTTCCTTGAAACTGTCTCTTAAATATTGCTATCCAGATAACAAGAGTTATCTAGAGAACTGTAAATATTAATATATAACTTCCTATTTCTCAATAAATGTCACTTTAATAAGCACAAGTGTTCCCTAGAGTGATGATTATATACTCTGACTTGTAGTTCCCATCTTTGGCCACCAGATGGAACGTTCTCCAAAGCACAAACCACACGGCACACTCGGGAGTAAAGGCTCCAAGGTGCAGCCAGGCCACCAGCAGAGACACAGGTATCCTAAGCACGCGCAAACCGATCGGGGGAGCAGGAAGAGTGACCACAGGCTCCTTAAGCCACATTGAGAGTGCCTGAGCATCTCTGCTGCCCTGGAGAGGACCAGCCCTGAGAGGCACTCGCTGAGCACCCACGTGAGCCCCAGCGCCCAGGACGGACCCTGGGACAACAGATACACAGGCAAGTCCACATTGATATCACAGTGTCAAAAAGACAGTGTTTCCTCCCATGAAAAAACACCCTCAGCAGGACTGATCTTTCCAACAAGGACTAGCTGTAAGGGCAACGACAGGCCTGGCCACCGTGCACCTCGCTGGTAGGACCAATTTCAAATCGCAGGGCTTCCAAGACCGACTGCCTCAGCAGCACTAAGGCAGTGAATGGCCATGTGTGGAGATCCCTCTCTGGGGTCACAGAGTCACTGAGCAGGAGAAAGAGGACAAGGGGCCCAAACCCGTTAGGTGTGAGAGGTAAACTCAAAGGGTGTTAGAGACGACTCTCAACCTGCAGGAAGCGACAGAGCACGGCCATCAAGAGCAGAAAGGGAGGCCCCGTCGGGGCACGCCCGCCCTCACGGCGCCACGTGTGCAGACGACACAGGCACAGGGAGTGAGGGCAGGGCGCACCAGGGCCAGGGGGCCCCAGGGAGCAGGGGCAACCAGGGGGCAGCAGGGCCGCCCGCAGCCCACCATGCCAGCACCTGGGGGATGGCGCATGCACACCCAGGTCCCGGGGGAGGGGGCAAGCAGGGGGCAGCAGGGCCGCCCGCAGCCCCCCACACCGGCACCCGGGGGATGGCGCGTGCACGCCCAGGTCCCGTGGGCCCTTCAGTGAGTTGGTCCCCACCACATGTAAACACCACCCCCGTGAATGCCGACACCCAGAGAGGCGGGTCTAGGACAGGAAGGCTGAGTTACGTTTCCCTTCTTCTGGATCCGGCTCTGGACCTCGGGGACCGGCACGTCCACGTAGACGACCACGTGGGGGGGCAGGTACTCACAGATGGTGACCTTCTTCACCTGGTTGTAGTGGTCCACACCTGGGGGGAGAGAAACGCCTCCTGTCAGCCAGCAGTCCAGACAGCCTTCAGGCACACGTCCCTCTCAGATCAAGGGACAAAGGGGCCGGCAGCTCTCAGAGCTGTGTGTCAACCAGCAGCCGCATGACAGTCATGACCGTGACCGCCGGCTGCACCCACGGCGTGCTGGCTCACAGCGCCCGCAGCCCCCCCCCACACAGCAGGGCTCCCCCCTCACCACAGCCCACAAGGATCAGGCCAGAGACCAGCTGACTACCCCACAGTCAGGGGCTTTCCTGGTGGCTCAGTGGTCAAGAACCCGCCGGCCAATGGAGGACATGCCGGTTTGATCCCTGGGTTGGGAAGATCCCCAGAGGAGAAATGGCAACCCACTCCAGGATTCTTGCTGGAGAATTCCATGGACAGAGGAGCCTGGCGGGCTACAGTCCATGGGGGTCTCAAAGTGTCAGACGTGACTGAGTGACTAAATAACAAGAATCCAAAGTCAGACACTGGGATTTAAACCCAGCCTAGTAACACTTTCACTTCACTTCAAGAGTTCTCTGCAGCCCAGATCTGCACACGCCTTGGCTGCATACAAGGTACAATGGGTAGCCCCATCGGCAGGGTGGGTCCACTCTATTCTCCCACAGGCTCGCCACGTGCGCACCCTGGGTGCCTCAGGCCCAGCTGGCCCCGCAGGTGCTCCACTGCCTGCTGCGGGTCTTGCTCTTGTGATGCCCCGTCCAACCCCAACTTCCTATCGAGGGTCTCCTTCTTAACCTCCCTTCCCTGAACACATCCTTCAGACAAACGATCTCAAACGGAACCACACATCTCCCTTGCCTAACCCCCGAGGGGCTCCCCTGTGCGTGCCTACCCCCAGCCCCCGGCCCCTCTCTGAGCCTCGCCAGCGCCCGCAGCGCATGCCGCTCCCTTGAGGGCAGCACCGTGGCCTAACCAGGGCTCCCTGCTCAGGGGCGCTGCCCCTAACACCCCATCTCCACGCAGTCAGTCGTTCCCCAGGCTCCCTCCCTCCTCGTGGCCAGGCTAACTGCAGCCAGGAGCCTTTTTCCTTGTCTACTGGCCACTTGTCAGACCTTCAGCACCGCCCACCCGGTGCTACTGGCACTGAAAGCCCCAGAACAGCACGCGGGCGCGAAGGCGGCCTTCCCAGGGCCAGGAAGGGCCGCGGTGGCTGCAGGCAGGAGGCTCCAGGACAGGCCGCTCAGGGAGACCGTGTGCTGGGGCTCTCACGGGGAGAGATGACTTTACGAGGGACGGGGTGGGCAGGGACTGGCTTTCCCTGAGGGAAGGCGGCCTTCCCAGGGCCAGGAAGGGGCCGCGGTGGCTGCAGGCAGGAGGCTCCAGGACAGGCCGCTCAGGGAGACCGTGTGCTGGGGCTCTCACGGGGAGAGATGACTTTACGAGGGACGGGGTGGGCAGGGACTGGCTTTCCCTGAGGAACGGCATCATTCGTCTACTTATTAACAACAGACGCTTACAGAACATGTGCCAGCTGCAGGGTGGGTCTAGCAGGACCTTTACAAAGCCACCCCCATGCCCACAAGGCCAGCCTGCCACCGACTCACACTGCTTCCGGATGAAGCCTTGTCGGTACATCGCCTCCAAGAAGACAAAGTCACTGTAGATGGAGCGCTCCAACACCACACCCTGTCCTGTTTAAAAACATGGAAACAAAAATCAGAATCAGAGAATAACTGCAGCAGTGAAAACCAGTCTGTTCACTTTAGAAATGGAAAAAAATTATTTACAACTCCATTTCCATACCAAATATTTTCAAAAGAACACATATCATATATGCACTTCTAAGCAGAAAATCATTTTCTAAAACTAGAATACTCATCCACTTCAGAAATACAATGTTCTGCTTTGCTCTTTCGCAGATCCAACAGAAACATCAGCTAACAGAGAAAAGGCACTGGTTTTTGAACTGTAGACTCCCCGCCCCCACCCCCATCCTACCCCCACCCCAACCGCTCAGTGAGACCCTGGGGTCAGCCCCTACCACACCATCGTGGATCTCAAGTATGATCTAATTGGAAAGCCAGAACTTGCCTCATCAAATACCCCTTAAAAGCAGCTCTCCAGAGAGGCAATCTAGGACTGAATTCCAGAAGGAGCCCGAGTGCAGCCTACGCCCAGCAGCCGTCCGTCGGCGCAGGGACACGCACCTGTACTCAGCAGGTGCTCCAGGGCATCCGCGTACTGCAGCAGGCGGCTGGCGTACAGCCAGGCCTGCAGGCGGTAGCTGTTGCCGTCGTTGCTTTTCGGGTCGTCGTAAAACTTCTCCAAACTGCAGTTGCCACTGAACTGCACAGGCAGGGGCTTTCCGTCCCCTGTGGTGCTGTCCGCATAGTGGATCCCCGCCTCGGGAAAGTGCTTCAGGCCTGAGGAGACAAGCCCCCAGACGAAACGTGACGTGGAAACGTCACAGCCCACAGGGAGCAGCGGGGACCCAGCTGAGCACTGTCCCTGCGGCCGGTCAGCTGAGACCAGGGAAAGGTGCCCTGATGCCTGCGTTCCTGGTGCACAGGAGGGAGCGCGCGAGACCCTGGAGACGCGTGTGCAGGGGCGGCATGAAGCCCAGGGCTGATGACAGCAGGTCCCCCGCAGCCTTGTGTGAGCTCCTCCCGAGAGGGAGAGCCGCCCCTATGTGCGGGCATCCGCTGCCTGCATGTGGGCACTGGCCTGTCAGATACCAGAGAAGGGGCTCGGACAACACCGGCCCACAGTCAGACCCGGGGTGACACCTGGCTCTGCACCAGGGAGCTGCGTGCCACCACTTCCTATGAGGGCACATGTCCGTGAGTGAGGGGACCACTGGCCCTGCTGCAGGGGCTGCTACACAAGTGAGACTGCTCATGTTAATGTGCTCAGCTTACATCATCAACATAAAATCCCAAACTCACAACCAGCTTGGACTTCAAAGAATTGCCCTTATCTGGAAGATTCAAAACAGCTTTTTCAATAAGTGTTTCAAAAATGTAAAACACCTACCTTAGGCCCAATTCTATCTACTCAAAGTAAAATCACACCCAGACAAGGAACTGCTTATCTGAGAAGACGCTGTTATTCTGCATAATACAAGTTCATACCTAGTTTCTCTGCTACTTCTTTCGCAAGTTTGCTTTTTCCAGAACGTATATTGCCATCTACAGTTATCAGTTTGCTCTTTTCTGTCATCTTTTTGGTTGCTCTTTCACCAAGTATGTACGCCAACGGGCCATACTGCAGCTTGCACTGGACACTTGTATGAATTCCTCCCTGAAAAACACACACCAAACATCACCACCATGGGAGCATCGTGGTTATTGCAGGCATTAGCAACTTTTAGATATAAATGCCAAGAAGACCCTCGAGAAAAAAACCAACATCAACATCTTTATAGCCCATTTGTTTAATTACCATCTCCTAGTCCCACCCCCAGCATAAGCTCATAAAGCCAGGATACTGTTTTGACTATGCTAAATCCTCAGGGCCTGGAACAGGACACATCTACCTTGTTCATTAAAAATTGTATGTATGTGTGGTGTGTGTGTGGTGTGTGTGTGTGGTGTGTGTGTATGTGTGTGGTGTGTGTGTGGTGTGGTGTGTGTGTGTGGGGTGTGTGTGTGGTGTGGTATGTGTGTGTGGTGTGTGTGTGTGTGCATGTGGATGTGTGTATGTGTGTGTCTCTGTGTGTGTGTGTGTGTGTCTCTGTGTGTGGTGTGTGTGTGTGTCTCTGTGTATGTGTGGTGTGTGTGGTGTGGTGTGTGTGTGTGGTGTGTGTCTGTGTGTGTGTGGTGTGTGTCTCTGTGTGTGTGTGTGGTGTGTGTGTGTATGTGTGTGTGGTTTGTGTGTGTGTGTGTGTGTGTGTGTGTGTGTAATGTGTGGTGTGTTGTGTGTGGATGAATGAAAGAAAGGCAGGATGGAGGGGAGGTGGGAGGAAGGGGACAGAGAACATTTCTCTGGTTCAGGCCTCAGTCTCTGGAACGGGTTATCTCATGTTTTTAAACAGCTCCCGATGTCCTCAAAGTACTTGAAAGCTAACAGACCTAAAACTGAAATTCAGCATCCACACCTGACCCCCATCTCCTCCCCTCACAAGCTCCCCTCCACCACCCACCAAGCAGAACAAAGGCAAGAGTCACCTGTGACCCGCTCCTCCTTCCTCCGGCTCCATCACCACACACACAACCCCACTGACCCCAACCCTTAAGTCTCTCTGGCCAGCAGCCCCTCCCTCCCCTCGGCACACTGACCGCGGCCATCTCACATCCCTTGTCTGTAATGCAAAAGCCTGCTTCTCCTGTCTCCAGCATGCAGATCTATTCTCCACACTGAAACTCAAACACCAAGCCTTGCCACTGTCCCCACTCCCAACCAAAAAACCCCACAGATCAGCACAGGGAGGAGCTGGAATGCCCTGTGCAGTCCTGGGCTAGAGCTAGAGACACTGGTGTGAACTCATGTCCAGTTCACTAGACACAGGGGGTCACACAGGGAAACACTCACGGACACAGGTATTCAGAGGTGCATACAACGGACTCCCCTGCTCTGTCTCCAAGAGGGCCTAGAGCAACACCACCCCAGGATCAATTACGCCGAGCACCTAGATCTTGGTTTCTAATGCTGTTCTCCACTCAAAGGAGCGAGGGCTCCCGGGAGAAATGGCTGATTCTATGGCTACTCTCTTGCCAGGCCAGGTAGTAAGGAAGTGTTCACACACACACCAGGAGGGGCAGGCTGCAGGGATACAGGAGCCACCTGAACGAGTGCCCAATGGCCACAGCTGGAACAGCCTGAGCAACAGAGTACAGCTGCACCGAGTTTTAGCCCGAAATACAAAACAAATATACACAGTCCATACTGGTATAAATATATAAATGTGGAAGAGAGACAAGCCTCCCACACAATAGAATTCCAGATAATTCATGAGGCTACTCTGCCCTGGGGACAGAGAATAATCCTCACTCCCTGGGTGTGGGCTGCACACAGTGACTTCCCTCCAAAGAGGACTCGATGGAAAGCGGGGAGGAAAGAGCAACTTCACAGCAGAGACACTGCCACTACCCCAGTCAGCTGACTAAGGTCGACAGTGACAAGTCACATTCATGGTGTACCTTGCACAGTACGTGAGGACGGCACTTGATCTCTGTGCTCTTCCTCCCAGAACACACAACCCCAGTCTAGTCATGAGAAAATATCAGACGAGTCCCACTGAGGGAGAAACTACCTGCCCAGGACTGCCCCAGACTGCTGCAGTCCTCAGACACAGGAGAACCTAAAAAACCCTTGCGACCACAGGAAGCCAACGGGCAGAACGATAGGTATCACAATGCTCCAGAGGTAACGCCTGAAAAGACAAACCACCCAAAGGCCCATCGACAGGAGACCAGCTTAGTAAACGGCAGGGCAGTCTCCGTGTTCCCAAGGTCTCAAATCCCAACAACCAAGAACCTAATTCACTTAGCAGCAGCCATGTGCCAGTCAGTGAGTCAGTCATTGATTTATTCAGAAACTATTTCTTGATTCCCGTACCATCCTGTCCTTTTCCTAGACAGGATATGGGGATACGGCAGTGACTCAAAAAGATCCCACAGGATAACAAAGCAAAAAGAAATTATAGAGTGAGTGGTGCGGAGGGAGCACAGTGCATGGGATGGGATGTAAGTTAAAACAGATGGTCACAGAACCCTTAGAGATTGATGTCTGAAGAAAGACTGGAAGACAGTAAGGGAACTGGCCACATGGACATCTGGGCAGAGGAACAGTGAGCGCCAATGCCCTGAGGCTACAGCACTGCAAGGGTCAGCAAGGCCAGTAGCTGGTGCTAAGGGGACTGGATGGGGAAAGAGCAGCAGAGGAGACGAGTGAGGGGGTTAATCACATTGGTACCTTGCATCCTGGAAATCAACCACTCTTGCCCCTGGAGAAGGGAAAGGCTGTCGACTCCAGTATTCTGGCCTGGAGAATGCCATGGACTGTATAGTCCATGGGGTCACAAAGAGTCGGACACAACTGAGACACTTTCACTCACTCACTCCTCCAGACTACCTCTGAGCCATGTGCAAACTGTTACTTCTCCATGTCCCCAACCTGAAGACACCACAAGCTGTGGCCCAGAGCGGGTGCACAGCAACATCGTAGACAGCTATCAGTCACTCTGACTCCAAAATCTTTCCAACGTGCTTTTTTACATTTATGATAGTCTTTCTGTAATTTCCTATCCTCAGTCTCATTTTTCTGCTCTGTGGAATCACATGGAATAGTGATCTTTCATAACACATTTCCAATTTCTTCAATTATTCCTCAATTATTAGGTGGATGAAAAAGTAAGTGCGGTTTTGGACAGTGAATTTTTTTAAATGATTATAACTAGGCTCAAACACATCTTTGTTAATCAAAATAGGAACCATTACAATCAACATGTTTCTGCCAACAATAAATAAGTTTGTTTATTCCTATAGGTTAAAAAATCAATGCTTTGGGATTCAATGAACTCTTGGAAAGCATTTTCTGCCTCTTGATGGTTGGGGAAGTGTTTTCCCTGCAAAAAGTCATCAAGGTGCTTGAAGAAGCGGTAGTTGGTTGGCGAGAGGTCAGGTGTATATGGTGGATGAGGCAAAACTTTGTAGCCCAATTCATTCAACTTCTAAAGTGTTGGTTGTGCAACGTGCAGCCAGGCGTTGTCGTGAAGAACTGAGCCCACTCTGCTCCCCAGTGCCGGCTGCGGGTGCTGCAGTCCACTGTGCGTCTCATCCATTTGCTGAGCATACTTCTCAGATGTGATGGTTTCGCCAGGATTCAGAAATCTGTAGTGGATCAGACGGGCAGCAGACCGCCAAACAGCGACCATGACGTTTTTTTGGTGAAAGCTTGGCTTTGGGAAGTGCTTTGGAGCTTCTTTTCAGTACAACCACTGAGCTGGTCATTGCAGATTGTTATAAAAAAAATCTACTTTTTGTCACACGTCACAATCACTTAGGGAAATGGTTCTTTGTTATTGCACAGAATAAAAGATGACACTTCAAAACGACAATTTTTTTTGATTTTCAGTCAGCTCATGAGGCACCCACTTTCTGACCTTTTTCCCCTTTCCAATTGGCTTCAAATGTCAAACCACCACAGAATGTTCGATGCTGAGTTCTTCAGCAACTTCTCGTGTAGTTGTGAGAGGATCAGCTTTGATGATCCTCTCAATTGGTCACTGTCAATTGCAGCCATGAAATTAAAAGACGCTTACTCCTTAGAAGGAAAGTTATGACCAACCTAGATAGCATATTGAAAAGCAGAGATATTACTTTGCCAACAAAGGTCCATCTAGTCAAGGCTATGGTTTTACCAGTGGTCATGTATGGATGTCAGAGTTGGACTGTGAAGAAAGCTGAGCGCTGAAGAATTGATGCTTTTGAACTGTGGTGTTGGAGAAGGCTCTTGAGAGTCCCTTGGACTGCAAGGACATCTAACCAGTCCATCCTAAAGGAGATCAGTCCTGGGTGTTCATTGGAAGGACTGATGCTGAAGCTGAAACTCCAATACTCTGGCCACCTGATGCGAAGAGTTGACTCACTGGAAAAGACCCTGATGCTGGGAGGGACTGGGGGCAGGAGGAGAAGGGGACGACAGAGGATGAGACGGCTGGATGGCATCACTGACTCGATGGACGTGAGTCTAAGTGAACTCTGGGAGTTGGTGATGGACAGGGAGGCCTGGCGTGCTGTGATTCAAGGGGTCGCAAAGAGTCGGACACGACTGAGTGACTGAACTGAACTTCCGATGGCTAGCCACTGAGCTCGTCTTCAAGACTCTTGTCTCCTTTGCAACTTCTTGAACCATCATTGCACTGTACGTTCATTAGCAGTTCCTGGGCCAAATGCGTTGATGTTGCAAGTTGTCTCCACTGCTTTATGACCCATTTTGAACTCCAAAAAAAAAAAAAAAAAAAATCACTCAAATTTTCTTTTTGTCTAACATCATTTCCCTAGTCTAAAATAAATGTAAAATACACAAAAGTAATGTTATTAGCAAAAAAACATAAAGTGAGAAATGTGCATTAAAATGATGTATAACATAACCACATTTAAGAATGTATTTCAATAATGTGAAATGAAATTACTTTTGCACCAACCTAATAACAAGCTGCATACCCTTTGCATCCTATTCATTTTTCTCTGGACCTACTGAAGTCCATCTATATTCCCTGTAGGGAGTGATGTTCAGGATGGACAGAGTCACAGATGGGTCCATCTAGTGAGCACCCCGCAGCAGAGTAGTACCCCCTCTATCCTGGGGCTCTCACTTCCACTAATGCAGGGAAGTATACTGGGTGTTAAACACAATTATCTCTCTCTTTTTCTTCTCTTTTGCAGCCCGAATTATCTCCTAAAGACATTCATATGACTTTTTAATAAGACCACTGCACTGTTCTGTTCAATAACCTTTGCTCATCAAAATCCTAAGCACAGAGGTCAAGTCTCTACAATTTGCCACCAACGTTCCTCCAGTCACTAGGAGCCACAGAAGCTAAGATACAGTCACTGTCATAAAATGGTTTTCCTGACACAACTCCTTTTGCTTGTCTTGCTGGCTCTGCGAACAGTGTCATTCCATAAGGTCTCCTAATGCTTCCAGATCTGACCTGAACGCCTTCTGCCATTTCTGCTCTCCGTCACTCACCCCTTACCGGCCATTGACAGCGCCGCCTCAGGAGTTAACGAGTGAATGAGCGCGCGCGCCCCCGGCCCCGGCTCAACACACCTGTTCACTTGCCCACCCCACAACCGCTGTATCCTGGCTTCCCCCTGCCGAGCGGCCAGGCAGCCCATTCACCTCCGAGCCCCACGTTCTACTTGGAGCTGAGAGAAAATGGCCTGAAAAAGCTGGCGGCTCTTTCAAGCTCTGCCCTCACAATGCACGACCAGACACTTCAGAGGACAGTGGGATCCACCGTCAGGAAGGGCCCTGGGAAGCCCGGGGAGGTGAGGAAGGGGCGGCACCAGGAGGACAAAACAGGTTCCCCCCCCGCCCCCCCGCAGCTCCCGCCCGCCGCCGGCTCACCACGCGCGGGGCGACCGCCGCGAGGCCCCGCGAAGCCACGGACGCGGGGACAAGTCTCAGCAGCCTCAAGGCCATGGCTCCGCTGTCTGCACCGGCTCAAGGACCCGAGGGGACGCGGTCGCGACAGGGTCCTCTCCCCCTGCCGGCGCGCCGCCGTGACGTCACGGCTGGGGTGTCCGCGCCGCGCCTGACGGGACTGTTTCGGCGGAGAGCGCAGGCGCACAGCGCGCAGTCCCGGGCTGGTCCGCCAGGGGTGCCTCTTTGCGTCCGCCTTGTCCCGGCGTCTTAGGGCCTCCCCGCAGCCCGAGTTCTGAGGGGTGAGTTCTGAGGGGTTGTCTTCCTGTCGCCCAGGTTCCCAGGGGAGGCTTGACCGCCGCCTGGATTCTGAGGGACGGTCCTCTCGCCGCCTGGATCTTAAAGGGAGGCCCGCCCGCCGCGGGTTTTGAGGTGGCGCAGTGTGGGGAGTTGGAGCCGCCCCGGGCCGGGTAGTTACTACCGCGCCTCATCCGCGTCTTGGGCGCACCCCACCCTCCCGACTCCCCAGGGCTGCAGGGCGGACTTCAGAGTCATCTTGGAAGTGTCTCCGCAGCTCACAAACCACCGGAGGCCAGGAGGGCGGTCAGGGGGTGAAAGGAGGGCCGGTGTGAGAGCGGACGCCGGACAAGCGTGATCCTCAGAGAGGCTCTCAACGAGGGATCGGAAACAGGATCGCCCTTCCCGGCCCACGGCGCTTGAGATGATTTCTTTCCTACTACACTTGCCATTTGAAAAGGTCTCACAAGCCTCACCCTCCTCCACCACCTCCTCCTCAGGCGTATTGTTTTTAATACCCGAAGTGTTGTTTAACAGTCATTCGGTTTTCAACTTTTCAGAATGGTCATGGAGTTGTCACAACAAATGTCCTTTCAATGGATGTGTCTCCAGTAAGAGAACTGCTTGTCCAAAATTCAGATCCCCAGAGCCTGGTGGGCTGCCGTCTATGGGGTCACACAGAGTCGGACACGACTGAAGTGACTTAGCAGCAGCAGCAGCAGCAGACCCCAATGCCGGAGGGTCTGATTTAGAAGATCTGGGATGGGCTCTAAAATCTGTTTAGCAAGCTTCCAGCTAGTTCTGATGTGAATGACCCACATTCAGAGAAACACGGCTCTATACGTTGTCCGGGAGCAACGGCCGTGTCCAGATCCTGCACCACTGTGCCCTCAGCCCCAAGCAGACTCCTCACACAGCACAGGTGTGCCTCAAACACAGTTAGATGACCAGGTGTGACCAGGTAGCCCCAAGCCATCTGGCCCGGTGGAGTCAGCGCTTACTACCCAGGTGCTGGCTCCACATTGTGGTGTCTAGAAAGCCCCATGTCCTTGCCAGTATGTCTGAGAAGTTGGGGGTGCGGGGACGCCTCCCTGTCAGGTTCTGTGGCCTTGTGCCACTAGCCAGTTTGCATAGTCGCTCCAGCACTTGGTTGTCTTTCCTGCTTCACCCAAGCAAGCACACATCCTTCTTATCACTTCCCAAGACCAAGTTCTGTGTTTATAAACTTTGTACTGATGGCATAGTGAAAAAGACAGCGAGATCTCAGTGGAAAGCAAAATAACCTTATGTTAAATATCACTCTCCTGAGGTATCACTGTACTAAGTTTTCTCAAACAGCACGTGTGTGTGTGCGCACGTGTGCATGTTTGCACACACGTGCATGCAAACACAGACACAATCATGTCTGACTCTTTGCTAAACCATGCACTGTAGCCTGCCAGGCTCCTCTGTCCAAGGGATTTTCCAGGCAAGCATACTAGAGCTGTTTGCCATTTCCAGCTCCAGGAGATCTTCCTGACCCAGGCATTGAACCCTCATCTCCTGCATTAGCAGGCAGATTCTTTACCACTGGGGCCAGCTGGAAACAACTCCCCCAAATGGAATCACATGGTCAGTCTCCTTGGCCCCACACCCACCACTCTGTTTTGGGAACTGCTTTTCTGTCAAGGGTCTTTCCAGGCCTGGTCTCCTCTTCTCCCTGGTTCCTGCGTCCAACTATGTATCGTGAGCAGGAGATGGTGTCCACAGGGGCAGACCTCCTCACGGCTCTTAACCCTAATGTTTATGATGAATATTGTAGTAAGCATGGTTTGTTATATATAATGTTTCCCCAACTACTTTTTTAAAACCAAACCTTACTCAGTTACACAGAAATACTCTTGTGTCTAGAGTAAGTTGAGCTGTTGGTGCACAGAAATAAATGATATGTTCGATGTCCCTAATAGTAAAGTGGTTCACGTGAATATTTGTTCTGGGATCTGGACAGCCAGCCACGACCAGGAGCTGCCATTCGGTATCCAGAAACAAGGAGAGGAAGCAGTGTGCTTGGGGATGTCCCTTCCAAAGGATCTCCATTTATGAGTCTCTAGCCTATCTGTCCAGCTTCAGTTGGAGCAATTGTATAATCACTTAACTACAGCAGTGAAACCAAATGAGCAGGAGTTCAATATTAGCTTATGAGAGAGAAAGTTGGACTTTCTGGATCAGTATGAGGTACTTTGAAAACAACAATACATTAAGGCCTCTGCACTTGAATGAGTTCTGTTCTGAGTCCTAAGACATTTCTAGATCCAACCAGGTGAGCCTAGATACCCAACTAACACAATTGACTAATACTGTATTGTAATAGCTTTATAATACTTTTCACAATATATAAAAAACAAGCAAACAAAAAGCATGTCTAACCTTACAGCACACACAGTGCCTTGAAAAGTGCGGTAGTACATACCAGCAGCTGGCACACAAGGGCTGGCATGGATTCAACAGGCAAGAAGAGTTACTGACTGGAGGAGAGAGAGGAGGCGGGAGACGGTAGAACTGGAGGATCGTCAGCAACAGGAGATGGAGGGTGAGCTGCTGCTTCACTCACACGTGACACGGATGACACAGGTTATGGTTCCTTCCTGGATTCAGTTCTATCCAGCCTCTTGGAAAAAAATGATCCAATGATGTCTGGATAGTACCTCTTTTTTTCTCTTCATAGATGACATGGTAACATTGGATTGCATTCTGAATAGCTGCTGCAACCTTTGTGTACAGTTCTACTTGTGTGATTGGACACACAAATCGTTGAGAGTTTGCAACTTGAATGTTTGTATGTAGGGGACTTATTGTAACAAAAATATTATAGCTGCATTATTCTGAAATCACATAAGGTGCAACAATTTACTAATTACTTGATAAAAAATATCTATAAAAACCTATAGCAAACATCATACTTGATAGTGAAAGACTGATGCTTTCCTTCTAATCTTTCTAAAATAAGGAACAGTCTACAATATCTGCAGGCTTCCTTGGTGGCTCAGCGTTAATCCACCTGCCAATGCAGGAGACATAGGATCGATCCTTGGGTCGGAAAGATTCCCTGGAGGAGGAAATGGCAAACCACTCCAGTATTCTTGCCTGAAGAATCACATGCACGACAGAGGAGCCTGGTGGATTACAGTCCATGGGGTCCCAAAGAGTCGAACACAGTTGAATGACTAACACTTTCACTTTCAAGGCATAAAGATTGGAAAGGAAGAAGCAAGACTATCTGTATACATAGGTAACATGTATTGTTTATGTAGAAAACTCAAAGCAACCTACAAAAAACTCCTACAAAAAAATCATAAGTGAATTCAGCAAGATTTCAGGTTACAAAATCAACATGAAAATTAACTGCATTTCTATATACTAACAGAAAAACAAGGGGAAACAAAAAGAATGCAATGCCACTTATGATTGCTCTAAAAATGTAATACTTAGGTATAAATCTAGCAAAGACATATAAATCTAGCAAAACATACAGGATATGTATGCTGAAAGCTACACAACATGAGAAGACTCAACAGAGAAACAATGAGAATTCTCCCCCAACTGATCTGTAAGTTTAACGCAAGTCCTGTCAAAATATCAACAAGGTTTTTATTGATGTAGATGAGCTTGTAATAAAATTCACTTGTCCAAGCCCTAGAAGAGCAACAGCCATTTGGAAAAGGAAGAGTGAAGTGGGAGGGATCATTCCTCCACTGTTGAGGATTTACTCTGCGTCTATGTTAATCAAGACCACGTGGTCCCGACAGGACTGACAGAGATCGGAAATAAATCTGCACCAGTGTTGTCAGCTGGTGCTTTCCAAAGATGCAGTGCAGCTCAGCAAAGGAATGACAGCTTTTGAGCAAATGGCATCACAGCAGCTAGACGTCCATGGACAACAAACCTTAGTATGCCCGTCACACCTTATACAAAACTGACTCACAGTGGATCATGGCCCTTCATTGTAGGGGCAAAGCTATGAAGCCGTTAGAAAAAAAGTCATAGGATAAAACCTTCAGGACTTCGGATTAGGGAAAGAATTCTTGGGCTTGACATCAAGAGCATAATACACATGAATAGACAAACAGACCATGGGACAAAATGAGTCCAAAAAGAGATGAGAATAGATAGATATTTGGTTTATGGAAAGGGTGATTTTGCAGAGGGCAAAGCGTTGTCTTTTCAACAAAGAGTGGGTTCTGGTCAATTTCATATGCATATAGAAAAGAATTAATGCTAACCCAGATCTCGTACTGTAAATAAAAATCATTTTCTGATGGACTATAAATCGAGACAAAGATGAAACAGCAAAGCTTCTGGAGTTACACAGGAGAATATCTTCATGATGTTGGAATAGGCAAACAATTCTCAAGTGGAAGATAAGATGTTATTACCATCATAAATTAGATTATAGAAAAACTGTGCTGCTTTGAAACCTGGCCTAAGACCAGAGCCTTTTCAAGGCACCCTTGAACTCTTTGTTCCTCAGACAGTAGATCAAGGGGTTGATGATTGGGGTGAGGACAGTGTAAACAGCAGAGATGAGCTTGTTGGAGCTCCGGGAATCAATGGCCTGGGGCCGGACGTACATGAAGATCATGGCCGTGTAGAAGATGGTTACCACGGTGAGGTGAGAAGCGCAGGTGGAGAAGGCTCTCCAGCGGCCCGAGGCCGAGGGGATGCGCAGGACAGCCAGGGTGATGTGCCCGTAGGACAGCACAGTGGCCATGAGCGGGAACACCAGGATGAGGAAGGCCAGGACGAAGTCAACCAGCTCTGCGGTCGAGTAGTCCGTGCAGGCCAGTTTGAGGATGGGGGAGATGTCACAGAAGAAGTGGTTCAGGACGTTGGAACCACAGAACGTGGCGCTGGAGATAAAGTAGACCTTGATCACGGAGATGGTGAAGCCACTCATGAAGGAGAAGGCCACCAACTGGACACACAGCCCCGTGGTCATGATGGCTTGGTAGCGCAGGGGGTGGCAGATGGCCACGTAGCGGTCGTAGGCCATGGAGGCCAGGAGCACACACTCGGTGCACACCAGGGAGCTGAAGAAGTAGAGCTGGGTCATGCAGCCCATGAAGGAGATGCGCCTCCTCTGCAGGAGGAAGCCATCCAGCATCTTGGGGATGATGTCAGACTCATACCACATCTCCAAGAAAGACATGGAGCCCAGAAAGTAGTACATGGGCCTGTGGAGGGAGGGGCTGCCCCAGACGGTGAGGATGATGGCCAGGTTCTCCACCAGCATGAAGAGGTAGGTGAGCAGGAAGAGGAGGAAGAGCAGGTACTGCAGCCGGGGGGCCGTGGGGAAGCCCACCAGGATGAAGGTGCTGACCTGGGTCACATTCTTGCCCCTCATCCTCTTGTGCGGGGCACCCAGGGCCACAAACAACCTTCAGGCCAGATGAGGGCCAAGGACGGCTGGGGAAAGAAAGCAGAGGTCAGCCTGGGGGTGGGTTTTGATCCAAGGAGGTGGTGCCTGGTTCCTCAGACAGCAGGGGAGCAATGATACAGTATTTCCATGTTTTGCATTAGAAAAGCCCTGCATACATTTAGAGGTAAATTCAGAGGACATCTAGGGAGAGTGGACATGCAAGGAGTAGTTGTTTAGGACTTAAGAGAGGAGACCCTTTGCACGGCCCTTCGGAATGTGTGTCTGGGACCCAGGATGGGTGTATCGGCCCCGTCTTTGGCTGCGGGGCATGTTTTACAAGAGAACATGAGCCTGGATTCCTCGGCCACCACTAGCATCCACTGCCTCCACCACCTGCATCAGGACCAACCATGACGAAAGCTTATTGAACTTCATTTTTCCCAAGTTTTATGCATGGCAGCTGCTCTTCCACCTCTGTGGTGCCCTGCCCTGGTGCAGAAAGGTGCACAGGGAAGGCAAGTTGGGTGTGACTGTGGTCATGCCCGCCCCTCCCCAGAGGGAAGTGCTGTCAAGGCCTGAGAAGCTGCTGCAGGTGAGCGAGGGTCTCCAGGTCTCTGGTGGTGTGACCTGCTGCTCCCACCCTCAACCCATGCCCCCACCCATGGTCATACCCACACACTCACACGTGCATGCATCACACATACACTCACATTCTCACACCCATACATACACGCACACACAGATACACACTGACACGTTCATCCAGTACACCTACACTCAGTTTCACACCCATACATACACACACACCAGTACACACTGATACATTCATACAACACACCTCCACCCAGAGTCTCAAACTGTACATACACACAAATATGCGGTCACACATTCATACAGCACACCTAAACTCAGATTTTCACACCCATACATACACAGACACACACTGATGCATTCATACAACACACCTACACTCACAATCTCACAGCCATGTACACACAGAGATACACACTGACTTGTGCATACAACACATCTACAGTCTCACAGCCATGTGTACAGACATATAGATACACACTGACATGTTCATACAACACACCTACAACCACAGTCTCAAACCACACATACACAAATACGCAGTCACACATTCATACAACACACCTACATTCACAGTCTCACACCCATACATACACACACACACAAAGACACACACTGACATGTTCATAGAGCATGCCTACACTCACAGTCTCACACCCAAACACACACAGACATACACACAGATACACAGTGACACATTCATGCAACACACCTACAGCCTCACACCCATATGTACACACACACACAATACACACTGATGCATTCATACAGCACACCTACACTCACAGTCTCACACCCATACATATACATACACACAAAGATACACACTGACATGTTCATAGAGCATGCCTATAATCACAGTCTCACACCTGTATATACACAGATACAAAGTGACACATTCATACACCTACACTCACAGTCTGACACCTGTATGTACACACACACACAGATACACACTGAAATGTTCATACAACACACCTACAACCACAGTCTCAAGCCACACACACACACACAAATACGCAGTCACACATTCATACAACACACCTACATTCACAGTCTCACACCCATACATACACACACACAGATACACACTGACACGTTCATACAACACACCTACACTCACAGTCTCACATCCATACATACACATACACACAAAGACACACACTGACATGTTCATAGAGCATGCCTACACTCACAGTCTCGCACCCAAACACAGACACACACACAGATACACAGTGACACATTCATACAACACACCTACAGTCTCACACCCATATGTACACACACACACAATACACATGATGCATTCATACAGCACACCTACACTCATGGTCTCACACCCATACATACTCACAGACACACAGATGCACACTGATACATTAATACAACACACCTATATTCACAGTCTCATACCCTATGTACACACTCACACACAGATACACACTAAAACGTTCATACAACACACCTACATTCACAGCCTCACCCTATATGCATACACACACAGATGCACACTGACACATTCATACGCACACCTACAGTCTCACACTCATATATTCACATACATGTACAGATACACACTGACACATTCATACAACTTTCTTACACTCAGTCTCACACCCATACAGACACACAGGTACACACTGACACGCTCATATAGCACACCTACACTCAGAGTCTCACATCCATACATACACACACACACAAATACACACTGACATATTCATACAACACCTACACTCAGTCTCAACCCATATACATACACCCACAGATACACTATCACATTTGTACACACATCTACAGTCTCACACCCATATTTTCACACACAGATACACATTGACACATTCATACAGCACAACTACACTCACAGTCTCACACCCATACACACACACACACACACACACACACACACACACAGGAAGTCTTGGCTGCCTTTCCTGGCCAGTGCAGACTGTGGGCATGGGGGAGTGAGGGGTTGGGGCAGTGGGTGGGAAGTTGGGGTCAGGAGGGGTGTGGCCAGCACTGGTCTCTTCCCAGATGGGAAGGAGGGAGCAATCATCAGGCCTGGAAGCTTCCTTCAGATCTGTTCCATTGATGCTGAGCAGGAAGAAAGGGACCTGTAGGAAGTCAGGGCCACCAGCCAAAAGGGAAGAACCCCAACTGAGCTTGTAGGGCTGGGGGAGGGTGGAGAAGGTTCCAGGAAAGGACTGCAGGCTTCAGGAGATCACAGGATGGGTAGGGGCTGAGGGCCTGGCAGCCGCTGGCCCCCGGGCTGTCTCCCCAGGTCATCTAGGCAGGACATGAAGGGCAGACTGTCCCAGGGGAGGCAGGCAGGGGGTGCCTATGGTAAGGAGGCAGATGTATGGGAGGGCAGAGCCAGTGGCATGTGGAGGGGAGCTAAGGAGACCACTTCTGACAAACACCCAAGACGAAGACTGGCCTGAGGGCAGAGGGTCTTCTCACGGAGCCGGACTCACCTGGTGGCACCACAGGAAAGGAGGCTCTGAGCTGCAAGACCACTGCCTTCCTGCCCCCCTGAGTGTGGACCCCTGGTTCCCACCACCCTCCCATCCGTCCTGCTCCTTGCTCATCTGCTGAGCTCCCCTCTGCCTCATGAGGTGCCCCTTCTCCTCTCTGCTCCAGCAGAGCAGCCTCGGGCCCTGTCTGAACCTGTTACCCACTTGCCTTCCCTGGACGGCACCTGGGGCTCTTGCCCAACCTCAGGCCCCCGAGTCTTTGACTCAGAAACACAGCGGTGTGTCCACCTCCCTGCCACGCTGTAGGAGGTGATGGATGTGCAGCACCTGGACACCCAGCAGGTGTGGGTTTTTATTCTGCCTGGATGCTCCACCACCCCACAACCATGCTGGGTGCAGGGGACCCAGGCAGAGGGTATGTGGTGAAGAACAATTCCAGGCATACATCACTGGAAAAGCCCCTGATGCTGGGAAAAATTGAGGGCAAGAGGAGAAGGGAGCAACAGAGGATGAGATGGTTAGATAGCAACACCAACTCAATGGACATGAGTTTGAGCAAACTCCAGGAGATTATGAAGGGCAGGGAAGCCAGCTGCACTGCAATCGATGGGGTCTCTAACAGTCGGACGTGACTTAATGACTGAACAACAATAACATCTCGATTTGCACATAATGACTTCCTAATATGAGAACCGATGTGCCCAAAGGACACAGTGAGCCTGTGAGAAGACACAGCGTCGCTGGGGAAGCACTAACATGGGAGCCCCAGACTCACCAGGCTTTCCTGGCCTCTGTCTCCATCTTGGAAGAGGCCTCTGTCTCACCAGGTTGGCTCTCATGAGGTCAGATCCCACACGTTTCTTTCCTCCTCCTTGCCATCCTATTTTCCTTTTCTTTGAGACATCTTTCTTGAACACATGCTGGGGGCAGGGCCGGAGAGGCAACTGTCCTGTTCCTGATGGCATTTGTGTTCCAGATGAGGAGGCAGAGTACCCAGAGACGTGCAAAGGTGGCAATAAAACCGAGGAAACCACGCTACATACATGGGTTGAGTGTGCACAGCCCAGAACACGGCTCCCTGGTACAATGACTATTCGAAGTGGAAGGAGTTTGAGAAGTGGCAGAGAGAGGAGGGTCATCCTGAACCACCCCACCACCATCTCCCCTGGATCAGGTCATAAGACACTCCCATGAGAGGAGCTCTTCCTGCACCCAGAGGAGAGGAGCATCCTCACTTCTGAGGACAATCAGATGCTGAGAAGGAGCCAGACAGGCCTGGCTGAGGCTCAGCACTTTCCCTGAGTAGTCCCTGAGCCTCGTGGTCCATGACTGTCCACATCACACAGCATCAGACTCTAGGCGGGGCCATTTCTTCAGATTCCCTTCCCTTGTAAAGGCTCCTGTGTTTCACCAAACTGCTATTACACACATACTTTTCTCCCTCACTTTGTCTATATCAGTTTGACTTTAGACCCAGTCAGGTACCTAAGACAACATATTAAAAAGCAGAGACATCATTTGTCAACAAAAGTCCATGTGGTCAGACCTATGGTTATTGCAGTCATCATGTACCGATGTGAGGGATGGACCATAAAAAAGCCTGAGCACTGAAGAACTGATGCTTTTGAACTGAGGAGTTGGAGAATACGCTTGAGTCCCTTGGACAGCAAGATGAAACCAGTCAATTGTAAAGGAAATTAAGCCTAAATATTCATTGAAAGAACTGATGCTGAAGCTAAGGTCCAATACTTTGGCGACCTCGTGGGAAGTGCTGACTCATTGGAAAGACTCTGATGCAGGGAAAGATAGAGGGGTGAAGGGGATGACAAAGGATGCAATGCTTGGATGGCATCACTGACTCAATAGACATGAGTTAGAACAAACTTTGGGAGATGGTGAAGGACAGGGAAGCCTGGCATGCTGAAGTCTATGGGGTCACAAAGAGTCGGACATGACTTAGCCACTGAACAACTGATCACCAGTGTGTTGGATAATTCATACTAGATTGTCTGGTTCAGTGAAAAACTGTTTACTTAGAAATTCAGGACAACTGGAGCTCATCCTCCTTTCCCTGCACTTAGCACAATGGCTGTGTTTTCTTTTGCAGCAAACCTTTTGTTTGGGAAAATTTTAGACAAGCTGCAAAGATGGTGCAGAGGGATCCCACAGTGACGTCCCCGCCGCTCTGAGGGCACATCTCACAGCACTGGAGCTCCTCTGCTCTCTGGCTTAACCCCAGTGCCCTGCTGCCAACCAGACCCCAGCCCTGCTGGGATTTGGTCTTGTGTCCCTCTCATGGCCCTCTTCCATTCCAGGGTCACACATGGTTTTCAGACAGCCTGCATTTTTGGCGTGATTGCCCCCCCACCCCTGCCTGGTCCCTGCTTGAAGTCCAAGAGCAGTAGGGAGCCTGGGGTCCTCTGCTCCAAAACAAGTTCTCCAGCAGCTGCAGAAAGAAGGCTCTCACCAGGCCAGCAAATGCAAACTCTTTTGGGTCCTTTGGGAAAACCTGAGAGGGGCAAAGGAAGATTCCCTTCCCAGGAAGGATGGATTTACGTGCCTGTGGGGGGTCTTAGAGACTTGGTCTTAGTGCAGGGTCTCCCTGACTCCACCGGCACTGGCAGCCTGCAGCCGCTTCCCCCACACCTGGGAACACCTGGGCGGCACCTGAGCCAGCGTGGGGACAAGTGCCCTTGGTCTGCCCAGTCCATGTGAGGCTGCTGGTGAGGCTGGGGGTGATGTCAGAAACGGGCTCAGCACAGGGCCCACAGGTGTGTAGTCGGCACAGGGCCTACAGGTGTGAGGGCCATTTCTGGAGCAGATGGGACTGCAGAGGGGAGTCCTGCACAGCCCCTGCCGCAGATTGGCTGTTGTGAGGGGGCAGGCATGGCTGGTGGAGTCTCTCTCTCTCTCTCTCACACACACACAGAAAATTGCTAGCCAGGATGCAGTGTACACACCATGCTCTAGAATCACAGTAAAACAACAGACATCAACATGGAAGGTGCTGGATCCCACCTGGGATACTCTGGTCTTCTCTGTGAGTGGCTTCTCCTGGTGTGCAATGACTCGCAGGCAAGCCACGGGGACCAGTGTGACTGGGACTCGCTCTGGAGAGGAGCACTGCCTGGGTGGCTGGGAGGCACAGTAGTCTTGGCTTTTTCAGTTGGAGCTCAAGGACTCCAGGGCCCAATTACTCTGCCAGGCAGGCGACACTGCCCACAGGCCAATTAGTGGGTCCTCATGCCTCTGGGACCAGCTGAGGGCAGGTCTGCGTGTCCACCTTGTGGCCCCCGTTTCACTCCATACAGCTTGGTGGCCGCGTCCTGGGCCAGCCTGAGGAGCCGCTGTCCCTGAGTTGGGCCTTGGTCCCACACCTCCGTCCACAGGAGGATGGTGGGGAGGGACAGCAGGCTGCTGTGAGGAGGGGTGCAGGCCAAAGCCAGAGGCTCGGCTGGCCATGTGCTGACCGCGCAGAGTCACAGGACTGATGGGACAGGGTCAGTCCCTGGTCCTCCCAGCTCAGAACCTTCTCAGTGTCCAGTCCTGAAGGCGGGGCCTGGCAGGGAGGCTGGGCCACCACTGGGAGCCTGTGTCTCCTCTCTGGTCTCAGCCAGACCCTCCTTTTCCCTCTGCTCTAACTCCACTGCCCTGGCCCCTCCCCTTCCCCCCAGCTCATGCTCTTCAGATGGCCCTGCCCCTCCTCCTGCCTCGAACTTGGGACTCCTGCTGCCTCTGGACTGTCCTTCCTGAAGTACTTTTTCCCCACACCCACCCAGGATGGTCTTGTTGTCCTCCCTGTGGGATTAGTGTCCTGGGTCCGCAGAAACAAAGTACCACAAGCTAGGAGGCTTAATACAACAGAAAATGATTCTGAAAGTCCCACATCAGGGGTGGGAGTTCCAGGCTCCTCCCACAGGCCCCAGAGGAGGGTCCTTTCTGCCTCTCCATCCTCGGCGGCTCCGGGCTCCCTGGTCCGTGGCCGCATCCCTCCCATCTCTGCCTCTGTGGTCACAAGGAGTCCTCTTCTGCTGTCTGTGTCTCCCCCTGGACAGCCCACAGGGACCTCTTCATCTCCACATCCTTCCCTGATTCCATCCTGAAGTATTCAGGTTACAATCACAGGCTCTGGGGCGCAGATAACCTTGGGGGCCGTCTCCTGGCCCCTGGGCCTGCTGGGCTTTCCCTCCTTAGCGTGAGCCCCTGAGCACCCCTCTGAGCACCCTACTTGTGTGTGTTGTGTGTTTCCCGACCCATCACAGAAGGCAAGCTGCATGGGGCTGGGTTCTTGTCTGTTTGTTCATCATCAAACGCCGGTTGTCTGACTCCTGTCTGGCACGTAGGCAGTGTTTGGGCTACACATGCGTGAATGAGTAAATGGTTGAGTCAGTTAGTTGTGACCAGAGAAGGCCATGCACTGAGGGGTTCCCAGGAGACGGAAACGGTTTCTGTCTCAGCTGCCAATGAGGGAGATAGGCTCTCAGGACTCTGTGCATGGCCTGTAGTCACCTCGGCTGAGCCGGAGCTGTGTTCTGGCTGGTGGAGCAGGAGGACGAGGGGTGGTCCAGGAGGTGCCCTACCCCCTCTGCTAAATCACATGGGGCCAAGGGGTCTGACCGAGCAGGCCAAGGGTGGACCGGACACAGACGAGCTGCTTCACACGGCGGAGGGAGATCTGGGGCTGTAACTGACCTCTGCTCCTAGGGCCGCCCTCCTCCTGCCCCTGGGATCTCCCTCCACTGACATCAGGTGCCCGCAGCTCAGTGTCTCCAGGACACACACTTCCTGCCCTTGGGACAGCTGATGGGGGATCCCTCGAGCCTCTCCCCTCTGACCTCCCACCTGCACCTAGGTGGTCCCACTGGGTCTGTTCGCTGCTCAGGCTCTGAGGGGACACTGCACACCCCACACCTGGCCGGGGTTTCACGGTCCACTCAGGCCCTGTCTCCCTTGCTAGACCCTGAGGGCTGCCATGGCTGGCTGAGTCTCCCTCACCTGTTTATCTGGCATGGACTTTGGACCTGGCACAGAGGGATGACCAGAAAGGGAACCAAATGGTAGCAAATGCACGTGGCTGAAGGGACAAGTGCAGAGCAGAGATGGGCCGGGGTCCAGGCAGCACCAGGCACCGGCTTTGAAAGCCACTCACTTGGCATCCCCGCATGCTGGTGTGAATCTGATGACTTTTTACGTGACTCCTAATGAGAGAGTGAATGACAAAGGGCCTGTGCATGTCTCTATGCATGCAGGACCCAGGAGGGTTAAGGGGTAGAGACCTCAGGACACAGAGGCAAGGAGGAAGCCAGATCTCTGGGGCCTCCACAGAGAGGGGTGGTCCATACCGAGCAGTTGAAAAGCCCTGAGGTCGTTCGTGGTCTCCACGGCCCATCCCCCTTGCCTCCTGTTTCCACACCTGGCCCTGGTCATGTGGGTGCTCCTCAGATTATCTCTTATTGATCCCAACTGCATGACTGACCAGGGTTTGAACTCTGCAGCCGATCAGAGCCGTGTGGAAAGCTGTCTGATGTTTTGAGAGCCCTGACCTCCCTTGGGCCCACATCCCAAGATTCTGACTCTGCGGTCCCCAGGTGGCAACTTGGTGACCTTGCCCCTGAAGGATGCTGCTTCTAAGATGCCAGCTCCTCTTCAGGACACCTGGTGGGCTCCCTGGAGCATGAGGCTGGGGGGTTAGGGCTCCTGGTTCCTCCCTGCAGATGGCTAGAACCTCTTGTTTGTACCTTGGAGAATTCCTTCAATAAATATTGGTGGGTTGCCCACCAGGCACCATGCAGGGCTGCCAGGGTCTCTGCACATGGCTCTCCAGTGGCCTGGGCACCTGGGTGTGTTACAGGTCAACCAGGATCACCTCGTGCGGTCAGAGAACTCATTCTCTCAGCAGTGATAGGTGAGGGTGGGGCTTATATACAGAAGAAAGAGGGGTGGAGTCTAGCTGGGACCTGAGTGGAACAGGACCTTAACATTTAAACCACAATCTACAGGCCCTGATGATTCCCAGACACACTTTGCTCTGTGGACATTGGTGCTCAGTTCACTGCCTAGTTCAAGAGCTCCATTCCCTAAAACACTGCACTTTGTTTAGGATGTGAAAACCTCAGATGACCTGATATATTTTGCTGTTTCCTGAAAGGTGCAGAGTAATTTCAAAGATGAGGAAGTCTTCCTTTGCCTAGCCATAAAATAAGGAAAAGCTAAAGGCAAAGGAGAAAAGGAAAACTATACCCATTTAAATGAAGAGTTCCAAAGAATGGCAAGGAGAGATAAGAAATCTTTCCTCAGTGATCAATGCAAAGAAATAGAGGAAAATAACAGAATGGGAAAAACTAGAGATCTCTTCAAGAAAATTAGAGATATCAAGGAAAATTTTCATGCAAAGGTGGGCAAAATAAAGGACAGAAATGGCATGGACCTAAACGAAGCAGAAGATATTAAAAAGAGGTGGCAAGAATACACAGAAGAACTATACAAAAAAGATCTTCATGACCCAGATAACCATGATGGTGTGATCACTGACCTAGAGCCAGACATCCTGAAATGGGAAGTAAAATGGGCCTAGGAAGCATCACTATGAACAAAGTTAGTGGAGGTGATGGAATTCCAGTTGAGCTATTTCAAATCCTAAAAGCTAATGCTGTGAAAGTGCTGCACTCAATATGCCAGCAAATTTGGAAAACTCAGCAGTGGCCACAGGACTGGAAAAAGTCAGTTTTCATTCCAATCCCAAAGAAGGGCAATGCCAAAGAATGTTCAAACTACTGTACACCTGCACTCATCTCACACACTAGCAAAGTAATTCTCAAAATTCTCCAAGCTAGGCCTCAACAATATGTGAACCGTGATCTTCTAGATGCTCAAGCTGAAGTTAGAAAAGGCAGAGGAACCAGAGATCAAACTGCCAACATCTGCTGGATCATAGAAAATGCAGAGAATTTCAGAAAAAACATCTACTTCTGCTTTATTGATTACGTCAAGGCCTTTGAGTATGTAGATCACAACAAGCTGTGGAAAATTCTTCAAGAGATGGGAGTACCAGACCACCTTACCTGCCTCCTGAGTAATCTGTATGCAGGTCAAGAAGAAACAGTTAGAACTGGACATGAAACAACAGACTTGTTCCAAATCGGGAAAGGAGTATAGACATCAAGGCTGTATATTGTCACCTGCTTATTTAACTTCTGTACAGAGTACATCATGTGAAATTCCAGGCTGGATGAATCACAAGCTGGAATCAAGATTGCCGGGAGAAATATCAATATCCTCAGATATGCAGATGCCACCACCATTTTGGCACAAGGTGAAGAGGAACTAAAGAGCCTTTTGATGAAAATGAAAGAGTAGAGTGACAAAGTTGGCATAAAGCTCAACATTCAAAAAACGAAGATCATGGCATCCAGTCCCATCATTTCATGGCAAGTTGATATGGAAACAGTGACAGACTTTACTTTCTTGAGCTCCAAAATCACTGTGGATGGGGACTGCAGCTGTGAAATTCAAAGACACTTGCTCCTTGGAAGAAATGCTATGACCAACCTACACAGTATATTAAAATGCAGAGACCTAACTTTGTCAACAAATTCCATTTAGTCAAAGCTATGGTTTATCCAGTAGTCATGTATGGATGTGAGTGTTGGACTGTAAAGAAAGCTGAGTGCCAAAGAATTGATGCTTTTGAACCATGATGCTTGAAAAGACTCTTGAGAGTCCCTTGGACTGCAAGAAGATCCAACCAGTCCATCCTAAAGAAAATCAGTCCTGAATATTCCTTGGAAGGACTGATGCCGAAGTCACTCAGCCACCTGATGTGAAGAGCTGGCTCATTGGAAAAGATTGTGATGCTGGGAAAAATTGAAGGCAGGAGGAGAAGGTGCAACAGAGGATGAGATGGTTGGATGGCATCACTGACTCAATGGACATGAGTTTGAGCAAGTTCTGGGAGTTAGTGATGGACAGGGAAGCCTGGCATGCTGCAGTTCATGAGTTCGCAAAGAGCTGGACGTGACTAAGAAACTGAATTGAACTGAAAATGCAGAAAATAATGGCATTATCATCCCCACAGCTATTGTATCAGCATCCATGAGCTGAAGGAGAAAAACTAATGTGAAAGTAAATTTTAAAATAAATGAAGCACTGCAATGATGCAGTGCATTTCCATGATTACAAATAAATGTCCTCAAAGAGAAGAGGTGTATTTTCAGATTCTGTTTCAGATGAACAGAATGAAAGCCCACAACATGTCTGCTACAGTGAAGCTCGACCAAAGCCCAGGGCCA
The DNA here is from genome assembly GCF_019923935.1 of Bubalus bubalis. Lineage (NCBI taxonomy): Eukaryota > Metazoa > Chordata > Mammalia > Artiodactyla > Bovidae > Bubalus > Bubalus bubalis. The sequence goes on from NC_059162.1 coordinate 118,589,181, forward strand.
TTTTCAAGGCGCCCTTGAACTCTTTGTTCCTCAGACAGTAGATCAAGGGGTTGATGATTGGGGTGAGGACAGTGTAAACAGCAGAGATGAGCTTGTTGGAGCTCCGGGAATCAATGGCCTGGGGCCGGACATACATGAAAAGCAAGGCTGTGTAGAAGATGGTGACCACGGTGAGGTGAGAAGCGCAGGTGGAGAAGGCTCTCCAGCGGCCCAAGGCTGAGGGGATGCGCAGGACGGCCAGGGTGATGTGCCCGTAGGACAGCACAGTGGCCATGAGCGGGAACACCAGGATGAGGAAGGCCAGGACGAAGTCAACCAGCTCTGCGGTCGAGTAGTCCATGCAGGCCAGTTTGAGGATGGGGGAGATGTCACAGAAGAAGTGGTTCAGGACGTTGGAACCACAGAACGTGGCGCTGGAGATAAAGTAGACCTTGATCACGGAGATGGTGAAGCCACTCATGAAGGAGAAGGCCACCAACTGGACACACAGCCCCGTGGTCATGATGGCTTGGTAGCGCAGGGGGTGGCAGATGGCCACGTAGCGGTCGTAGGCCATGGAGGCCAGGAGCACACACTCAGTGCACACCAGGGAGCTGAAGAAGTAGAGCTGGGTCATGCAGCCCACGAAGGAGATGCGCCTCCTCTGCAGGAGGAAGCCGTCCAGCATCTTGGGGATGATGTCACACACGTACCAGATCTCCAGGGAAGACATGATGCCCAGAAAGTAGTACATGGGCCTGTGGAGGGAGGGGCTGCCCCAGACGGTGAGGATGATGGCCAGGTTCTCCACCAGCACGAAGAGGTAGGTGAGCAGGAAGAGGAGGAAGAGCAGGTACTGCAGCCGGGGGGCCGTGGGGAAGCCCACCAGGATGAAGGCACTGACCTGGGTCACATTCCTCCCCGTCATCCTCTTGTGCGGGGCACCCAGGGCCACAAACAACCTTCAGGCCAGATGAGGGCCAATGGCAGCTGGGGAGAGAAAACGGAGGTCAGCCTGGGGGTGGGTTTGACCCAAGGAGTGGGCGCCTGTCTCCTCGGGCAGCAGGGGAACAGAAACTGTCTCTAATTTAAGCCTGAAGCATTCACTGTGTGGGGGTCTAGGTCTCCTGTGGACTGGACACCCTGAGAGTAGGTGGGGCTCTGGAATAGCCTGCCCATTTCCTCCCCTGGTTGATCTTCAAATCATCTGATTGCTTTTATAACCTGGACTTTCCTGAAGGAGTCTAATAACCATAAGGGATGTCCACAGTCCTTGGCTACATTGGAAGATGGTTGTCCTTCACCTGGTTTCAGAGATGCTTTTGTAAGAGGAAGGGATACCAGAGGCTGGTAAGGTTTATGGGTCTCTCTGACCAGCCAGACCCCAGACCCATGGCATCTCTTCACAGATCTGGGGGTGTGAAGAGCAGGAGGAGCCTCCCAGTTCAACAGGAGAGAGTTGTTACCTCAAGGCCCCCTTGAAATCTGGCAAAGGATGAAAAGATAAAGCCCCACAACATCAGAAACTCCCAGGGGGAGTACCAGCAAGGGGAGGTGTCAACGGGGTTCCGGAGGAGAGCAAACAGAAGGCAGAGGGGCTGGGGCAGCAGAGTGGGGGAGTCCAGAACATTCTTGAGGGGCCTGTCACCGCTGAGGGAGGAGCCACCTGCCCAGTGAGCCCATGACCAGGGTTAAGGGGGTGTGTGTGACAGGGGCATGAAAGACAGAGCTCTACATGCAGTGTCTGCAGAACAGTCCAGGGGCTGCCCCGTCATGCTTTCTCCACCCTGCAGGTGGGTCCCCCAGAGCCAGCCTGTAGCCCACCAGGCTCCTCCGTCCATGGGATCCTCCAGGCCAGGATACTGGAGTGGGTTGCCATTTCCTTCTCCAGGGGATCTTCCCGACCCTAGCCCTTATCACATGTCAGATGTAACTCACATAAATTCCCTCTTGTAACCCTCACCATGGCCATGGGGAAACAAGGCTCACATTTGTCAGGTGAAAATCTGAGGCTCACAGTGAAAAGTTCAGGGACTCACCAAGACACACGGGTCCTCAGGCGCTGAGGCCACGACTCTTCCCACGGGCGTCAACAAGAGAAGCAGTGAGCCCATTTGGGTGGGCTAGAGATTCGGAATTATTAAGAAGGACTGTTAGAGCTTCGGGTTGCACTCTGACACTATTCTAACAGGCTATAAAACAGAAAGTCACAAAATAAATAGTATCATCAGAAGAAAAGGCAGAGGTTTATGCCATGGTTTTCTTATAGCTTGATTTCACAGATGAAAATGACATGCCAAGAGCTTAGACAATTCCTAAAGGCACTCACGGGATGACCAACGTTAGAGTCTCAAGGTCTCCCCTTTCTGAGAAAGCTGACAAGACAGAAGGCCCCATGTCCCCACGATATAAACACAAGAACTGTTAGAGATGCTTCAGAGACAGCCATGGCCTCAGATGCTGTACCAGAACGAATCTCCCTCTTCTCTCAGGAGCAGAGCTTTTCTCGTGGCTTATAAACTGTCACAGGGTGTGGGGATTTCCCAATTCATTTCACAAAGTGGCAAATTCCTTTCCACGAAAGGAGAACTGTGTGCCAATGACCGTGTGTGTGTGTGTGTGTGTGTGTGTGTGTGTGTGTGTGTGTGTGTTTAGTGTAGTTACAAAACTCAAACGAAAAGCAGGAGGTAGCACCCAGAAGCACATGCAGACAGCGAATGCCGCAGACAAGGAGGCGTGCCCGCGCTCAGAGCGCAAGCGGCTGCCGGGCGATCAAACGCATCAGAGTGATGACAGGAGTCCCGCTCACGCAGAAAGGCTTTGACCAAAAACGATCCAAACTTTGTATACATTTGCCATCCCCAAATAAGTGATTTATTTGAATATTAATATATAAATAATCTCTGATTCAACATAGAAAATAACCTTATGGTTACCAAAGGGGCAAGTGGGGGGTATTTTAGGAGTTTGGGATTAACAGATACATACACACTACTATATGTAACATAGAGAACCAACAAAGTCCTTCTCTGTAGCAAAGGGAACTACACTCAACATCTTGTGATAACCTATAACCAAAAAGAATCTATGGGTGACTTGCCTTCGGGCTTCCCTGGTGGCTCAGAGGGTAAAGCGTCTGCCTGCAATGCAGGAAACCCAGGTTCAATTCCTGGGTTGGGAAGATCCCCTGGAGAAGGAAATAGCAACCCACTCCAGTATTCTTGCCTGGAAAGTCCCATGGATGGAGAAGCCTGGTGGGCTACAGTCCATGGGGTCGCAAAGAGTTGGACATGACTGAGCGACTTCACTCACTCTTCACTCACACCTGAAACTAACATACCATTATAAATCAACTGAACTCCAATAAAAATGTAAAAGCAAGTCAAAAATGTCAATACCTATTGCGATAGATTCTCTTAGCAATGACTTCCAATAAATCATGACTTCAGGTAAGAAAAAACATCTCTCGCTCAGCCAACAGCCTGTGACATCCCTGTGGTTAGTACCAGAATCACTCACATTGTGCTGAGACTAGGATGAAGATGGGTATTCTTTAAAACCACCAAGAAGTAAGAAAGCTGCCCTCTACTACCTACTACAAAAATGGATAAAGAAGTAGACAAAACTGTTATTATTTCCAGATAATGTGTCTTTAACCTAGAAAACCCAGATTATAATTGATTGTTGGTGTTGTTCAGTCACCCAGTTGGGTCTGACTCTTTGCGACCCCAGGGACTGTAGCACGCCAGGCCTCTGTGTCCCTCACCACCTCCTGATGTTTGCCCAAGTTCATGCATAATTGACTAAGAGATTTCCAAATGATATTAAAGCTGTAGTCATCCTATATGCTTCCCAGGTGGCACTGGTGGTACAGAACCTACCTGCCGATGAGGGAGACGCAAGAGACACAGGTTCAATCCCTGGGCTACCAGCCATTAATCATGAATATGTCCCTTGAAGATATATTGTAAAGCTGTCAATATTTCCAAGTGGATTTTAAAATTTGACTTGACTATAGTTGTGCATGCATGTGCTAAGTTGCTTCAGTTGTGTCTGACTCTGTCCGACCCCATGGACCATAGGCCCCCAGACTCCTCTGTCTATGGGATTCTCCAGGCAAGAATACTGGAGTGGGTTGCCATGCCCTTCTCCAGGGGATCTTCCCCAACCAGGGATTGAGCCCCCGTCTCTTACGTCTCCTGCATCGGCAGATGGGTTCTTTACTACTAGCACTACCAGGGCAGCTTTGATCACAGTTGAAATCTCACCAAATTTTATTTTCCTTAAAACAGAATGAAATAATCCTTAAAATCATCTTCAAGTAGGAACAGATGGGAATATCAAAGAAGGTTCAGGAAAAAGAAAGGCAAGGATGAGTGAAGAAGACTTGCTATTTTGGAGATGAGAAGATACACTGAAGTGAAAGTAACAAGAAAGGCAGTGCCAAAGATGCTCAGACCAGCGCACAGTGGCACGCACCCCACATGCAGCAAAGTGCTGCTCAGAATCCTCCAAGCCAGGCCTCAGCAGTGCGTGAACCGTGAGCTTCCAGTGTTCAAGCTGGCTTTAGAAAAGGCAGAGGAGCCAGACATCAAACTGCCAACATCCACTGGATCATCAAAAAAGGAAGAGAGTTCCAGAAAAACATCTATTTCTGCTTTATTGACTATGCCAAAGCCTTTGACTATGTGGATCACAATAAACTGTGGAAAATTCTGAAAGAGATGGGAATACCAGACCACCTGACCTGCCTCTTGAGAAACCTATATGCAGGTCAGGAAGCAACAGTTAGAACTAGACACGGAACAACAGACTGGTTCCAAATAGGAAAAGGAGTCAATCAAGGCTGTATATTGTCACCCTGCTTATTTAACTTATATGCAGAGTACATCATGAGAAATGCTGGGCTGGATGAAGCACAACTGGAATCAAGATTGCTGGGAGAAATATCAATAACCTCAGATATGCAGATGAAACCACCCTTAGGGCAGAAAGTGAAGAGGAACTCAAAAGCCTCTTGATGAAAGTGAAAGAGGAGAGTGAAAAAGTTGGCTTAAAGCTCAGCATTCAGAAAACGAAGATCATGGCATCTGGTCCCATCACTTCACGGGAAATAGATGGGGAAACAGTGCCAGATTTTATTTTGGGGGGCTCCAAAATCACTGCACATGGTAATTGCAGCCATGAAATTAAAAGACACTTACTCCTTGGAAGCAAAGTTATGACCAACCTAGATAGCATATTAAAAAGCAGAGACATTACTTTGCCAACAAAGGTCCATCTAGTCAAAGCTATGGTTTTTCCAGTGGTCATGTATGGATGGGAGAGTTGGACTGTGAAGAAAGCTGAGTCCCAAAGAATTGATGCTTCTGAACTGTGGTGTTGTAGAAGACTCATGAGAGTCCCTTGGACTGCAAGGAGATCCAACCAGTCCATTCTGAAGGAGATCAGTCCTGGGTGTTCATTGGAAGGACTGATGCTAAAGCTGAAACTCCAATACTTTGGCCACCTCATGCGAAGAGCTGACTCATTGGAAAAGACTCTGATGCTTGGAGGGATTGGGAGCAGGAGGAGAAGGGGATGACAGAGGGTGAGATGGCTGGATGGCATCACTGACTTGATGGACTTGAGTTTGAGTGAACTCCGGGAGCTGGTGATGGACAGGGAGGCCTGGCGTGCTGCAATTCATGGGGTTGCAAAGATTCGGACACGACTGAGCAACTGAACTGAACTGAATGGTTTAATAAAAGAAATGTAAAAAATAATGAGTGCTGCCACTTAGTCAATGGGACAGTGTGAAAACAGTATGTTGTTATTCAGTTGCTCAGTCGTGTCCGACTCTGTCACCCCATGGGCTGCAGCACGCCAGGCTTCACTGTCCTTCACCATCTCCTAGAGTTTGTTCAAACTCATGTCCATTGAATTGATGATGCCATTCAACCATCTCATCCTCTGTCATCCCCTTCTCCTGCCCTCAATCTTTCCTAGCATCAGGGTCTTTTCCAAGGAGTCCCCTCTTCAACTATCTCTATCTCTAGCTCTTAGATAGAAAGTTCTAAATCAAATCTCATGGGGTATAATTAGGAAGAAAAGGGAAGATTGCTTAATGAATGATTCCAAGGTCATCTGTTAAATATTTGTTAAAAAACTAAATGAGTCTTTTCTTTATATGTAATACCAGAAAGCAGAGTTCTGATGGATAAAACATCAGTACTCAAAGGTCCACCAGCCCTGTGCTTGTCCATGGACACCGTGGAGTGGAGAGCGTGGCCCACATGTGTGGAGGCAGAAGCCATTCTTTGGACTTTGGTCGTTAATGAATAAGTCAAAGATTAAGAGTGACATTTTAAAATATCTGAGAGGTCAGATTTTGTGGTGAGGCAGAGGGAGAGCTTAACTGAAGCTGAGCGAGTCTGAGGGCCCCTCCCAGACACCGGCGTGTTATCACACCCACATCTGAAAATTCTTTACACCCTCACTTTGGCCATTGTTTTGGACAATCAGAACATTGCACGGAGAAGCACAGATTTCTGGTTTCTCTTGAAAAATTAAAAGGTCTGGGGTGGGGACAGCATGGTCGGAGTTCCTGCATGCCAACACAGGCCAGACCCTCAGACAGGCTGGACCCTAGGATGGTGTGAGAACCACTCCTGCTCCCCAGGCTGCCCTCAAATTGTTCACACCCATGCCCCCTCTGTTACCTGGCTCCAGCTGTGGGTGCTGGGCTCCCACAGAGCTGAGCCACCCCCACCACTCAGTGTGTGCCCTGTCCAGTCTCCTCCTGCTTCTTCTCTCCTTTGCCGTGGACTCTGCTGAGCGGTTAGACATCTCCCTGACTCGGCATCCCTGCTGTACCACCCTCTGTCTCATCTCAACTGCTCATCTGCGCCATGGTCTTAGCCCCCATGCCCACAGGCTTCTGTCCCCACACCAGCAGTCCCACAGGTGCCTGTGACCAGCCCATCCTAATTTCCGGGCCACGATCCAGTTCTTTCTCCACCCGCCTCTCCTCCACGTGTGCTGCCTCGGTCCCAGCCATCTTCTCTCACCGTCCATGCTCAGCAAGGCCACCCACTCCCAAGTCTCTACCTGGTGAGGCCCACACCCCCATCTCTCTACCGATCCAGCCCATGTGTCCAGCCAACGACGAGAGGCCTCCACTGGCCCTGGAGTCCACACCCTCCTCCTTGTGTTCGTCATCAGGCAGCGGCACCATCATGCACCCAGCTGCCCCTGGCAGATGCCCAGCTTCAGTTCTTCTCCTCGGCGTGGCTCAGCCAAGGCTGGTCCTAGTCCTCCCACATCCTCAGTGTCTCTAGAACTGGCTCCCTTGTCTCCACTCTCTTGGGCTTCCGTCCAGCTACCCTGCATTCAGGTTTCATCACCATGCCAGAATGACAGTCCCTGAACTCTAACTGATCCTCACTCACCTTCCTGACTCCATCTGGTCCACCCTCCACAGGGGGGAGAACGGCATGTGGATCTTTCAGCCACATCCATGCAACATTCCTGGTACGAACTCTGCTTTCCCAACAGACCTGTCTTTTCCCCCCTCACCTCCTCCCCCTCCAACAACAGGAGTCCTGCCCAAGGAGCCACTTTCAGTCCCTGAGAGCCCCTTGCTGACCTCAGGTGCCCCTGCTGCCACGCTGCGGCCAGAACTCAGGCATCCATCAGGTCTCGGATGTCTTCTTCCCCGAGGGCTGGCTGGGCCCCTAGTGCTGCTCCGAGACACCCTGAAGGGGAGGCTTCAGGATCTGGGTGCAGAGGGGAGAAAGCATGCTTGCGAGACAGGGGAAGAAAAAGCTGGGTTTGGGCTGTGCTGAATCTGAGGGGCCCCCGTGTCCAGACCCCGAGAGTAGGGCCCTGATGTCCAGACCTCACGGGGTGGGGGGAAGGCAGGGGAGGGGCCAGTCCCTATCCATCTGACACTGAGCACCCACTACTGGGAAGTTAGGATTGCAAGGCACTTGGGCTCAATCAGGAGAGAAAACAGTCTACAACTTCCGCCTTCATGAAATGCAAGTTCTAGGAGAGGCATAGAAGCAGAAAGAAAGGGACCCACGCTTGTAACTTGCAGATCAGTTGCTGAGGACGTTCCCAGGTGATGAGAAGACATAGGGCAGGTCAGGGCGTGTGGGGCTGGCGGTGCTGGGTGTGGGAGTGGGCGTTGGTGAGGAGCTGATGCGGTGAGGACTGGCTGGGCAGCTGTGTGGGGAGGACCCTACGGTGCATCTGAGAGCGGGGAGGGCAGTGAGGAGACAAGCCCATTGGAGCAGAGTGGGACAGTGCAGCTGCCGGGGGCTCCACCACCGAGGTGGGGGGTCACCCCGTGGAGGACGAGAGGGCAGGAGCAGAGGATGCCAGGGTAGCCCTCCCCCAAAATCAGGGATCCCTTCCACTGAGACTCAGGTCTCCCCTGATGGGGGTGGTGGGCAAAGCGGAAGTCTCCCACTGCACCTGCTGTGACTGCAGAAGACAGAGCAGATGCAGAGCAGCGTCCCTGTCTGATAACGTCCCTCCCTGTCCATCCCTGTAAGGACGGGAGGGGAAAAAAGCAGGGCAGGGAGGTAGGGCCCAGCGGGGGCAGGGGAGACAAAAGGCAGCCTCGAGCAGCCTGGGGTGCCAGCAGAGACAGCTGACCTCCAGTGGAGGTGTCCCCCACATTTCTAGAGCAGGGGGACATCTCCTGCGGGACAGAGTGGACGATAGGAGGAGAGCCTGGGACCCTCCATGGATACCTTCAGAGCTCAGGAGGAGGATGCTGGAGATGTGGCTGGGTGGTGGTGGGGGGAGCGTGGGAGGGAGGAAGCCCCCGTCGTGAGATCAGGGAGGGGGCCACGGGTGGCAAGGGGCCTCTCAGTCCTGGCCCTGCTCCACACACTCCCAAGACACCGGGTCCAGTGGCTGCCAGACAGGCCCCTCGACCGAGAGGAAGGGCCCCCAGGAACCTACCTAAGAGCCACAGACACCGCTGGCTTCCCCTAGCCCAGCACAGGCTGCTGTCGCCCCCTCTGCCCACGGACCCCCGAGCAGACAGTGCCCGTGTGGTCTGGCCTGTCCTGAGAGGCAGCTGGCCAGCTCTGGGGCTCTGCTGGTTTAAAGGAGGCGCCAGGAAGAAGGCTGTTGGCTTCCTCCCCATCCCTCCCTGATGCGGGGCTCCAGGGTCTAATTACCCTGCCACGGAGACGTAACTGCCCCCACACCACCAATTAGCATGGAATCTCCCAGCCTGTACCTCTGGGCCCTGCTGGTGGCATCTGCTGAGGACACAGCCCTGCTGGGCTTCAATGCTGACCCGCCCTCACCCTGTCCGGGCGTCCAGGCCTTTGACGGAGCTTTTGCCCCTGTCCACTCAGTTTCCCACCACAGAGTGCTGTCTTCACCCCAACCTCTGACACCCCTTCCTGTCACGACTGTGAAGGTGTATGACTCCTGTTTGGGGCCAGGGGGTGCTCCAGGGACAATGACCATGATCTGCTCCAGGGAGATGGACTCAATGGGGACCCTGTGCTATCTCAGGGTTCATGGATGTTATTATTCATAAAGGGGCAGGGAAATTTGAGTTTTTGGCACAAGAGAAGAACCTTTTCCCCACATACATAATCAACACACACACACCATTGTATCATTTCAGTTCAGTTGCTCAGTCGTGTCCAGCTCTTTGCAACCCCATGGACTGTATGCAGCATGCCAGACCTCCCTGTTCATCACCAGCTCCCGGAGTTTACTCAAACTCATGCCCATTGAGTCGGTGATGCCATCCAGCCATCTCATCCTCTGTTGTCCCCTTTTCCTCCTGCCCCCAATCTTTCCCAGCATCAGGGTCTTTTCAAATGAGTCAGCTCTCCACATCAGGTGGCCAAAGTATTGGAGTTTCAGCTTTAGCATCAGTCCTTCCAATGAACACCCAGGACTGATCGGACCGGTTGGATGTCCTTGCAGTCCAAGGGACTCTCAAGCGTCTTCTCCAACACCACAGTTTAAAAGCATCAATTCTTCGGTGCTCAGCTTTCTTTATAGTCCAACTCTCACATCCACACATGACTACTGGAAAAACCATAGCCTTGACTAGACAGACCTTTGTTGGCAAAGTAATGTCTCTGCTTTTTAATATGCTGTCTAGGTGGGTTATAACTTTCCTTTGAAGGAGAAAGCATCTTTTAATTTCATGGCTGCAATCACCATCTGCAGTGACTTTGGAGCCCCCAAAAATAAAATCTGCCACTGTTTCCACTGTTTTCCCATCTATCTGCCATGAAGTGATGGGACCGGATGCCATGATCTCAGTTTTCTGAATGTTGAGCTTTAAGCCAACTTTTTCACTCTCCTCTTTCACTTTCATCAAGAGGCTTTTGAGTTCTTCACTTTCTGCTGTAAGAGTGGTGTCATCTGCATATCTGAGGTTATTTATATTTCTCCCAGCAATCTTGATTCCAGCTTGTGCTTCTTCCAGCCTAGCGTTTCCCATGATGTACTCTGCATATAAGTTAAATAAGCAGGGTGACAATATAAAGCCTTGACGTACTCCTTTTCCTATTTGGAACCAGTCTGTTGTTCCATGTCCAGTTGTAACTGTTGCTTCCTGACCTGCATACAGGTTTCTCAAGAGGCAGGTCAGGCGGTCTGGTATTCCCATCTCTTTCAAAATTTTCCACAGTATATTGTGATCCACACAGTTAAAGGCTTTGGCATAGTCAATAAAGCAGAAATAGATGTTGTTTTTTCTGGAACTCTCTTGCTTTCTAGATGATCCAGCAGATGTTGGCAATTTGATCTCTGGTTCCTCTGCCTTTTCTAAAACCAGCTTGAACATCTGGAAGTTCACGGTTCACATATTGCTAAAGCCTGGCTTGGAGAATTTTGAGCATTACTTTACTAGCATGTGAGATGAGTGCAATTGTGTGGTAGTTTGAGCATGCTTTGGCATTACCTTTCTTTGGGATTGGAATGAAACTGACCTTTTCCAGTCCTGTGGCCACTGCTGAGTTTTCCAAATTTGCTGGCATATTGAGTGCAGCACTTTCACAGCATCATCTTTTAGAATTTGAAAGAGCTCAACTGGAATTCCATTGCCTCCACTAGCTTTGTAGTGATGCTTCCTAAGGCCCACCTGACTTCACATTCCAGGATGTCTGGCTCTAGGTGAATGGGAGTGATCACACCTTCGTGATTATCTGGGTCATGAAGATCTTTTTTGTACAGTTCTTCTGTGTGTTCTTGCCACCTCTTCTTAATAGCTTCTGCTTCTCTTAGGTCCATACCATTTCTGTCCTTTATTGAGCTGATCTTTGCATGAAATGTTCCCTTGATATCTTTAATTTTCTTGAAGTGATCTCTAGTCTTTCCCATTCTATTGTTTTCCTCTATTTCTTTGCATTGATTGCTGAGGAAGGCTTTCTTATCTCTCCTTGCTATTTTTTGGAACTCTGCATTCAGATGGGTATATCTTTCCTTTTCTCCTTTGCTTTTCACTTCTCTTCTTTTCACAGCTATTTGTAAGGCCTTGCCAGACAGCCATTTTGCTAACTCCTGGGAGAGGGTTAATTAGTCTAAGCCCGCGTGCTTAGCATGGTTATCGCATCCATTTGCCCATCACAGCGAGAACAGCAGCACGCCGTTCAGCATTCTGCATTGGCCGGCTCTTCTGCGCTTCAACCAGGGCTTGCCCATCAGGTGGTCATCGGATGGCAGGATTCCGAACAGGATGCTGCCTGTCCACCTGCAGCTGCCCTTCCTAAACCAGGACGCTTGCAGTTGGTCGTCAAGAGCCACTCGTAGGGCGTTGTCCATGTGGCAGCGGGGTCTCGCTGCTCGGCAGACGGCCTTAAAGCCAGCCCTGGAGGAAGAGGCACCCAGCTCATGACACCAGGCTCCTGAACGGCCATTTCCGTGTTATCATGGAACTCCCCCCCCCCCCCCCCCCCCCCCTTATCGCAGTGTTTCTCTGACATCACCCAAGACTTTATGGGTGTCTTGGCTTCAGGATCATTTCACATCATCAGTCCTGGGGACACTTGCACCCAATGCTCAACAGTAGCTAGTGACTGTCCCTCAGATGGTATGTTTCATCCTCCCTGGGTCTAGAAGCGCCGTGCTCCAAAATCCCGCTGTTTGCCGCTAGGTGGCACTCACAGGCTTTAGCCGTGCGCTCCAGTCTGCAAGAGTGTGACTTACAGATTCTTCCTAAGCCATGTCTGAGACCCTATTCTCTTCAGGGCCAAGGGCACACTAGAGACTCCGATATAAGCCGCTGTTGTTCAGCTCCCCTTCAAACATGGCTTCTGTCAGGTGTGGGTAGGAGCCAGCAGTCTTCAAATGTGGCACTTTGCATCCTCTGAACAACCCAACCGTGCATGGCGTTTCTCCTTAGTTCCACGGAGAGGCAAGGACTGCAGTCTGTTTTCAGATGCCGGTGGGATGTCAAGGGTGGCTTCTCCCGTGTCGTTCCTAAGAATTTCTCTGTCTGCTGGGCCCTTCTGTCTTTGCTGGACTTACCTACGGCTTCTGTTAGTCACGTGCACCAGCGTTGTACGTAAGTCACTCCCAGCTTGCTCGCCAGTGTCTGACATTACTGTGACATGAGTTTAGTGTTTATTGCAGTCAGGCCCTGCATCGAGTACAAATGTCCTCCTACCAAATTATGAAAGTAAGTTGGCAAATTCAGGAAACCCTGTGACTAGACGGTAAATGTAAAATGGGGTGCTTTCCACATGGAGACACAGTGTGGTTGACTTCTGTAAGAGACTGAGATAAGAAAAAGGCCATCTGCAAGACCCATCCCGGAGTACACATCTCCTTTAGCTTGCTAGTTTTTTATTTTTTTGCACTATTGAAACCATAGGAAGAACTTCTGATGCTATTGGTGGTATGTGTATGCTCTGTCCTTGGGATTTCCCAGGCAAGAATACTGGAGTGGGTTGCTATTTCCTCCTCCAGAGGATCTTTCTGACCAGGGATTGAACCCGCGTCTCCCATGGATCCTACCCTGGCAGGCAGGTTCTTTACCACTGAGCCACTTGGGAAGCCCCGTTATTGGTGGTATTTGAGCCTTAATAGTCTATGTGGTGGAGAAGGCAATGGCACCCTACTCCAGTACTCTTGCCTGGAAAATCCCATGGACGGAGGAGCCTGGTAGGCTGCAGTCCATGGGGTCCCTGAGAGTCGGACATGACTGAGCGACTTCACTTTCACTTTTCACTTTCATGCATTGGAGAAGGAAATGGCAACCCACTCCAGTATTGTTGCCTGGAGAATCCCAGGGGCAGGGGAGCCTGGTGGGCTGCTGTCTATGGGGTCGCACAGAGCCGGACACGACTGAAGTGACTTAGCAGCAGCAGCAGCAGTATATGTGGGTCTCCACTAGCAGTCTGATTCTCTCACAGGTTGCACAGGGCTATTACACAGAAATTTGTTTACAAGCATCCCAGTTTCTAACATGTTATTAACTAAAGTGGTTATCTCTTCTTGTCTACTATACATTCATTTATAATTCTGTACTATTTCAAATTAACAACCTGTATGGGCTCAGGCAATTCTTTGGGCGCCCATGTGGTATACTGAATTAACACTGACTGAAGGGCGAGCTTACACATTTCCCATATTACAAAACTAGGCAGGGGAAGCGTTCCCAAGTCAGACACAGTATCTATCTCAATAATATAGTCAGGTAAAGGTGATGCAGCCACTTCAATGAAGTCCATTAAGTATTCCAGTTTTCATCCAAACTTCCACCTTAATCCCATCACCGCCCAGTCTAGCTCTATTTCCTCCCAATCTACCTGTATCTTCCAGGTAGGACTTTACCTGGAAGGTTTACCAACAGGTTCTGGAACCAATTTGGGCTCCTATGTCAAGGTTTCCAAGACAAATATTTTCTCCACCCTCTGGTCATTTTTCCAACAACTATGCATATGTGCTAAGGCGCTTCAATCATGTCCAACTCTGCAACCCCATGGACTGTAGCCCACCAGGCTCCTCTGTCCATGGGATTCTCCAGGCAAGAACATTGGGGTGGATTGCCATGCACTCCTCCAGGGGATCTTCCCGACCCAGGGATCGAACCCAGATCTCCTACATTGGCAAGTGGATTCTTTACCATCTGAACAACCAGGGAAGCCCAGATTTCTCCCTTACTCCTGCTTCTGTCTTTTCTCTCTCCCTATATTTATGATGTCTCTTGTAAAAAGTATATAGGTTTTATACAGGTTTTTTTATTTAGCCAATCTGATAATAAAATATTTATTACATTAAAGCTTAGTGTAAATGGTGTATAATTTTGTTAACATGTGTTGCTTGTTTTCATTTGGCCCATTTATATTTTTTATCTACATGCAATTGAATGGATTTTTTTTTAGATTTTTGCTTTCCTCTTATTATTACATTACTGCACACTTAATACTATTATTTTCTTGCTATCTTATGAAAGACAACATGCATTATTCTCTCAGTATAGTCAAAGGAGAACTATTATCTTGTAACTGCTATGATAATGCTAGAGCTTTAAAAGTTCAAATTCACTTACTCTCTCCCAACTTTTGCAAATTTCCACATAAATCTTAGTCCACATATCATTTGTCTTATTTTTATACAACCAAAAAATTAATATTTATCCATTTATTTATGCTTAAATTACTCTTCATTGAGGTTTACATTATTCTATTTCCATCTGGGATCATTTAAGGGAATTTGAAAAGCGTGAAAGTGAAAGTGTTAGTTGCTTAGTCGTGTCTGGCTCTGAGACCCTGTGGACTGCAACCCGCAGGTCCTCTGTCCATGGGATTCTCCAGGCAAGAGCACTGAAATGGGTTGCCACTTCTTTCTCCAGGGGATCCTCCTGATTCAGGAATCGAACTCGGGACTCCTACATTGCAGGCAGATTAAGGGAATTTAGTGTTTGTATTAGAAAAGTATGGACATAATACATTTCTCTATTAGGTCTACTTTAATTTTCCTTTACAAGGTTCTGCAATTTATAGTGCAGACCTCGTGTATGCCTACTATTAAATTTATTCCTTATTTTTCTACTATCATAAATAGCTTTCACATTAAAATTTTTCCCCTGTTATTTGTTGCTAGTATATCGAAAAGCAGTTCATGTTCTATGGCTTAATTAAGTTCATTATTAGGCTGAATATTTGGGTTGTAAATTCCCAAGTACTTTATACAATGAAAATCATATTATTTGTAAATAAATAGCATCTTAAATTTTTGGTCAAAATTGCTACGTCTCATGTCTCTTCTTTGTCTTCTTGCCCTTGTTGAAGTCTCCAGCACAAAGTTAAATGAGGGTAGGGGGAGCAGACAGCCATGCTTCACTCCCGATCTTAGGGGAAACATTCCAATTTTCACCGTCATGTGTGATGTTAGCTGTAAGTTTAGAGATGCCCTTTTTGGCCAGATGACATTTTCTTTGGTTATTCTATTCCTACTTTCTCAGATATTTTGAAATGAGCATTGAATTTTGTCAAAGGTTTTTTTTTTTTTTTTTCCCATGCATTTATTGAGATCATCATGTTTTTTTCTCTTCTGTTAACTTGGTAAATTACCATAAAAAATTTTGAACATCCTCCAGCCTGGAATGGACCCTGCTTGGTCATGCCATGACACCCTTCCTGTATTTTTGGGTTCTTTGCTCCCACTTTGAGAGACTTCTGTGACTATGCTAAAGAGCAAATGATCTGTTGTCTTCTGCTCTTGTAACATCTGTGTTTTGGAAGCAGGCTTTTACTAGCTTCAACCACAGATTTTCTGGCAGTGTCTGTGGGGTGGTATTATTTTTCATTACCTTTTTATAGAGATTTCTGTGAAATCATATGGACCTAGAATTTTCTTTGTTGGAAGATTTTGTTTGCAAGTTCCATATGTTATAACTGAAATCTGTCTATGAATGCTTTCTACTGTGCCTGAAGTCATATTTGATATGGTGAATTTCTAAAGTATGTAGATTTCTCATCCAAGTTGTCAAATGTGTTGGTGCTTCCCAAGTGACTCAGTGGTAAAGAATCTGCCTGCCAATGCAGGAGATGCAAGGGATGTGGGTTTGATCCCAGGATCAGTAAGGTCCTCTGGAGTAGAACATGGCAACCCACTCTAGTGTTCTCGCCTGGAGAATCCCACGGACAGAGGAGCCTAGTGGGCTGCCGTCCGTGGGGTCACAAAGAGTCGGACACAACCTAGTGCCGGAACAACAGCAGCAATGAGAATCTACTGTACTCCACGGGGAACTCGACTCAGCACTGTGGTGACCTAATTGGGAAGGAAACCCGGAAGAGAGGGGATCTGCGTGCACACGTGGCTGATGCACCTTGCTGCACAGCAGACACTAAGCAGCCATGTAAAGCGCCTACACTCCAGTAAAAACTAGTTTAAATGTGTTGTTAGGCTCCTGGGACTTAGAAGGGGGGATCTTATTAGAGCTTCCGTTCAAAGCAATGTTGTACTAACACTAACCACATAGGTCACATTAGGTTTGACTATGAGTTTTGGAGCTAACTGTAGGATGAAAATTGGTTTTGACTGTCCAATTTGTGTTGGGCTGACAATTTTACAGTCAGAAATTTTTGGAGAAAGCTTCTGCTTTCCTTGGCCTACATTCCCCCTTCTTCCTGGGAAAGGGAGAGTGGTAATTTATTCTTCAGCCTTTTCAGTGCATATTTGTTTGAGAAGAAAAATGATTGTTTCTATTTTTCAGAGCTTAGCAAGCCACTAAGGAAAGGAGACAGGCCTCTCGGAATTCTTGGATAAGCACAGGGAATCTGTGCCAACAGCACTTTCAAAAAATACCTGCCTTTTTAAAGCAAGGTTACTGATTTTAAAGTTTAACAGCTTAAAAAAAATAAAGGCAAGAAGCTGCTGTATTACACAGGGAGCCCAGCCTGGTGCTCTGTGAAGACCTAGAAGGGTGGGAGTCCAGAAGGGACTGGTGGGCTACAGTCCGTGAGGTTGCAAGAGTCAGACACAACCGACTGACTGAGCACACACACATAACCAATATCTTACTAAAAGTGGCTTAAATAAAAATGTCCTTATTACCGTGCCAAGGGTACAGCCCAAGAGTAGTTGGACTGAAAGTGCTCCAAGTGCTCAAAGATGCAGGCTCCTTCCTCCTTTGGCCACATTCCTCAGAGTACTGAGTATAATACTCAGGGTTTCAATGTGAGGATTGCAACTCCAAACATCACATCCACCCTCAAACCAGAGAGAGAGAGAAAGGGACCCTGGAGGAAAGTGTGTACTATTTAGGATTTGTGAGTGATAGGAAACCCCAAAAACAGTGGCTTAAATAAGAAAAAAAGTTCACTTATTTCTTGTTAGCCCTTCCGGGTAGATAGTGCAAGGCTGCTGTGGAGCTCCATGTAGCAAGAACTCACATTTCTCCTTCCTTTTTGCTCCACCCATGTGAATATGAATTCATGGTCCAAGCTGGTAAGATCTGTTATAAATGGAAGGCCAGAGGAAGAGACAAAAGAGCAGAGAGTATACGTGTGCCCTCTCTTTAGAAAGGTCCTGGGAAATTGTTCGGTTCAGTTCAGTCACTCACTCATTTCTGATTCTTTGTGACCCCATGGACTGCAGCACGCCAGGCCTCCCTGTCCATCACCAACTCCTGGAGCTTACCCAAATTCATGTCCATAGAGTCAGTGATGCCATCCAACCATCTCATCCTCTGTCGTCCCCTTCTCCTCCTGCCCTCAGTCTTTCCCAGCATCAGGGTCTTTCCCAATGAGTCAGCTCTTCACATCAAGTGACCAAAGTATTGGAGTTTCAGCTTCAACATCAGTCTTTCCAATGAATACCCAGGACTGATTTCCTTTAGGATGGACTGGTTGGATCCCCTCACAGTCCAAGAGACTCTTAAGAGTCTTCTCCAACACCACAGTTCAAAAGCATCAATTCTTCGGTGCTCAGCTTTCTGTATAGTCCAACTCTCACATCCATGCCTGACTACTGGAAAAACCATAGCTCTCACTAGATGGACCTTTGGTGGCAAAGTAATATCTCCGCTTTTTAATATGCTGTCCAGGTTGGTCATAACTTTTCATCCACGGAGAAAGCATCTTTCAATTTCATGGCTGCAATCACCATCTGCAGTGATTTTGGAGCCCAAGAAAGTAAAGTCTCTCACTGTTTCCCCATCTATTTGCCATGAAGTGATGGGAGCAGATGTCATGATCTTAGTTTTCTGAATGTTGAGTTTTAAACCAACTTTTTCACTCTCCTCTTTCACTTTCATCAAGAGGCTCTTTAGTTCTTCTTCACTTTCTGCCATAAGAGTGGTGTCATCTGCATATCTGAGGTTATTGATGTTTCTCCTGGCAAACTTGGTTCCAGCTTGTGCTTCATCCAGCCCAGCATTTCTCATGATGTACTCTGCATAGAAGTTAAATAAGCAGGGTGACAATATACAGCCTTGAAGTACTCCCTTCCCGTTTTGGAAAATAAAGTCAAGAAACTGCTACATTATACAGGGAGCCCAGCCTGGTGCTCTGTGAAGACCTAGAAGTGGGGGAGGGAGGTTCAAGAGGAATAGTATATATTTCCACCTGCCAATGCCAGAGACACAGAGACGCAGCCTTGATTCCAGTCCTCTGGAGTAGAAAATGGCAATCCACTCAAGTATGCTTGCCTGGAAAATTCCATGGGCAGAGGAGCGTGGTGGGCTACAGTCTATGGGGTCGCAAGAGTCAGACACAACTGAGTGAGTGAGCTCACACACACACAACACAAATATCTTACTAAAAGTGGGAAATTGCTATATCACATTAATTGGAACTCAGCTACATCGCCACACCCATTGCCAAAGAGAATGAAAATTGCTGTCTTTCTTCTGGGTGATCATGTGAACAGCTAATAATAGGGATGTTTTAGAATATAATAAAAGGAAATGGATACTGATGGGAATTATTAGTCTTTTCTGCAGAGGATATCTTGGCCTCCTCTCCCTTTTGAGCATGAGTAAACTGTTTGCCAGATCATTCCACTTGATATCTCCTTGGTCACAACTGCACCAACATAAGTACCCCAGCTATAAGGTGGTAAAGAAAGCTGGGGCCTGGCATTTCTAATCTCTGCCATGGATGGTGGCTATGCTAATGAGCAGATAACAAGGAAAAGGCCGCTTAAGCAACAGTGAAAGAAAGTGAAAGTGAAATCGCTCAGTCGTGTCTGACTTTTTGCAACCCCATGGTCTGTAACCTATCAGGCTCCTCTGTCCATGGGATTTTCCAGGCAAGAGTACTGGAGTGGATTGCCATTTCTTTCTCCAGGGGATCTTCCCAACCCAGGGATCGAACCCAGATCTCCTGCGTTGTAGACAGATGCTTTACCGTCTGAGCCACCAGGGAAGCCCAGTACAAGATAAGCAACAGTACAAGATAGCATTGCCTTTATAACACATGTGAATATCCACTGGGGGAAAAAATCTCTCCTCATTGTTCTTTTTCAAAGTTTCCAGTTATTTTCAGTTTGTGATTGACATCTGAGTTTGTACAACCTGTTGTATCCCCATTTGTCTAGGTCCCATTTTCTTTTGCCATCAAATGATAGGATTTGGCTATACGAACTTCTGGATATTTCCGAGTTTTCCAGTTCTGGTCCCACAAGACAGTGAGCTGTTCAGAAGCCAGTGTTTGACGGCTTAGACCGAGGAGGAGCATCTGTGTTTGGGTGGGTGCATGTCAGAACTATGGAGTGTGAGGCTCAGCTTTGCAGCTGTTGGTCTGTCAGCATGGTGGTTCACCAAGGTGGTGCCCTGGCAGCTGGGGTGGAGACCTCGTGCTCATTACCACACGCACTTTGATCCAGCGTGCTCATTGGAAGCTGTTTGTGCGCCAACCTTGCTCATTAGAACCCCCAAAGCTTCAAGGCTGAGTTCTCCAGGGGTTCAAATCTCAACCCTCCTTGTCTCAGAAGCCGCATCCTCCGAGGACCTTTCCTTGGCTGCACTCTATCCATGTTTGATTACCTCATTAGAAACTCTTTAATGAGGCAAGAGTTTCAGGATGGTTAGCAGCAGAGTTAGCTTAAAGACAGAGCCCAAGGGAGTATATTATCTCATGGTTGGGGAAAAACAGGCTCTGGTATTATTGGTAAACAGTCCGAGGCCATAGTTAACTCATTTCTGATAAGGCGAGGTTAGAAGGCAATAGAAAAGAGCAGCTTTTGTGCAGAATCAATGCTAAGCTTGTCCCTGAGTCCCAGTTCAATCGCTAGGAGTAGGCTCTCTGAAAAGAGCCAATTATCAGGTACTGTTACTACTCGATTCACAGTGGTGTTAGAATATATTTAAATAAGCATGTTAATGCATTTTAGCTGTATAGCATAGTATAGAATAGGTTGATTAAGATTATTATTTTGAAAGATGTATTTGAATATAGCATCTAATCACTTAAGTACTAGCGTGTCATTTAAATACACTCAAATATGTATCAGGCTCCCCTGGTGGCTCAGATGGTAAAGAATCTGCCTGCAATGCAGGTGACCCGGGTTCAGTCCTTGAGTTGGGAAGATTCCCCTGGAGAATGAAATGGCTACCCACGCCAGTATTCTTCCCTGGAGAATTCCATGGATAGATCTATTAAAGTGATATGTTAGTACTCGTGTGCTTAGAAATTTTAAAATGCATTTTAACCCTCTGAATCTTTTTTAATCTCATTAATTAATTTGGAAGTTAGTAAAAATTCAGATTAAAAATCCAAATAATAGGTGTCACTTATTGTATTGTTATGCAAATTGAAACTGTATTGGACAAATGGCTGAATAAACACGTTTGGTTTTTGTGTCCACTCCAGATTTCATTAAATGACAGAAAAGATCATTTCTGAAATGTAAAACTGCATTAATAATTAGGAAAGTCAGAAATAATGTCATCAGTTAGCAGATATTTTATAGATTACTTCAGAAAGGAAAAGACCTGTGACGTTATGGAGACAGTGCAGATGAAACCCCCAAATACGCAGGGAAGATGTCTATGAAGATAAGCATGATCGGTGTTCTATTAACAGATGCAAGAGGCAGAAACCACTCCAGGGTTTTGCCAGGTGATTAACTGGGGAGCTACTTGAACAAGTCTGTATGAACCAGTTCTTCCCCAGTTTTCTTAGGGTGCATTTGTTCACAGTTCAACTATTTGTTGAAATTAGAGCCAGAGAAGTGTGGTCCTATATAGGTAACCACAGATCCAAAAAGGTAAGATTCTGGTACATCATGTTTACCAAGTAAAGGAGATAATTGTATGTGATACACTCCAGTAAAATAAATGGTTCAAAAATGAGAGAGACAGGGGATAAAAGAAACACTCCAGTAAAATAAATGGTTCAAAAATGAGAGAGACAGGGGATAAAAGAAGTCAGGGTGAAAAACAAAAATGTAAAACATATTTTTAAGCCCATGACTTTTTATATAGAATGTAATACAGTGTTTTTGTTTTTTTTTTTTTTTTTTAAATAGAATCTGGTTCTAAAGTGCTAAATAATGTTAATTTTAGAGTAGTTGGTTTGGGGGAAGAGCATGCTAATGTTCTAGGTTTCTTGAAGCAGATTCTGAGTCAATACAAAATATGTTTAACATGTGTTAAAAATGCAAGAGAAACTATAAAAGAATATCTATAAATGTGAAATTTCCAAAATACTGAGTAAAAAGTGGAAGAAAAATCAATTATACAATTCATTGATAAAAGGTAAGGAAAATGACCAGATTTTAAATACCAAATAACATAATAAATACATGAGTTACAAATCAAAATATATCAAAAATTTCAATGAAGAAAAATGTAATAAATTAAACTTTTCAGGGAGAATTGCTCTTCAGTTCAGTTCAATTGCTCAGTCGTGTCCGACTCTTTGCCACCTCATGAACTGCAGCACGCCAGGCCTCCCTGTCCATCACCAACTCCTGGAGCTTACCCAAACCCATGTCCATTGAGTCGGTGATGCCATCCAACCATCTCATCCTCTGTCGTCCCCTTCTCCTCCCTCAATCTTTCCCAGCATTAGGGTCTTTTCAAATGAGTCAGCTCTTCACATCAGGTGGCCAAAGTACTGGAGTTTCAGCTTCTTCATCAGTCGTTCCAATGAACACCCAGGACTGATATCCTTTAGGATGGACTGGTTGGATCTTTTTGCAGTCCAAGGGACTCTCAAGAGTCTTCTCCAACACCACAGTTCAAAAGCATCAATTCTTCAGTGCTCAGCTTTCCTCACAGTCCAACTCTCACATCCATACATGACTACTGGAAAAACCATAGCCTTGACTAGACAGACCTTTGTTGACAAAGTAATTGCTCTTAGTAAGATTAAAAAAAAAAAACTACATTTTTTGATACTTTATAAACTACATCTAAAACAAAATGGCATGGAAGGGTCAAAGAAGAAATCCTGAATGGAAGAAAATATTTGCAAATGATGTGACTGACAAGGGGTTAATATCTAGGGTAAATAAACAGCTCACACAACTCAACATCAAAAAAATAAAGAAACAATCCTATTTAAAAATGGGCAGAAGACCTGAAAAGACATTTTTCCAAAGAGGAAATCTAGATGGCCAACAGGCTGTGAAAGGATGTTTCACATCACTAACTATCAGGGAAATGCAAATCAAAACCGCAATAAGATATCACCCCATACTTGTCAGAATGGCTATCATCAAAATGAACACAAGCAACAAATGTTGGTAAGGGTGTGGAGAAAAGGGAACCCTTGTACGCTATTGGTAGAAATGCATATTGGTACAGCCACTGTGGAAAACAGTATAGATGGTTCTCAAAAAACTGAAAATAGAACCACCACATGACCCAGGAAAAGGTCTATTCCTGCTTTATTGACTATGCCAAAGCCTTTGATTGTGTGGATCACAATAAACTGGAAAATTCTGAAAGAGATGGGAATACCAGACCACCTGACCTGCCTCTTGAGTAACCTGTATGCAGGTCAGGAAACAACAGTTAGAACTGGACATGGAACAACAGATTGGTTCCAAATTGGGAAAGGAGTGTGTCAAGGCTGTATATTGTTACCCTGCTTATTTAACTTATATGCAGAGTACATCATGAGAAATGCTGGGCTGGAGGAAGCACAAGCTGGAATCAAGATTGCCAGGAGAAATATCAATAACCTCAGATATGCATATGACACCACCCTTATGGCAGAAAGTGAAGAAGAACTAAAGAGTCTCTTGATGAAAGTGAAAGTGGAGAGTAAAAAAGTTGGCTTAAAGCTCAACATTTAGAAAACTAAGATTCTGGTATCCGGTCCCATCACTTCATGGCAAATAGTTGGGGAAACAGTGGGAACAGTGGCTGACTTTATTTTTCTGGGCTCCAAAATCACTGCAGATGGTGATTGCAGCCATGAAATTGAAAGACACTTACTTTTTGGAAGGAAAGTTATGATGAACCTAGATAGCATATTAAAAAGTAGAGACATTACTTTGCCAACAAAGGTCCGTCTAGTCAAGTCTATAGTTTTTCCAGCAGTCATGTATGGATGTGACAGTTGGACTATAAAGAAAGCTGAGCACTGAAGAATTGATGCTTTTAAACTGTGGTGTTGGAGAAGACTCTTGAGAGTCCCCTGGACTGCAAGGACATCCAACCAGTCTATCCTAAAGGAGTTCAGTCCTGGGTGTTCATTGGAAGGACTGATGTTGAAGCTGAAACTCCAGTACTTTGGCCACCTGATGTGAAGAGCTGACTCCTTGAAAAAGACCCTGATGCTGGGAAAGATATAGGGCAGGAGGAGAAGGGGACGACAGAGGATGAGATGGTTGGATGGCATCACCGACTCAATGGACATGGTTTTGGGTGGACTCCGGGATTTGATGATGGACAGGGAGGCCTGGCGTGCTGTGATTCATAGGGTCGCAAAGAGCTGGACATGACTGAGCGACTGAACTGAACTGAATATACTAAAAAAGAAAAAAAAAGATACTAATTTGAAAAGATATGTGAATCCCAATGTTCATAGCAATCTACAAATGTCAGTAAAGGAAGCAAATTAAGTGTTCATCAACAGGTGAATGACTTAAGAAATGTGCTATTTGTATATATATAGTCGATTTTCAGTCACTAAGTTGTGTCCAACTCTTTGTGACCCCACGGACTGCAGCACATCAGGCTTCTCTGTCCTCTACTATCTCCCGGAGTTTGCTCAAATTCATGTTTATTGGGTCACTGATGCTATCCAACCATCTCATCCTCTGCTGCTCCCTTCTCCTTTTGCCCTCAATCTTTCCCAGCATCAGGGTCTGTTCCAATGGGTTGGCTCTTCACCTCAGGTGGCCAAAGTATTGGGTCTTCAGTTTTAGCCTCAGTTTTTCCAATGAATATTCAGGACTGATTTCCTTTAGGATTGTCTGGTTGATCCCCTTGCAGTCCAAGGGACTCTCTAGAGTCTTCTCCAGCACCACAGTTCTAAAGCATCAATTCTGACACTCAGCCTTATTTATGGTCTAGATCGTAGTCCACAAGAAGAATAAAATAAAAAGAATGAAATTTTGCCATATGCAAAACATGGTTGAATTTGGAGGACATTATGCTAAGTAAAATAAATCAGACAAAGACAAATACTGTATTATTATCACTTATATGTGGAATCTATAAAACTCTGCAAATTAGTGAATATAAGAAAAAAGAAACAGACTCACAGATATAGAGAACAAACTACTGGTTACCAGTGGGGAGAGGGAAGGGAGTAGGGGTTATATAGGGGAAGGGGTTAGGAGGTATAAATTATTACCTATATAATCCACAGGAATGTATTGCACAGCATAGGGAATATAGCCAATATTTTATTCTAAACATAAATTAAGTAAAACATTTAGAAATTGTGAATCACTATATTGTACATCTATAACATAATTGCACACTGAATATATTTCAGTTTAAAAAGCATATATTGGGTTTATTTTGTTTGTTTATTTATAGAATATTCCAAAATTACATCTTTGCTTTGACATAGATTGAAATCTTCATAAGTTTAAGTGGCTAATTCATGCTGATGTACAGCAGAAATCAAACCAATATTGTAAAGTGAAAGTGAAAGTCGCTCAGTCATGT
This sequence comes from Bubalus bubalis, assembly GCF_019923935.1. Lineage (NCBI taxonomy): Eukaryota > Metazoa > Chordata > Mammalia > Artiodactyla > Bovidae > Bubalus > Bubalus bubalis. The sequence goes on from NC_059162.1 coordinate 118,614,214, forward strand.
CCAACTCTTTGCTACCCCATGGACTATACAGTCCATGGAATTCTCCAGGCCAGAATACTGAAGTGGGTAGCCTTTCCCTTCTCTTCCCAACCCAGGGATTGAACCCAGGTCTCCCACATTGCAGGCTGATTCTTTACCAGCTGAGCCATCAGGGAAGCCCATATTGTAAGCCAATCATCAATCAATTAAAAATAAATAAATATTTTAAAAAATTCATTTGGTCATATACAATAAAATTTAAAATATTTATTCAAAGGGGGAAAATCTTAACTTTTGGAGACTTAGAAACATGTTTCTAAATGTGCCTTGAGTGAAAGGGAAAATAAAAAGGGAAATCATAAATTAATTGAAAAGTAATAAAGTAAGAAATTCTTCTACTAGCTTTGAGCTTGTTTTTTTTGTTTGTTTTTTTTTTTTTTTGCTTTTGCTAGTTCCTTGAATTCTATGGTTATGTTGTTTGAGCTCTTTCCTATTTCTGAATGTAGGTATATATTAACTTCCTTCTTAGAATTGTTTTTACTGCATCTCACAAGTTTTGATATGCTGTATTTTCACTTGTCTCAGATTTTTTTATTTCTCTCTTGATTTCATCTTTGATATGTTGGTTTTTCAGTGGTACAATGTTTAAGCCCCATATAACTGTGAACTATCTAGTTTTCTTCTTGTATTTAATTTCTAGATTCATACATTTGTGGTAAGAATAAATACTTAACCTGATTTCAGTCTCCTTAAATGTATTAAAACATTTTTTTGTGACCTAACATTTGGTCTGTCCTGGAGAATACTTCATGTGTGACTGAGAAGAGTGTGTGTTCTGTTGCTGTGGGATGGAATGTTTGGTAAATGTTAAGTCCATCTGCTCTAGTGTTAAAGTCTGATGTCTCCTTCTTGATTTTCTGTCTGGATAATTTACACATTGCTATAAGGGGGCCACTGAAATTTCCTGCTATTGTTGTATTGTCTGTTTCTTCCTTCATGCCTGTTAATTCTTACTTTATATATTTAGGTGCACCTACGTTGGGTGCATATGGGCTTCCCTGGTGGCTCAGACAGTAAAGAGTCTTCCTGCAGTGTGGGAGATCTGGGTTCGATCCCTGGGTTGGGAAGATCCCCTGGAGGAGGGCAAGGCAACCCACTCCAGGTGGCTGCAGTCCACAGGGTCGCAAAGAGTCAGACGTGACTGGAGTGACTAAGAACACATGCATACATTGCTTTTAGGGCTTCCCTGGTAGCTCAGGTGGTAAAGAACCTGCCTGCAATGCAGGAGACCCTGGTTTGATTCCCTGGTCAGCAAGATCCCCTGGAGGAGTGATAGGCTGCCCACTCCAGTATTCTTGGCCTTCCCTGTTGGTTCAGCTGGTCAAGAATAGCCTAATTAAATGTATTTAAGTAGATGTCAATAAGAAATAAAATTTAAATATTGGGAACTTTAAGACACATTCTTTTAAGTAACTCTCAAGTCAAAGAAGAGATAGTGAAAAGGTAAGTAGGTAAAACTAAATGATACTGAAAACTCTGCATATCAAAACTTAGGTGATCCAGCTAAAGTAGTATTTATATGAAACTTCATGGCAATGTTTTCACTTGATAAAATGTATCTATTAGAATCATACAGTAGACAGTAGTAAAACATTAATGTGTTTTTCTCCAAAGATATAATATTTTTTTTGTGCTGCCCAGCTAGCTCAGTCAGTAGAGCATGAGACTGTTAAAGATTTAACATTGAAAAAAAAAAATACAGCATGAGTTTATCCTCTTACAGTTCTGGAAGGCAGAAGCCCAAGTCAGTTTCAATGGGTCAAAATGAAATTGTCTCTTGAACTGTGTTCCTCCTGCAAGCTCTAGAGGAAAATCAGTTTCCTTGCCTTTTCCAGCTCCTGGAGCCTGCTTCCATTCCTTGGCTTGTAGCCTATTCCTCCACCTTCAAAGTCATTCCAAGCACTGTTTAAAGATTTAATATTCTTAAAATGCCCATACTACCTAAAATGATCTACAGATTAAACACGATTTCTATCAAAATCTCAATGACACTTTTTAAAGAAATAGAAAATTTTTTTCTGGATTCATATGGAATCACAAAGGACTATGAATATGCAAATCATTCTTAAGAAAGAAGAACAAAGTTGAAAGTATTACATGTCCTAGTTCTAAAATATATTACAAAACTACAATATTCAAAAGAGCAGGATACTGGCATACAGACAGATTTACAGATCAGTGGAACAGGATAGACAACCCAGAAAGAAATCAATGCATATATGATCAACGGATCTTTGACATGGGTGCCAAAAATACATAAGTGGGAAAGCATAGTTTCTTCAACAAATAGTGTTAGGAAAATTGTATATCAAATGCAAAAGAATGAAATTGGATCCTTATCTTACACCACACACAAACATTAACTTGAAATAGATTAAAGGCTTAAACATGAAAACTGAAATGGTAAAACTCATAGATGAAAATATAAGAGAAAATCTTCAAGATATTCATCTTGGTACAGACAACATAAAGAAAACTAAACAAGTGGAACTATCAAATCACCAATGATATTTACAACTAAAACAAAAATTTTTATAATTTGTATGGAAACACAAAAGACTAAATAGCCAAAGCAATCTCGAGGAAGAAAAGCAGAGCTAGAGTAATCAAGCTCCCTGACTTCAGACTATACTACAAACTACAGTAAAAAAACAGTATGGGCTTCCCTGTTAACTCAGCTGGTAATGAATCCACCTGCAATGAAGGGGACCTGGGTTCAATACCTGGGTCAGGAAGGTCCCCCGGAGGAGGGCATGGCAACCCACCTCAGTATTCTTGGGCTTCCCTCGTGGCTCAGATGGTAAAGAATCACCTGCAATGCAGGAGACCTGGGTTCGATACCTGGGTCAGGAAGATTCCCTGGAGGAGGAAATGGCAACCCACTCCAGTATTCTGGCCTGGAGAATCCCCATGAACAGAGGTGCCTGGTGGGCTACAGTCCATGGGGTTGCAAAGAGTTGGACACAACGAGTGAGTAAGCACAGCACAGCATGGTACTGGCACAAAAATGGAAATATAAACCACAGGATAGAAAACCCAGAGATAAACCCATGCACATATTATCACTTAATCTATGAAACAGGAAGCAAGAAGATACAATGAAGAAAAGACAGGTTCTTCAATCAGCAGTGCTGGAAAAACTAGACAGCTACTTATAAAACAATGAAATTAGAACATTCACTAAAGCCATACACAAAAATAAACTCAAAATGGATTAAAGACCTTAATGTAAGGTCAGACACTGTAAAACTCTTAGAAGAAAACATAGGCAGAGCATTCTGACATACATTGTAGTATCTCTTTTTCTACCTACCTCCTAGAGCAATGAAAATATAAATGAAAATTAGCAAATGGGACCTAATTAAACTTAAAAGCTTCTGCATAACAAAGGAACCTATAAACAAGATGAAAAGACAACCCTCAGAATGGGAGGAAACATTTGTAAATGAAGCAAGTGACAAGTTAATCTCCAAAATATGCAAACAGCTCATGCAGCTCAATATCAAAAAACAAACAATCCAATAAAAAGATGGGTGGAAGACTTAAATAGACCTTTTTCCAAAGAAGATATACAGATGATTAACAAACACATGGGAAAATGCTAAATATCATTAACTATTAGAGAAGTGCAAATCAAAGCTATAATGAGGTATCATCTCACACCTGTCAGAATGGCCATTATTAAAAAATCTACAAACAATAAATGCTAGAGAGGGTGTGGGAAAAAAGGAACACTCTTGCACTGGTGGCAAGAATGTAAATTGATACAGTCGCTATGGAGAACTGTTCCTTAAAAAATTAAAAATAGAATTACCACATGACCCAGCAATCCACTACTGGGCATATACCGAGGATAAACCATAATTCAGAAAGACACATGCACCCCACTGTTCATTGCAGCATGATTGCAGCATAGCCAGGATGAGGAATCAACCTAAATGTCCATCAACCGAGTAATGGATAAAGGCAATGTGGTACATACATGTGATAGAATATTAATCAGTCATTAAAAAGAACAAAACCATGCCATTTGCAGAAACGTGAATTGACGTGATTATCATACTAAGTGAAGAAAATCGACAGAGAAAAACAAATATTGTATATTAACACATGCTTGTGGAATCTAGAAAAACTGTATAGATAATCTTATTTGCAAAACAGAAATAGAGACAAATGTAGAGAACAAATATATGGGCACCAAGTAGGGGAAGGGGGGTGGGGGGGTGAACTGGGAGATGGGGGTTGACATACATACACTACTGATACTGTGTATAGATCAGATAACAAATGAACAACTATTGTGTAACTCTACCCCATGTTCTGTGGTGACCTAAATGGGAAGGAAATCCAAAAAAGAGGAGCCGTATGTAGCTATAAGAGGAGCTATATGTGTACGTAGACCTGATTATCTTTGCTTTACAGTATATGTATACAGGATACGTAAGTAAATCAGCTATACCTATACATACAGCTCCTCTTTTTTGGATTTCCTTCCCATTTAGGTCACCACAGAACATGGAGTAGCATTATACAATAGGTTCTCATTTGTTATCTATTCTATCAGTTCAGTTCAGTCGCTCAGTCATGTCTCTTTGCGACCACATGAATTGCAGCACGCCAGGCCTCCCTGTCCATCACCAACTCCTGGAGTTCACTGAGACTCACGTCCATCGAGTCAGTGATGCCATCCAGCCATCTCATCCTCTGTCGTCCCCTTCTCCTCCTGCCCCCAATCCCTCCCAGCATCAGAGTCTTTTCCAATGAGTCAACTCTTCGCATGAGGTGGCCAAAGTACTGGAGTTTCAGCTTTAGCATCATTCCTTCCAAAGAAATCCCAGGGCTGATCTCCTTCAGAATGGACTGGTTGGACCTCCTTGCAGTCCAAGGGACTCTCAAGAGTCTTCTCCAACACCACAGTTCAAAAACATCAATTCTTTGGCACTCAGCCTTCTTCACAGTCCAACTCTCACATCCATACATGACCACAGGAAAAACCATAGCCTTGGCTAGACAGACCTTTGTTGGCAAAGTAATGTCTCTGCGTTTGAATATGCTATCTAGATTGGTCATAACTTTCCTTCCAAGGAGTAAGCATCTTTTAATTTCATGGCTGCAATCACCATCTGCAGTAATTTTGGAGCCCAAAAAACTAAAGTCTGACACTGTTTCCACTGTTTCCCCATCTATTTCCCATGAAGTGATGGGACCAGATGCCATGATCTTCGTTTACGCAGTATCAATAGTGTATGTATGTCAATCCCTATCTCCAAATTCACCCCACCCACAATATACTCCAGTAAAAATTAATTTATAAATAAAACAGATGAATAGGATTATATCAAACTAAAAAGCTGCACAACAAAGGAAACACTCAACAAAGTAAAATGGATATGAGAGAAAATATTTCAAACTATCTGATAGGGCGTCTCTGCTGGCTCAGATGGTAAAGAATCTGCCTGCAATGCAGGAGACCTAGGTTCAATCCCTGGGTCAGGAAGAGCCCCTGGAAGAGGGCATGGCAGCCCACTCCAGTATCCTTGCCTGGAGAATCCCATGGACAAAGGAGCCTTGCAGGTTACAGTTCATGGGGTCACAAAGAGGGACATGGCTGAGCAAAAGCACAGCACATATATCTGATAGGAGGTTAATCTCCAAATACTTAAGGAATTCCTACAGTTCAAACAAGCTGAATTTAGAAAAGGCAGAGGAACCAGAGGTCAAATTGCCAACATTTGCTGAATCAGAGAAAAAGCAAGGGAAATCCAGAAAAGCATCTACTTCTGTTTCATTGACTACAGTAAAGACTTTGACTGTGTGGGTCACAACAAATTGTGGAAAGTTCTTAAAGAGATGGGAATACCAGACTATCTTACCTGTCTCCAGAGAAACTTGTTTGCAGGTCAAGAAGTAACAGTTATAACTAGACATGGAACAACAGGCTGGTTCAAATTGGGAAAGGAATATGTCAAGGCTGTATATTAACCCTGCTTAACTTAACTTATATGCAGAGTACATCATGTGAAATACAAGGCTGGATGAATCACAAGCTGGAATCAAGATTTCCAGGAGAAATATCAACAACCTTACATAGGCAGATGATTCCACTCTAATGGTAGAAACTGAAGAGGAACTAAAGAACCTCTTGATGTGGGAGAAAGAGGGAGTGAAAAAGCTGGCTTAAATATCAGCATTCAGAAAACTAAGATCAGAGCATCCACTCCCACCACTTCATGGCAAACAGATGGGGGAAAAGTGGAAACAGTGTTGGATTTCATTTTCTTGGGCTCCAGAATCACTGCAGATGGTGACTGCAGCCATGAAATTAAAAGACACTTGCTCCTTGGAAGAAAGTTCAGTTCAGTTGAATCATGTCCAATTCTTTGTGACCCCATGGACTGCAGCATGCCAGGCTTCCCTGTCCCTCACCAACTCCAAGAGTTTACTCAAACTCATGTCCATTGCGGCAGTGATGGATCCAACCATCTCATCCTCTGTCATCCCCTTCTACTCCCGCCTTCAATCTTTCCCAGCATCAGGATCTTTTTCAGTGAATCAGTTCTTTGAATCAGGTGGCCAAAGTATTGGTGTTTCAGCTTCAGCATCAATCCTTCCAATGAATATTCAGGACTGATCTCCTTTAGGATGGACTGGTTAGATCTCCTTGCTGTCCAAGGGACTCTCAAGAGTCTTCTCCAACACCACATTTCAAAAGCATCAATTCTTCGGAACTCAGCTTTCTTTATAGCCCAACTCTCACATCCATACCTGACTACTGGAAAAATCATAACCTTAACTAGATGGACCTTTGTTGGCAAAGTAATTTCTCTACTTTTTAATATGCTGTCTAGGTTGGTCATAGCTTTTCTTCCAAGGAGCAAGCGTCTTGGAGTTTCATGGCTGCAAGTCACCATCTGCAGTGATTTTGGAGCCCCCCAAAATAAAGTCTGTTCCACTGTTTCCCCATCTCTTTGCCATGAAGTGATGGGACCAGATGCCATGATCTTAGTTTTTCAAATGTTGAGTTTTAAACCAGCTTTTTCACTCTCCTCTTTCACATCTTCAAGAGGCTCTTTAGTTTTTCTTCTCTTTCTGCCATAAGGGTGGAAGAAAAACTTGGAAGAAAAGCTATGACAAATTTAGACAGTGTATTAAAAATCAGAAATATCGCTTTCCTGACAAAGGTCTGTATAGTCAAAGCTATAGTTTTTCCAGTAGTCATATATAGATGTGAGAGTTGGACCATAAAGAAGGCTGAGTGCTGGAGAATTTATGCTTTCGAACTGTGTTGTTGGAGAAGACTCTTGAAAGTCTCTTAGACTGCAAGGAGATCAAACCAGTCAGTCCTAAAGAAAATCAACCCTGAATATTCATTGGAAGGATTGATGCTAAAGCTGAAGCTCAGATACTTTGGCCACCTGATGTGAAGAGCTGACTCATTGGAAAAGATCCTGATGCTGGGAAAGATTGAGGGCGAGAGGAGAAGGGGACACAGAGGATGAGATGGTTGGATGGCATCACCATCTCAATGGACATGAATTTGAGCAAACTCTGAGGGATAGTGAAGGACAGGGAAGCCTGGCGTGCTGCAAGTTCATGCCGTCTCAAAAAGTCGGATACAACATAGGGACAAAAACATAAATAGGCTAAAGACTTAAGTAGACAGTTCTCCGAAGAAGACATATTCAACAGACACACTGAAAAATGCTCAACATCACTAATTGTCAGGGAAATTCAAATCAAAAGCAAAGTGAAATATCATCTAATACTTGTCAGGATGGCTATTTTCAAAACTGAAAATACAAGGCGATGGATTTTGGCAAGGATGTGGAGAAATTGTACAGTGTGGATGAGAACGCAGAGTGATGCACGCCTATGTGAAAAGTATAAACGTTTCTCAAAAAATGAAAACTGGAACTACACATGAATGAGCAGTCCCTTTCCTGAGTATTTTTCCAGAAGAGTTGAAATCAGCATCTGGAAGAGATTTAGCTCCTGTGCTCACTGCGGCAGCGCTCACAGCTGCCGAGGCGTGGAACCACCCAGCTGTCCATCACAAGTGAGCCAGCAGAGAAACTGTTGTCCCTACGCACAATGGCACACTGTCTACCCTTTCAGAAAAGGGAAGCTTTGCTCACAAACTTTTATGCTAGTGTCCATTGTTCGCTTTGCACACCTTATTCAAGACTCCACGTTGTTTTTAGTTGCATTGAGCAGCCTCAGCACATGCAACAAATTCTGACAGGTTCTCTTTTCATTTTTATTGTTACAAATGTCTTCAAATTTTCCTTGTTATGGCATCTTAGACATACCCATCATTTAAAAGACACACCCATCATTTAAAAGTGGACATTTAATTTCCAAAAATAGGGTTTTTAAATAAATCTTTGAGATCAATTTATCATTTTGATATTAATTACTCATTTAAATACTTCCTTCTCTACAATCACCCTCTGTGCTTTTCCATTCTTTTAATTTTATCAAGGTTTTCAATGGCTAACTCAAAGAGCTCTCTTGGAAAACGTCACATTGCAATTGAAAATATGTGGGCTATTTTCAAATATTTTTGATATTTACTTCTAACATAATTCCACAGTAATAAGAGAGCAGCCTCTGTAGGATTTCAATGCCTTTACACCATGAAATTTCTGCACCTTGTTTTATGTCCCTGGATTTTTCCAGTGTCTCCTCGTTTATAGTCTATGGGAACTTGAATAGAATTTGTATCCTGCTGTTGTGTGAAAATTGTATAAATCTTAACTATATTGATTTGGTATATAGTGCTTTTCAGGTCTACTATATCCTTCTACTTTTTGTCTATTTATTCTATTAATTTTTGAGAAAATAATTAATAATTAATTTTTTCTATTAATATTGAAACTCCAACTAAAAATCTTATCTACTTAAAAATAATTATAATATATAGTGGAACTATATGTAACCTGCTCTGTGTTTTCCAAGTCTCCTGTAAATGTGTTCTCATACTTCCATAACTTAAAAAATCAAACATTTTTTACAAAGGGAAATTTTGCACTGTGCAAAAACATGGGTAAACCTGGAGTTTATTATGCTAAGTAAAATAAGCCAATCACAAAATTGTATTATTCCACCCATTTGAGGCATTTGAGGTACCTAAAATACTCAAATTCATAGAATCAAATAGTAAGCAGGTGGTTGCAGTGCAACTGGGCAGAGCTATTATTTAGGAGGCATAAATTTTCATCCAAACAAGATGAATAAGCTCTAGAGTTCTGCTGTACAATATTGTACCCACAGCCAACACTTTAAATTTTGTTAAGCGGTAGATCTCTAAGTGTTCTTTACATAACAACAACAACAAAAAATAATGTGATATCCTAAATATTCATTTTCGTGGAGTTCAGTCAACAAACTGTGACCTTCCCATACATTGGAGACATTGAAAGCCTGGCTTAGAAGGACAAAGATTACAGTGTTTGGTTAAAAAATCACAGGCCTGATGTGTAGTGTGACCATATTTTTGTAAGGAAAAATCAAATTCTACAAAATGCACATGCCCGCTGATGCCACCTCCTCCCCTCATGGTTTCAGAAGTGAAGACATCAAACTGCTGGCCAAGGTTAGGTCAGCGATTGGCAAAGACACAGGGGCATCCTCACAGCTGGCTCCAAACACCTTCTATTTGCCTGACTTTGTCAGACACTTTTATGGTTTTGAGAATCAAGATTGTTCAATTATCATGCTTCAATTTCCTCCATCCTCTCCCGGAAAAGAAATATATTTAGGGTGGTCTTCTCTCTCTCATGGGGAGTGACTTGCACAAGGTCAGGATCCACTGGCGGGAGGAGCCCAGAGGGGTCCAGAGGAGGATTTTGCTCTTCACCAGTCATTTAAGACACAGAGAACAGCACACTTTGGGTGGAGGTGGGGAGTGGCGATGGAACAGCTTTGGACCCAGGGGTCCACCCCTGCCACCCCAGGGGGACATGTCCACTGAGGGTCACAGGGCCGGTTCTTTGAATCTGGGCTTGTCTCCTGTTTGCCCCTCTGGAAGCTGAGGGACTTCTGGGCTTTGCTCACTGGACCTTGAGGTGAAGCAGGATGAGACAAGGGCAGGTGACTGGGGACCCAGGAGCACACAGAGTCCCAGTTCACTGCAGAGGCTGGGACGCAAAGCAGCTCACCTAATTAGCCACTGGAGGCAGCAAGTTTCACCATGCCAGGTAGAGAGATCTCCCCAGCAGTGACCCCAGGGTAGGGGCCTGACCTGCTGCCTGGGTGATGCAACAGGATCTGGGTGGGCAGGTGAGCTGATAGACTCCCCTGCTTCCAACAACACCCAGGGCCTTCCCACTCCAGAACCCGGAGCACAGGCCTGATGCTCGCTGACACCCCAGCGTCCTCCCCTACCCACTCCCCATTGGCGCTTCATGGCATGGGAAGCCAGAGGTGAATGGGGAGGCGTGGGGGTCCTTGATGCCACCTCAGACGCAGCACAGATCTGGGTCAGGAGCTCAGGAGACCTGGGCGAGCAGATTCTGCGTGGGTGGGACAGGGTAAGGTCAGGGCAGCCACCCAGCAGGGCTGCAAGAGTGGGAGGAGACCATGTGTGTAAGGGGCAGCAGGGCCGTGTGTACAGTAAGCACTCAGGTCTGCTCTCAGCAGGGGAAGTGGGGGCACCCTCCCGCCTGACCAGCCCTGCCTGTGGGATGCAGAGCCATTTAGACTAAAGGGACGGTTTTCATTATAAACAGAGAGCACCACTGTCTACTTCACTTTCAATGCATTGCTCAGGGTCAGATCAGTACCACCAGAGCCTGAGCGCACGCTGCTAAGGTACAGACCCCATGCTGGGGGTGCAAAATAACAGACCAAGGCCAGCCTCGGACCACAGACATGGAATCAAACGCCTGCAGTGTGACATGAGCAGCACAGCAAGAGGCGGCATGGTCAGGCTGCTGACAGCACACAGGACGAACAGTCACGGCAGAGCGGGCCATGCAGGGTCCCTGGCGAGACGAGAGAGCTAGCGACACCCGCGCGGTGGACAGGGCACACATTTCAGACAGAGTGAGACAATGGGGAAGCCCGTCCCGCCTCCTGAGAAACCTGTATGCACGTCAGGAAGCAACAGTTAGAACTGGACATGGGACAACAGACTGGATCCAAATTGGGAAGGGAGTACGTCAAGGCTGTATATTGTCACCCTGCTTATTTAACTTACACGCAGAGTACATCATGAGAAACGCTGGGCTGGAAGACGCACAAGCTGGAATCAAGATTGCCGAGAGAAATATCAGTAACCTCAGATATGCATATGACACCACCCTTATGGCAGAAAAGGAAGAAGAACTAAAGAGCCTCTTGATGAAAGTGAAAGAGGAGAGTGACAAAGTTGCCTTAAAACTCAACATTCAGAAAACTGAGATCATGGCATCCAGTTCCATCTCTTTGTGGCAAAGAGATGGGGAACCAGTGGAAACAGTGGAAGACTTTACTTTTTTGGGCTCCACAATCACCGCAGATGGTGACTGCAGCCATGATATTAAAAGACGCTTACTCCTTGGAAGGAAAGTTATGGCCAACCTAGACAGCATATTAAAAAGCAGAGAAATTATTTTGCCAACAAAGGTCCATCTAGTAAAAGCTATGGTTTTTCCAGTGGTCATGTATGTGAGAGTTGGACTATAAAGAAAGGTGAGTGCTGAAGAATTGATGCTTTTGAACTGTGGTGTTGGAGAAGACTCTTGAAAGTCCCTTGGACAGCAAGGAGAGCCAACCAGTCCATCCTAAAGGAGATCAGTCCTGAATATTCATTGGAGGGACTGATGCTGAAACTCCAACACTTTAGCCACCTAATACGAAGACCTGACTCATTGGAAAAGACCCTGATGCTGGGAAAGATTGAAGGCAGGAGGAGAAGGGGACGACAGACGATGAGATGGTTGGACGGCATCACCGACTCAGTGGACATGAGTTTGGGTAAACTCCGGGAGTTGGTGATGGACAGGGAGGCCTGGTGTGCTGCAGTCCATGGGGTCACAAAGAGTCGGACATGACTGAGCAACTGAACCACACTGAACTGAAAGAAATGAAGGAAGTGGTCAGAGAACCTGGGGGGGACAAGCAAAGACTGGGGTCACCAAGCCTGAAAGGAAAAAGTCTAGAGAGGGAGGAAGCAGAGGGCAAAAAGCTGCTTGTTCATGTCACGTGACTTGAGGCAAGGTTACTTCTAACTCATCCTGGTGTCTGTCTGATCCGTAAGGAAGTGGCATCTGTGCAGTAAATTAAGTGCTGTATGTGTTCCCTTTCAGTCTGGCTTGAGCTCCTTCAAAGGAGGTGGTGGCGGCTGCTTCCCAGGTCAGCAAGGGCAGGTCTCCTGTGGACCCCTCTCCAGTGCCATGGCTTCAGGACGCGGACAAGTGCTCCAGCCTTCCACCTTCACTACAACACATGCAGAGGTGTGCACAGAGTCACACTCGGTGTCCAGGCATGATAGCAAAGCAGACCCCCGCCCAGGAAGCATGCAGGCCAAGACACGCTCTACCCCTAGTCTCAGCTCAGCAGTTCACGTGCCCTGTGTGCCCTGGCTGTTCAGGAGCCCCAGCTTCCATTGATCCCTGGTAACGTAGGCACCGTCCTGACATTTAAGGTAATCATGGTGTTTCTTTTCAAACTTTAACTTTTTATTTTATGTTGGAATATACTTGATCAACAATGTTGTGATAACTTCAAGTGTACAGCAGAGTTATTCGGCTAATGCACATGTATTCACTCCTTTTCAAATTCTTTTCCCGTTTACTTTGTCACATAGCATTGAGCAGAGTCCCTGTGCTATACAGTAGGTCCTTGTTGGCGATCCATTTTAAATATTGCTGTGTGTGCATGTGCATCCCAAACTCCCTAGCTATCCCTTCCCCCAGTCTTCCTCCCCGGTGACCATAAGTTTGTTCCCTAAGTCTGTGAGTCCGTTTCTATTTTGTAAATACTTTTGTCATTTCTTTCTAGATTGGGCATATATGCAATATCGTGCAATATTTCTCTTTGCCTGACGTCATTCAGTATGACAATCTCTAGGTCCACCCATGTTGCTGCAAATGGCATTTTTCATTCTTTTTAATGGCTGAGCCCCAGGTGGGTACTAGTGAAGAACCCACATGCCAATGCAGGAGATGCCAGATTGATCCCTGGGTCAGGAAGATTCCCTGGAGAAGGAAATGGAAACCCCCTCCAGTATTCTTGCCCAGACAATTCCTTGGACAGAGGAGTCTGGTGGGCTACAGTGCATGTAGTTGCAGAGTCGGACGCGACTGAGCAGCTGAGCACACACACGCACAATACTCCCATAACGTATTTCCGCGTCTTCCTTACCCCCTCCCCCGCTGATGGGCATTCAGGTTGCTTCCATGTCCTGGCTGCTGTGCACAGTGCTGCAGAGAACAGCGGGGAGCAGGCATCCTTTCAGACCACGGTTTTCTCCAGATACGCGCCTAGGAGGGGGATCGCTGAATCACATGGTAGCTGTAGTTTTAGTTTTTCGAGGAACCTGCCTCCCGTTCTCCACAGGGGCTGCACCAATGTACATTTCTACCAACAGTGTAGCTTGCCTGCGTTCTTTATTTCCTTCCATTCCTTTGCATTCACTGAAAACTGTTATTATTCCATTTCTTCTTTATATTACTGTGGATGTTTCACATTCCTTCACTTTTTCTCTCAGTTGTTACAAAAAAATTAAACTTGTATTTTTGAATTAATACAACTCACAGTAGCATTTTTATTTACTTTCTGAACAAGGCAAAAAGCCTTAGACTATTTGTACCCTAATTACCCCCTCCTGAATTGCATACATTTGGTGTTTTCTATTTTAATCTCTCTCTGTTTTAACCTTCAAGCATTTTATAAAATCCATATTTATTTAGATATCTCAGTATTTTTGCCCTTTTCCTTGATTTCATTGTTTCGGCCATCTCTGAGTTTCCATCTGGGATCAATTTCCTTTTACCTGAAGATCATCTTTCAGTATTTCCCATAGTTTGTGTCTGTTAGTGACAAACTCTCTCAGTTTTATCTTGCTGGTAAATCTTTTTATATCACCCTCCTCCTTTCGTTTTTGTTTAAATTGAGAAACAATTCTTATATGACAAAAACTTACAATTTCACAGTTTTAAAGAGTGTAAGCAGGAGTGTCTTCCTTTTCGTTTGAGTACATCCACGGTGCTCTTCTGCCATCAACACTAGCTGGTGTCGGAATACCCTCCACCCTCCTGCTCTCCCAGCCCCTGGCTACTGCTAATGTACTTTTTGTCTCTGAGTTTGCCTTTTCTGGACATTTCCACGGAATCATAAAATTTGTGCCCTTTCATATCTGGTTTTGTTTACTTAGCATTGTTTTCAAGGCTTCTCCATATTGTGTCTTGTATTAGAACTTTATTCCCTTTATGGCTAAATATTATTCCATTCTACAGCTATATCAAATTTTGTCTATTTCTCATTTGATGGACATTTGGCTCACATCCACTTTCTGGCTATTATGAATACTGCTATTATAAATATTTGTGTACAAGCTTTTAAGTGACTTTATGTTTTCAATTCTCTTGGGTTACATACCTAAGAGGGGGTTGTTACTGTTTTCTGAAGCAGCTGCACCACTTTTATATCTATATTAATGTTGCATGGTGGTTCCAGTTCCTCCGCATCCTCACTGACAGGTGCTCTTCTCTGTTTTTTCACTATGGACATTCTAGTGGGTTGAGTGGATCTCATACTGGGCTTCAGCCCTGATTCCTCTAACGACTAATGATGTTGAACATCTTCTCCTGTACTTAATGGCCATTTGTGGATCTTCTTTGGAGAAATGCTTATTCAAGTCCTTTGCCCATTTAAAAAATTGATTGTCTTTTTGTTGCTGAGTTGTAAGAGTTCTTTATGGTTTATGGAGATGAGGTCCTTATAAGATATATAATCTGCAGACATTTTATCTCATGGTTTTTATTTTCATTTTCTTGATAATGTCCTTTGAGACATAAAGTATTTTAATTTCGATGAAATCCAATCATTTTCTTACTATTGTTGCTTGTGTTTTTGAGTTATATTTAGGAAAATGCCGACTAATCCCAGGTCATGACAATTTACACTGACCTTTTCTTCTATTCTAATAATTTCAGTGCTTACTTTTAAGGCTTTTCCTGTTTTGAGTCAATTTTTGTAAGTAGTGTGAGGTAGACCTTTTAATTCCTTTTTTTGCATGTGGATTTCCAGTTGTCCCATCACTGTTTGTTGAAGATTTTATTCTTCTCCTATTAATTGCTCTTGGCAGCCTGTTGAAAATCAGCTGGCTACAAATGGATGGAAACCAACTGAAGTCTTACTCCTGCAGGAGATTCTTTGAAGGGACAGTCTGTTTGTCCTCAGGCTGCATTTATGACTTCTCCCTCTGTTTCAGTTTTAAATATTTTTACTCTGATATACATGAATGTGCTGTTCTTTGCATTAACTCTGCTTTAATTTAATAGGCCTCGTGAATCTGCAGACTAATATTTTCCATTGGTTTGATAAAACACTTGGCCATCATCTCTTCCAATTCAGATTCAGCCTGTCTCTCTGTCTCCTTTTTTAGTAACTTACTTCTGTGGATGCATCCTTGGTGGTTCCGAGTATCATATACATGTTTTGCAATTTTTTTTTTTTTCTATTGTCACCAGTAGTTCCACAAAACAAGCAACAGAGCAAAACGTCACTGCCCGGGCACTGGGCCTCTTGGACTTTCTTTTCAAAACTGGTTTATGTCTCCAGGGCAAAGAACTCTCAGCATTGGAATCCCTGGTCCTCTGTGTTTATCTTGAACTTCGTTAGCAATTCTTCACTAAGTCATTAACTAACTCTCCTAGATGTTCCATCAAATTTCATTTTTATTGCTGATCTTTTCTAATAGTCTTCAGCAGGAGTTTAGTTTGGGTTAGCTAGTTCACCATCACTGGAGGTGTAATTCTCCTGGTCTGAGGACTGAGGTCATGTCACCCCATGGAAATGGAAACCTCTCAGTGATGACTTTTCAGGAGTTCTTGCTGGAGGGATTTGAGGGTGGTCTTCAGACCCAGGCCCTGCTCTTTGCTCTGTTCCTGGCCCTGTACGTGGTGGCCGTCCTGGGGAACCTCATCATGATCGTGATCATCACCCTGGATGCCCGTCTGCACTCCCCGATGTACTTCTTCCTCAAGAACCTCTCCTTCCTGGACCTGTGCTACTCATCTGCCATCGCCCCCAAGGCCCTGGTCAACTTCCTGTCCTCCTCCAAGGTCATCCCTTTTGCTGGCTGTGCCACTCAACTGTTCTTCTTCTCCCTGATGTGCACCACCCAGGGGTTCCTCTTGGCTGTGATGGCCTATGACCGCTTCGTGGCTATCGGCAGCCCCCTGCGCTACCCCATCACTATGTGCCCCTCAGTGTGTGCCCGCCTGGTGCTGGGCTGCTACTGTGGGGGCTCCCTCAACTCCATCCTGCAGACCAGCTTCACATTCACTCTCCCGTTCTGCAGCTCCAACCACATCGACCACTTCTGTGATGTGCCCCCCTGCTCCGGGTGGCCTGCGGCGACACAGCCCTCAATGAGATGCTCTTGTTTGGCATCTGTGGGGTCATCATTGTGGGGGTGACAATTGTGGTCTTCATCTCCTATGGCTACACATAGTGGCCATCCTGAGGATGCGCTCAGCAGCTGGGAGCCACAAAATCTTCCCCACCTGCGGCTCCCACAGGACTGCAGTGACTGTCCTTATTGGGACTGTCTTTGTCATGTATGCCCAGCCGGGAGCTGTGGAGTCCATGGAGCAGGGCAAGGCGGTCTCTGTCTTCTATACCCTGGTTATCCCAATGCTGAACCCTCTCATCTACAGTCTGAGAAACAAGGATGTGAAGGATGCCCTGTGGAGCCTGGGCCAGAAACACACAGCCACGTGAAGGAGGGTGGCCAGAGAGGAGGCATGGGTTTGATCCTTGGTCAAGGAACTAATATCCTAAAACTCTGTTCTCTTGAATTTTTGTGTACTTAAAAAAGTAGGCAAAATTAATTTTAATAGAATAAAATTGTTGAAGGACTTAAACAACTGGATTTCAGGATTTACTATAAAAACCAGAGAAATCACAACAGTGTAATTTGGGCATACTGAAACAGAATCAAGAATACAGACTAAATTTATGTATATAAGGTCAATTTATTTTTGATATAACTGGCAGGCTAATTCAATGGAGAAAGAGTGTTTTCAACAAGTTGTTCTGAAACAATTGAACATCCATATGCAAAAAGACACACATCAACCCTAATACTGATTAACTCAAAATAGACAAGATTCCTAAGTATAAAAATTTAAAACCTGTGGAAGAAAATGCAGGAGACCATATTTAAAACTTTGGGTTAAGCAAGCATTTCTTTGATAGGACACAAGCTGTGTAAGCTACAGAGGGAAACATTTGATAATTAGAACTTTATAGAAGTTAAAAATATTTAGTTTACAGAGACACATTGAAACAGTAAAAGAAACAGACATGAAAAAATATTTGCAAAACATGTATTTGATAAAAGACATACTTAGAGTATATTAAGAACTCTTAAAACTCCATAATAAGATATCTGAATTAAAAAGATACCTGAATTATAAAAAAGGCCAAAGGGGACCTCTGATTCCCAGTTCCATGTGTAAAACTCTTAAAAATTGCCACTCCATCCTGATAACAAGTAAAAAGCTAAACAGACTGACAAAATTACAACCATATTCTTGGATAACTTACATTTGTATAGCATAGTTTATAAATATAATTTTTTTCAAAATGATTGTGCAACCATGTACAGACATTATATGGAATCATGTAAGCTGGATTGTTAATATAGATTATCTAAGGTCATATACTGGAGAAAGGAATGGCAATCCACTCCCCTATTCTTGCCTGGAGAATTCCATGGACAAAGGAGCCAGGTGCGCTACAGTGCATGGGGTCACAAAGAATTGGACACAGCTGACTGAGTAACACACACACACATCATACATGGCTTTCCTGATGGCTCGGGTGGTAAAAAATCTGCCTGCAATGTGGGAGACCTGGGTTCTATCCCTGGTTTGGGAAGATCCTCCAGAGAAGGGATGGTACCCACTCTAGTATTCTTTCCTGGGGAACTTCATGGACAGAGGAGCCTTGAGGGCTACAGTCCATGGGGTTGCAAAGAGTCAGACACAACTGAGTGACTAACACTTTCACACTTTTCACACAAGGTCATATATGGGCTTTCTAAGTGGCTCAGCAGTAAAACAAACAAAAAACAAAACAAAAAAAAACTACCTGCAATGCTGGAGATTCAGGAGATTCAGGTTTGATCTCTGGATTGGGAAGATCCCCTGGAGGAAGAAATGACAACCCATTCCAGTATTCTTGCCAGGCAATCCCATGGACAGAGCAGCCTGCCGGCTACAGTCCATGAGGTTGCAAAGAGTCAGACATGACTTAGCTATTGAGCAAGCATGCACCTAAGGTCACATATAAGCTTGGGTTATATGCTCATATGTTAGGAAGGAAACTGATCCAATTTTTTAAAGGAAAGGGAAAAATGACTCTGCCAACAATCATAAAAACAGCTTAAAAATCTGGTGTATATAAAAATGTTTATTCATTTAAAGAAATTATATATTTGTGTATATAGAAAGAAATTAAAAACTATGTACATTCAGAAATTGAAACTTAATCATCTTTAAAAGAGTGACCCAAGTCTAGAGAACCTAGCGATGAACCTGGGCACGTACAGAAATGTGGTGAATGTGGGCAGAAGACATTTGGCTACAGGTACAATACCTAGCAGCAGCTTAGGCTGCAAGGACATGGTATTTTATATTACAAGATGCAAGAAATCGGCTCCTTGTACTTTCCTAGGGTTACCTCCCATCGTCACTGCAGCTTTCAACACAGTTGTCATGCACAGACATGAAGGTAGTCCTCACAGGGAAGGTCAAGAACTAGCCAAGCAAGTATCCCAGGAAGCCAAAAGAAAAGCAGGTGCTATTTTGACCCCAGAGGAAGTGTGGCCAGCATGCTCGAGAAATATTAAAGAGGCCACAACAAGCTATGGAAAATTCTTAAAGAGATGGGAATACCAGACCACCTTTCCTGTCTCCTGAGAAACCTGTATGTAGGTCAAGAAGCAACAGTTAGAACCAGGCATGGGACAATGGACTGGTTCCAAATTGGGAAAGGAGTATGTCACAGCTGTATATGGCCACCCTGTTTTTTTAACTTATATGTAGAGTACATCATGTGAAATGCTGGGCTGGATGAATCACAAGCTGGAATCAAGATTACCAGGAGAAATACCAACAACTTCAGATATACAGATGATACCACCCTAATGGCAGAAAGTGAAGAGAAATTAAAGAGCCTCTTGATGAGGGTGAAAGAGGAGAGTGAAAAACCTGGCTTAAAAATCAACATTTAAAAACTAAGATCATGGTATCTGGTCCCATCACTTCAATAGTTGGGGAAAAGGTGGGAACAGTGGCAGATTTTATTTTCTTGGGTTCCAAAATTGCTGAGGACAGTGACCGCAGCCACAAAATTAAAAGACACTTGCTCCTTGGAGGAAAAGCTATGACAAACATAGAAAACATATTAAAAAGCAGAGACTTAACTTTGCCAACAAAGTTCTATATAGTCAAAGCTATGGTTTTTCCAGTAGTCATGTACAGATATGAGAATTGGACCATAAAGAAGACTGAGTGATGAAGAATTGATGCTTTTGAACTGTGGTGCTGGAGAAGACTCTTGAGAGTCCTCGGATAACAAGGAGATCAAACTAGTCAATCCTAAAGGAAATCAACCCTGAATATTCACTGGAAGGACTGATGCTGAAGCTGAAGCTCCAGCTGACCATCTTGTGCGAAGAGTCAACTCATTGGAAAGGATTCTGAGCTGGGAAAGATTGTGGAACTGTAAGATGAGATAAGGCTATGAAGCTAGATGATGTCATTCAGCCAGTGACAGCAAGGAGGACTCAGACCCCCGAGTCCTGGGCACTGTCGCAATCAGAAGTCAGCAAGCGGAAGATCATAAGGAAGCTAGGAGGAAACAGCTGGTGAGCCAAGTTAAACAGGTCAATCAGCTGTGACAGTGTGGCTTCAAAGGACTCATAGCCCACCAATAGGTACCTGGATTCTTAGAGGAGTGCCCAAGTCAGAACAGCGTGCTATTTCAGGAACAAAAAGGTGATCAAAGGCTGGTAGGTCAGGTCTAGATTTGGACCAAATAGAAGAGCTGCCCACTGGCTAAAAATGAGACAGTTTGATGTTATTAAGGATAGTAATTACAATACATTCAAATACATCAAATCCATTCAATATGAATTCATAATAATACAAAAAACTTAGTCACCACTGGAGAATGCTAACGAATCAGTTCAGTGTTTTTGAAGTGCTCCTGATAAAGAAAGAACAAGTGCGCTGCTTCTCCTACATGAACTGAAGCCCAGAGGAATCGCAGAGCAGAGGAGGAAGTTCATCTTTGTAGGGGGAATTAGAGGGGATTAACCTAAGTGAAACAAGTCAGACAGGAAAAGAAAATGCATATGACTCCACTTACATTTTGAATCTGAAAACAAATAAGCAAACAGAACAGAAATAGACTCACAGATACAGAGAATAAATGAGTGGTTGCCGGAAGGGAGGGCACTAAAGGGGATAAATAGGTGAAGGGAATATACAAACAATAAATCACTAGGCTGTCATATGCAGCATAACGGATGTAGTCAAAAGTGTTGTAAAAACTTTGTGTGGGGACAGATGGTTACTAGACTTGTTTAAGTGATCATTTCATAATATATGTAAATGTCAAATCACTATGCTGTACACCAGAAACTAACATATGATTAAATATCAACTATAATACATACAGACTCACATACATACTGCAATTAAAAATATATTTGCATGGCCAGGCTCATCTGAGATAATGTACATGAATAAAACACCTCAAGCAGTGACTGGTACAAAAGATATGATTGGTGGATAAATTTTAATTGTGCACTAATGGGTGATGATTCCAAAGAGAAACCAAATATTTAACCTTTCTTTTATACTTCACCCAAACCAAATATCCATGACCCTGTTTCAAATAACAACAAGAATGATAATTTAAATACATGGCCAAAGTATTCCCTAAAGTGAACTTGATGCCAGTAGGAATAATTTTGGCTGAGTGCCTCTCACACAGGAGAGAGGTCAGGGGTCTGAGGCAAAATTTTGGTTCCATTTGGGGCAGAAGCTCCCTTGGGCTCCTGCTCCATCATCCCAAGGGCATGGAGGACACTGGCACTGGAGATGTTGCCCAGAAGTCCAGTCATGGCATTCACCTTTCTGGTCTAGGATATGAAAAAATGATTTATTTTTATATTATACACATTTAGAGAAAAAATCATGAAGTCATGTTTACTCATGGAATTCACCATCATCAGCTAAAGAGAATGAAATTTGCCTAAATGCCACTAAAATTTTGCCTGCTCAAAATTGTTGTCCTCCAAAGTTAAAGATTTCATGATTTTATAAATTGATGCTATTCACCCTTGATAGAGTTCCTACACAATGAACAAATTGATTAAACACAGAATGCACCATGTCAAAGGATCCAAAGGAATTAAGGAAAAGAAGAAGCAGGAGGAAAATGTCTTTAAAAAACTCACTTCCTCTAAGTGCTATTCCAGCGGAAACTGCAGCGTTGTCACATATCTAGTATAAAAATGAGAAGATGCCAATGCCTGAAAGTACTTTGAAATCTTAGGAGAATTCATTGGCAGCAGGAAACACGAATGAAAACAGAAGGTAGAGATTTAGCACCTTATGAAAGTAAGGGTAAATGGGGAAACAAAGAACCCTACAGCTCAGTTTGTTTCATTGGTAAAATCATTTCAAGAAATACTTAGGCAGATAAGTGGATAAATAGTATGTGATGCATTTGCTCATGAAGAGTGCTGAAGGGGCAGAATGATTTACAGCAAGGACAATTCACCCTCCTCTTCTCATGGAAGTTATGAATGTAGGCGGTCCAGACCCATAGAGACTTGGTGAAAAAACTACAACAGAAGAGAGGAATTGTCATGGATTATCAACCCTCTGTTCATGGGGTTCTCAGAGCAAGAATACTGAAATGGTTTGCCATTCCCTTCTCCAGGCTTCAACAGTACGTGAATCATGAACTTCCAGATGTTCAAGCTGGATTTAGAAAAGGCAGAGGAGCCAGAGATCAAATTGCCAACATCCGCTGGATCATAGAAAAAGCAAGAGAGTTCCAGAAAAACATCTGCTTCTGCTTTATTGCTATGCCAAAGCCTTTGACTGTGTTGCTGCTGCTGCTGCTGCTAAGTTGTTTCAGTCGTGTCTGACTCTGTGTGACCCAATGGACTGCAGCCCACCAGGCTCCCCCGTCCCTGAGATTCTCCAGGCAAGAACACTGGAGTGGGTTTCCATTTCCTTCTCCAATGCATGAAAGTGGAAAGTGAAAAGTGAAAGTGAAGTCACTCAGTCGTGTCCTACTCTTAGCGACCCCATGGACTGCAGCCTACCAGGCTCCTCCATCCATGGGATTTTCCAGGCAAGAGTACTGGAGTGGGGTGCCATTGCCTTCTCCATTTGACTGTGTGGATCACAATAAACTGTGGAAAATTCTTCAAGAAATGGGACTACCAGACCACCTGACCTGCCTCCTGAGGAATCTGTATGCAGGTCAAGAAGAAACAGTTAGAATTGGACATGGAACAACAGATTGGGTCCAAATCAGGAAAGGAGTATGTCAAGGCTGTATATTGTCACCCTGCTTACTTAACTTATCTGCAGAGTACATCATGAGAAATGCTGGGCTGGATGAAGCACAAGCTGGAATCAAGATTGCCAGGAGAAATATCAATAACCTCAGATATGCAGATGACACCACGCTTATGGAAGAAAGTGAAGAAGAACTAAAGAGCCTCTTGATGGAAGTGAAAGAGGAGAGTGAAAAAGTTGCCTTAAAACTCAGCATTCAGAAAACCAAGATCATGGCATCTGGTCCCATCACTTCATGGCAGATAGATGGGGAAACAGTGAGAAACTTTGTTTTTTTGGGTCCCAAAATCACTGCAGATGGTGACTGAAGCCATGAAATTAAAATATGCTTGCTCCTTGGAAGAAAAGTTTTGACCAACCTCGAGAGCTTATTAAAAAGCAGAGATATTACTTTTCCAGCAAGGGTCCGTCTAGTCAAAGCTATGGTTTTCTCAGGAGTCATGTATGGATATGAGAATTGGACTCTGAAGAAAGCTGAGCGCCAAAGAATTGATGCTTTTGAACTGTGGTGTTGGAGAAGACTCTTGAGAGTCCCTTGGATTGCAAGGAGATCTAACCAGTCCATGCTAAAGGAAATGAGTCCTGAATATTCATTGGAAGGACTCATGCTGAAGCTGAAACTTCAGTACTTTGGCCATCTGATGCAAAGCGCTGACTCATTTGAAAAGACCCTAAGGCTGGGAAAGATTGAAGGCAGGCGGAGAAGGGGACAACAGAGGATGAGATGGCTGGATGGCATCACTGACTCAATGGACATGAGTTTCAGTAGACTCCAGGAGTTGGTGATGGACAGGGAGGCCTGGCGTGCTGCAGTCCATGGGGTCGCAAAGAGTTGGACACAACTGAGTGACTGAACTGAACTGATCAATCCTCTGTGCCCACAGTTATCTAACACTGTGGTCACTGGAGCAGCCTATAGATTACTTCTCTCCCATGCAACCAGGACTTCTTCAAATGGAAAGTTTTAGAGTTGAGTAGAGTAACTGAATGGCAAAAATGAAGATGGAAGGAAAGGAACCTTAATAAAGTAAGATTAAAATGAAAATTAATGAACTTGAAAAAAATGTGCCTTTCTACTCAGGAATACACATCTAGATATCCACTTAAGAGGGGAAGATGTCCATTGCATAATATTCATTACTGAATAAGAATATAAAGAAACAACCTAAAGTGTCTCTACAAAGCAGATTCCACAAGTAAATTGTTGTATGTTATCATGTTTAAAACAATTGAAATAACTGAACTAGAATATGGAATAACTGGGAAAAATGCTGAAGATCCCTGCAGAGTGCATTTTGACATAGAGCTGGAGAACAAGATAAAGCAGTGAAGTGTATTGCTGATTTTGCCAGGTGAAAGCAAACTCCCTCACCACCCTCCTGATTCAGTCACCAGGGCCACCATAGCTAATTAACACAAATTTGGTGACTTATAGCAAAAGGAATTTTACTCTCTCTTAGGTCATAATGCTGCTGCTGCTGCTGCTAAGTCACTTCAGTCGTGTCCAGCTCTGTGCAACCCCATAGACCGCAGCCCACCAGGCTCCCCCATCCCTGGGATTCTCCAGGCAAGAACACTGGAATGGGTTGCCATTTCCTTCTCCAATGCATGAAAGTGAAAAGTGAAAGTGAAGTCACTCAATCATGTTCGATTCTTAGCGACCCCATGGACTATAGCCCATCAGGCTCCTCCGTCCATGGGATTTTCCAGGCAGGAGTACTGGAGTGGGGTGCCATTGCCTTCTCCGTAGGTCATAATGATAGATGTTCAAAATCAAGTTGTCAGCAGAGACCGCTGCCCTTGAAAACTCTCGACAAACATTCTTCCTTGCTTCTTCCTGGAGGCTCCTGGCATCTGGGGCGTTCCTCCCCCTGTGCTGTGTCCCTCCAACCTCAGTCCATCTTTACATGCCCTTTGCCCTTGTGCCTTTGTGTCTCCGTGTTGTTTTCTCTTCCTATAAAGACCCCAGTCATTGGACTTAGGGCCTACCTAATCCAGCATGACCTCATGCTAGCCGATTCGTTTGGAAATAAGATCATACTCTGGTGTTCTGGGTAGACATTATTATTATTATTTTTTTTTTTTGGAGGGAGACACTTTTCACCTTATTACAGTGATATTCTGGTGTCTTGAGGGAATTTAAATTCTGCAGTTGCTGAGTGTTTTTGACTATTGGTGCTGAGGAGGTTCAATTAGTTAATATTTTAAATCTAACGTATTACTCTAATTTTCCCCTTGTTTTATCAATTACTGGGAGATGTATGATAAAATATACACTATTATTTGGATGTATGTATTTCATTTTTAAATTAATTTCATTGGAGTGCAGTTGTTTTACAACGTTTCATTAATTTCTACTGAACAACAAAGTGAACTAGCTACACATACACGTATATTCCACCCTTTGGATTTCCTTCCCATTCAGGCCACCACAGTGTACTGAGTCCAGTCCCCTGAGCTATATAGTAGATTTTCATTAATCGTCTATTTTATACATCGTATCAGTAGTGTATATGTGTCAGTCCCAATCTCCCAATTATTTGGATGTATATATAAATTTAAATTATACTTTCTGTATTTTTCTAATAATCACATATCACCTTCAGACAGTGAAGAATCTGCCTGCAATGCAGGAAACTCAGGTTCAATCCCTGGGTTGGGAAGATCCCCTGGAGAAGGGAATGGCAACCCACTCCAGTATTCTTGCCTGGGCAGTCCCATGGACAGAGGAGCCTGGCGGGCTACAGTCCATGGGGTCGCAGAGAATCAGACACAACTGAACTACTAAGTGTTGCATTTTCTCTTTGGATTTCTAACCAGGATTACAATGATTTAGCATGTATGTTTAAGCTGATTCAGCACATATATTTAAGTCTTCATTGAGTGTCAGGCCACACTGAAGACAGGACAATATTTCTGTGCATCTAATGATAATAGATGCATAGGAAGGGCTGTGCTTGGAGCACAGGTCCAGATTTCTTACCCATCGGTTTTCCTCAAAACAACTAGTGGGGGTGGGGCTGGGGGGGGTGGGGATGGGCCACGGACCAAGATGTCACACCTGCTGCCCGGAGGACACCGCTCCAAGGAGGGCCACTGGGCCCCTCTAAGTTCTCTTCCTTCTCTCCTGTTGGCCCCCAGTGCTTCCTGAGTGGGTTCAGGCTTCTTGCCTCCTCTGTCTTGAATTGAGGGGAATCAGAGCAAGATGGGCCACTGGAGGGCAGCTTCCGGGGACCCAGGGAGTTGGGAGTCCCAGTGCACTCAGAGACAAGTCTCACCTAATTGGTCATTTGAGGCCTCTATTCCCAGCTAACTGAGATAGATATATCTTCCCCAGCAGAGAGACCCTGAAGTGCAGGTTTCAGGACATACCACCCAAGCACAGGATCAGATCTAAAGGAGCAAGTGAACTGAATCCTCCTATCCTTTACTTGTTCTAAGACCCAGGAGCTTCCTACAGCAAGAACATGGACACTGGACAGACCCTCACTGGGAACACAGGAGTCCTCTGCTAACCCCTCTCCACTCTCATTTCCCTGCACAGGAAGCCAGAGCTGAACAGGGTAGTGTCCTGGGCTCCACGTCATTATCATCAGCACTGACCTGGGTCAGGAGTCCCGTCCTCCCTGGCAGCACAGGGTCCTGAGTGAGCCATGCCCCTCCTGACATCACAGGAGCACCGCGGTCATCACTCAGCAGGGCGTGGTCAGCATCACTGACAGGTGAGTCCTGGGAGCCGGCCCCCCTCCACCCCTGCTGCACTGCACAGGGTCCTTGAGGGCAGCTGGTCTGAACTTTAAAGAGAATAGAAATAATCAGTGGGTCTCTTATAAGTGTGGGATTTAGTTTATTGCCTGAGGCTCTCTTTTCTGACAAGCTCCAGGCTCTGCTGGATGCTATAGGCCCTCAGACCACATGTGAGATCAGCTCACAAGGAAGGATTCAGCCATAGTTAATACAAATTGAAGCTTGCAGATAACAACTGAATTTTTTTGCTTTATTAGGCAAGACTTTCTCAGGCTCAATTCACACAGGTTTACTAAAGCCACTAAAATAGCCTCACTGGATCATCTCAACAAGCCAAAGGAATGTGTGAGTTTGTTTTTTATAACAAAGCTGGTAGCTTGGCTTCCTAGAAGAAAAGCCAGTCACTTCTCTGGGGCTCCCCCAGGCATCCTAGGGTCACTGCTGTGATGACCTAAGGCCTTTGATGCAGACGAATTTTCCTGGAAAACATTCACAAACATGAAGCTAGGAACCCCAAGGGCATAGGAGCAAGGCCAGTCAACCTGAGAATGGTGGAAGAAGGTCACCTTGGTCACATTTGCCAGGATTATCTTCATGAGGACCTGGCCAAGCAGAGGTGGAGAGCTAGGTCATGGCCACCTCAGCTGTGAGCACAGGGGCACAGGAACTGGCTGGGTACCAGGGTGTGCAGCCAACGTGTGTAGGGCAGACCCTCAACTCCACCCTGAGCACCAGCTCCAGCCCTGAATTTGAGAGGGATCTGCCTGGACATCCAGGTCACACTGTCCTGCTCTGCTGTCATGTGAGGGTGGGGCTCAAATAGCCCAGGAGAGGAAAGCTGGACAACCTCCATGGTCATCAACCACTCCTTTGTTGGAAAGTATAGAATCTTTCAGGGCACCTTCTAAGAAAACTTCAAGAGAAGTTCCTGAGAAGGAATGTGGAGGTCACTGCTCCTCCAGAGGAACCACTGACCACCCAGCCTCTGCTTGCACAACCCCCTCCTTCCAAAGTAAGCCAGGTCGTGATGCTATAGATGTGACCTCTAGACCACATGGGCTCTGCTCTGAAATACACTTTCTTATTGATCCTCATCTACACTGTGGGAGATGCTGCAGCTCTGGGCCCTCCATCCTTCACTACTCCTCCCCCTTCAGGCTGCATCTCCCCTGATAATTCCTCTGGCCATCACAGAGCTGGTCCCCATGTGCCATGAGAGTGTGGTGGTCAGCCCCGCTCAGGGCAGACCAGGGAGGTCTGGGCTGTGACAGGGACAGGAAGCAGCACCCAGCAGGAGGACCCTGACACTAAGCAGATGTGACTGTGTTGGAGGCTCCCACTGCTCCAAGCAATCACTACACAGGGTGTGCAGAGGAGCCAGGGGCATGGAAGTAAGGACAGGAGAAGACATGCCCATCTCCTGAATGAGTCACAGCCCCTGTCCTACTGCTTCTCAGACTGTGGAACTGGGTTATTTCCTTCCCAAATTTGTCCAACACTAGAGGTCCCCCGAGATCCTCAAGGATGCACAGTGCTCTGGGGACAGAATGATAGTGTAGTCCAGGTTCCAAACAGTGATGCTGAGATGGGGCTCAGGGTCTGCAAGACAAAATGACAGAAATTCGCCCAATCATTGCTAATTCCTGCTCTCCTTCCAGCTTGGTCTTCCACGTGGGCAGGAAGCACTCAGTAAACATTTCCAAAATTTGTGAATGGGTTAACAAAGCAAGAAAGTGCACGCTTAGATGTTGAAGAAGGACAGGTTATGACACAATTCAGAAGCATCCCCTTGGGGATGGAAACCATGTATTAAAGGAGGCACAGGGGCTGCAACAGTCCTCAAACTGAAGGTCCTGAACTCTGCAAAGCCCCTGATATGCCCCCACCCCACAATGACAGCAGCTCAGAGTCTCTGACAGAGGGAATGAACTTGCAAACTTATGAATTAGTGAACTGGAGGAAATGTTCCTTTCCAGGTCAGTCTGAGCTCATCTGGCAGCAGAACTGGGCAGCTGGTTGTCTCTTGGTCAGTGGGCAGTGAGACACTGAAGGGCTCCTATTCTCCAAGAGAGTATGACCCTGTGGCCTTGACCTGCTCCCTTCTCCCTGCCTCCCACCAGCTCTCTGCTCTCTGCCCTGTGTCCCCCAGCTCAGGACCATGTCAACCCCCCAAAATCGAAACCTCTCAGCGATGCCTCTGCAGGAGTTTGTGCTGGATGGATTTGCTGGTGACCCACAGACCCAGGCCCTGCTCTTTGCTCTGTTCCTGGTCCTGTACGTGGTGGCCGTCCTGGGGAACCTCACCATGATCGTGGTCATCACCCTGGATGCCCGTCTGCACTCCCCGATGTACTTCTTCCTCAAGAACCTCTCCTTTGTGGACCTGTGTTACTCATCTGTCATCTACCCCAAGGCCCTGGTCAACTTCCTGTTCTCCTCCAAGGTCATCACCTTTGCAGGATGTGCCACCCAGTTCTTCTTCTTCTCCATGCTGGTCACCACAGAGGGTTTCCTCCTGGCCGTGATGGCCTATGACCGCTTCATGGCCATCTGCAGCCCCCTGCGCTATCCCATCTCCATGTGCCCCTCGGTCTGTGCCCGCCTGGTGCTGGGCTGCTACTATGGGGGCTCCTTTAACTCCATTGTGCAGACCCCCTTAACATTCAGCCTCCCGTTCTGCGGCTCCAACCACATCGACCACTTCCACTGTGATGTGCCGCCTCTGCTCAAGCTTGCCTGTGCTGACACTACAACCAATGAGCTGGTCATGTTTGGCCTCTCTGGCCTCATCATCATGGGCACCACACTCGTGGTTCTCATCTCCTATGGCTACATCACAGTGACCATCCTGAGGATGCACTCAGGAGGAGGGAGACACAAGCTCTTCTCCACCTGTGGCTCCCACATGACAGCCGTGTCCCTCTTTTATGGGACCCTTTTTGTCATGTATGCCCAGCCGGGAGCTGTGCAGTCCATGGAGCAGGGCAAGGTGGTCTCTGTCTTCTATACCCTGGTCATCCCGATGCTCAACCCTCTTGTCTACAGTCTGAGAAACAAAGATGTGAAGGATGCCCTGTGGAGACTGGGCCAGAAACACACAGCCAAGTGAAGGAGGGTGACCAGAGAGACCCAGTGTCCTGAGGGCTGGACAAGAAGACTTGAGGGGAGGCACTGGGTTTGGTTTGAGGAATTCACTCTTTATTCATCTAATTCATTCTTTCATCCAGCATTTCATTCAACCCTTCCTGGAAACAAATCATGGGTCGCCCATTTCAAGGGTGAGTGGCAAAATCTTTGCCATCAGATAATTAATGGTTCATGATGATGAAGACCCTAATCTCGAAGCTAGGTGGGGTAATATAGTCAGTAGAGTCATTACTTTGCTGGTGGCTCAGATGGTAAAGAGTCTGCCTGTAATGCAGGAGACCTGGGTAGGACCCTTGGCTCAGGAAGATCCCCTAGAGAAGGGAATGGCAACCCACTCCAGTATTCTTGCCTGGAGAATTCCATGGACAGAGGAGACAATTCATGGGATCACATAGAGTTGGACAAGACTGGCGACGAGCACAACACACCAGAGTCATATAAGTAGGATAGGTAGGAGTCATAGAAACAGGCTACATTCTCTACCTCAACTCTACATGACAAGACCTTTCCATTCATGGCTGATACATGAATCTCTTGAGGCTGAGTGGTTTACTGATGGGAGCAATTTTGTAGAAATGGGAACCTGAAAGGCAGACTGTGCCACAGGTAGTCTAGATGAAGTCATAGAAGAAGAAAGAGGAGGAGGAGGAGGAGGATGAAGAGGGCCAGGGGGGAGGGAGTGGAGGAGAAGGGGAGGAGGGGGATGAGAAGGAGAGTGGGGAGGAGGAAAAGGGGGGAGGGCCTGGAGAAGTTGGGGAGGAGGATGGGGAGGAACTGAGACAGAGACACAGAGAGAGGAGAGACACAGAGAGGAGAGACACAGAGAGGAAGCCCACTCTTAGGTGGGACTTAGAGACACTGAGTCAATCACAGAGAGCATCTGTTTTGATACCAATTAAAATAAATGCCATTTAAAGCATTTATTACATTTATGAGATAGATATGCAAGCAACAGCTGATATTTGATGATATTAAAGAATTTATTTATTGTGGATATTCTTTTCTTTTAGAGATGCATGCTGAAATACTTATAATTGAAACCCTATTTGTTTAATACTTACTTCAAAATAATACAGGGGCTATGGGAGTAGGGTAGGGGCTGGACAAGCCTGGCCAAGAGTTGATGGCTATTAAAGCTGGGCATTGAGTAATTGGGGCTCATTACACCATGTGCTCATCTTCTTGTGTATTTAAAATTTCATCCTCCCCCTCCTCATCCACATCACGATGCTTAGTCAGGATGTGTCTTGGAGTTCATTGCTCTGCAACACCCTCCCTTCCAAAAAACACATTGCCAATGGGATTCCTTCTTCAGTGCTCTAAGACTCTCTTCTATTCTGTTTTTGAAAATATTTTCTCTTTCATTTTTGGTTTTTCTCTATCAACGTTAGTTAATTTTATATTGAATTTTACTTATCTGTCCTTTATACTTATTAACTTCTCTTTAATACATTTTTTCTTTTTCTTTTTTTCTCTATACTTATCAAGAAAGTCTTAAGACTGTCTCCTGTGCCAGAAATATCTTGTTTGGTTGTATAAAGTCCACTTGCTTTATAAACAGTTTCAACTCCAGTGTTATGAAAGCTGACATTCTAATTTTGTGTTTTTTTGTAGCTCTAAACATGCTTAGCAAGATGACCTGTATGAACATGATATTTTTCTATTGGGTATAGGTGAGTTGCAGATTTTTTTTTTTTTACTATTTTTATTTATTTTTTATTATTTACTTTACAATATTGTATTGGTTTTGCCATACATCAACATGCATCTGCCACAGGTGTACATGTGTTTACCATCCTGAACACATCCTCCCACATCCCTCCCCATACCATCCCTCTGGGTCATCCCAGTGCACCAGCCCCAAGCTTCCTGTATCCTGCATCGAACCTGGACTGGAGATTCATTTCTTATATGATATTGTACATGTTTTCCATTACATGTTGGTTCCCAATAACAAAAATAATGGGAGAGCACATGTGAAATCTGAACTTCCATTTCATTTGAAAATCAGTCCTTCCAATGCATATTCAGGACTGATTTCCTTTATAATTGACTGGTTTGATCTCCTTGCAGTCCAACGGACTCTCAACAGTCTTCTCCAACACCACAGTTCAGTTCAGTTCAGTTCAGTCGCTCAGTCTTGTCTGACTCTTTGTGACCCCATGAATCGCAGCACGCCAGGCCTCCCTGTCCATCACCAACTCCTGGAGTTCACTCAAACTCATGTCCATCGAGTCAGTGATGCCATCCACCCCTCTCATCCTCTGTCATCCCCTTCTCCTCCTGCCCCCAATCCCTCCCAGCATCAGAGTCTTTTCCAATGAGTCAACTCTTCACATGAGGTGGCCAAAGTACTGGAGTTTCAGCTTTAGCATCATTCCTTCCAAAGAAATCCCAGGGCTGATCTCCTTCAGAATGGATGGGATGGATCTCCTTGCAGTCCAAGGGACTCTCAAGAGTCTTCTCCAACACCACAGTTCAAAAGCATCAATTCTTTGGGACTCAGCCCTCTTCACAGTCCAACTCTCACATCCATACATGACCACTGGAAAAACCATAGCCTTGGCTAGACAGACCTTTGTTGGCAAAGTAATGTCTCTGCTTTTCAATATGCTGTCTAGGTTGGTCATAACTTTTCTTCCAAGAAGTAAGCATCTTTTAATTTCATGGCTGCAGTCACCATCTGCAGTGATTTTGGAGCCCCCCAAAATAAAGTATGACACTGTTTCCACTGTTTCCCCATCTATTTCCCATGAAGTGGTGGGACCAGATGCCATGATCTTAGTTTCCTGAATGTTGAGCTTTAAGCCAACTTTTTCACTCTCGTCTTTCACTTTCATCAAGAGGCTCTTTAGTTCCTCTTCACTTTATGCCATAAGGGTGGTATCATATGCATATCTGAGGTTATTAATATTTCTCCCAGCAATCTTGATTTCAGCTTGTGCTTCTTCCAGCCCAGCGTTTCTCATGATGTATTCTGCATATAAGTTAAATAAGCAGGGTGACAATATACAGCCTCGACATACTCCTTTTCCTATTTGGAACCAGTCTGTTGTTCCATGTCCAGTTCTAACTGTTGCTTCCTGACCTGCATATAGGTTTCTAAAGAGGCAGATCAGGTGGTCTGGTATTCCCATCTCTTTCAGAATTTTCCACAGTTTATTGTGATCCACACAGTCAAAGGCTTTGGCATAGTCAATAAAGCAGAAATAGATGTTTTTCTGGAACTCTCTTGCCTTTTCTTTAACTTCACTCAAAACTTTAAAATGCAAATCAAAATAATAATATATGATTTTTCACCTATCAAATTTAAAAAATCATAAGTTTTGTAACATCGGTTGTCAGTGAAATTTGGAAAGCAGAGACAGTTTTATATATTTTGAAGAAATAACATTAAAATCAAAATGATTTCGGTAACTATGGAAAGGTCAAAATATTCAGTAAACTTTTTCTGCTTGGGAAAAAATTAGCATCAGCTTCACAGATCACACCAATATAGATTCTGGATGTGATTGTTGAAAAAGTAAAGACTCCAAGGTTATGAGAAGAACATGAAAAAGGAGTCTTCATTGAGGGTGTACTTGTTAGCTTGATATGTAGTCAAGAGGGTAGTCAATCCTTAGGAAACCCCAATTTTCTCAGGAAGAGGCTGAGGAAAGGATGGGAGTATCCCTGGAGAAAGTCATATGAGAGCCAAGGAGACCACTCAAAAGCCAGCAGCACATTGAACAAATGTAAGATATACAAGGCCTGTAAGATGGTTGGATGGCATCACCGACTCAATGGACATGAGTTTGAGTAAACTCTGGGAGTTAGTGATGGACAGGGAAGCCTGGCATGCTGCAGTCTTTGGGGTCGCAAAGAGTTAGACATGACCGAGTGACTGAACTGAACTGAACTAAATATGGAAAGAGCTCAGAATCCATGAGAAAAATGAAAATTTTGTTGTAAAATAGAAAGTAGTGACTGAGAGAGCAATGATTGACTGTTGTGTGGGAAGTTTTCCTCCCGGGAGGAAAGTGGACCAGAGTTTAGTCTAGGATGAGGCTGGGTAGGGTTTTTAAGGCCAAAGACTGAAATAAATGGGAGGAACTCTGCCTCACACTGGAACAGCAAGTATGTGAGTCACTGAGCCCAGTGATATGGCTATCAGGCCAGTGTTCCTGGGGCTGTGGTCTGCAAAGTAGTGGGCAAGTCCAGGCTCAGCCTCCCCTGCTTGTCTAATTTGGATCACAGCCCCCAGGCAGGACTGCGTTACAGTAATGTGCTTGTAAAGGAGCAAATAACAGAATTAGAAGCACAAACAGCCAACAACTGTGTGGAAAGATGTTTGTCCACTCACAGTGGTGCTCGTTGAAAGCAGACACTAGTGACAGTGGACCAGTCGGGGTTTCCCAGAGACCCAGAGCCTGCAGGACATGCACAGACATGTACAGGGCTTCCCTGGTGGCTCAGTGGTAAAGAACCCGCCTGCCAATGCAGGAGACATGGGCTCAATCCCTGGGTCGGGATGATGCCCTGGAGAAGGAAATGGCAACCCACTGCAGGAGTCTTGCCTGGGAAATGCCATGGACAGAAGAGCCTGGCAGGCTAC
Organism: Bubalus bubalis; assembly: GCF_019923935.1. Lineage (NCBI taxonomy): Eukaryota > Metazoa > Chordata > Mammalia > Artiodactyla > Bovidae > Bubalus > Bubalus bubalis. The sequence continues at coordinate 118,648,564 of NC_059162.1, forward strand.
AGTCCATGGGGAAGCAAAGAGTCAGATATGACCTAGCAACTAAACAACAACACAGGCATATATAGAAAGAGAGTGAGTATAGGGAATCACCCCCACATTATTATGGATGCCAACAGGCCCCCAGATCTGTGGTTGGCAGGCTCAAGATTCAGGAAAAGCTGCTGTTTTCAGTTTTGAGTACCAGAACAGGAAAACCCTGATGTCCCAGCTTAAAAGGTAGTCAGGCAGATGGAATTCCTTCTTATTTAGAGGTGGGTCAATGTCTTCTTCTATTCAAGCTTTCAACTGATTGGACGAGGCCCACCTACATTAGGGAGTGCAATCTGATTTGCCCTGTGTACCAATTTAAAATCCATCCAAAAACACCCTCACCCAAATACCTAGAATCATGTTTGACCAAATATCTGGACATCCCCTGGCCCGGTCAAATTGATACAACTAGTCGTCACACCTTGTGAGATGCACAAATATTCAGAAGATGAAAGATGTTAAGTACTGAGGGGAGACCCATGTGCATTTTTCGTGTGCTGATGCCAGAGGCGGAAATTGTACCAGGTCTGAGAGGTCAGTAGGGAATAGGCATAAAGATCAGCTGCCAGTCCCCAGCAATGTGACCAGGAGGACAGAGTGAGCATTCTTCCCCATATTGTTTATAACAGAAAAAATAGTCTCATGGTCCACTAATATGATGGATAAATAAATTTAGTTAATATACCCATTAAAGGCAAAAAACTGACTTAGATATTCATAGAGTTAGTGAAAAGATCATCTTGTAGAATTAATGAATGTCGTGATCCATATTTTAGAGAAGTTAAAACCAATAAAATAAAACCCACCAACATGCACACATGTCTGTAGGGAATCCACCTGGTTCTAAATAGGACTGAGGTTTTTACATGGGTTAAAGTTTCACTTTTTCCTTTGCCACGTCTTCATTGCTTGGATTTCTGCAAACAGATGTTCATTTTGAATTTTTTTAAAATAGATAATTTTAAATATGTATGTTAGAAATAAAAAATGTAAAAAAGGATGCTCTTAAATTAACTGATACATGTGATAAGGACAGAGTGATTTGCACAAGGTCAGGGGGCTTGAGGGAGGAGAACCATGATAGAAGGGAGGGACCCAGTTCCTCAAGGCAGGACTCTTTCACACCAGGTCACTTTTTCTCAACCAACATAGTGGGAATGTAGCAGGAGGGCTTGGTTAGGAGGAGGGGCTCTAGGCCCAGGGATTCTCACCTCTTGCCCCTGAGGGAAGGCCATGGGCTCTGCTGTTAGACTCAGTGCTTACGTCCTATTCATTGCTCTGGGGTTCAGAGGAATTTCTGGGTTCAGTTCCCAGCCCTGAAGGTGAGGGGGGTCAGAAAATGGGTGCCACAGGGGACACAGTAGAAGTGGAAGTCCCAGGGCACTTTAGAGGCCAGAACACAAACAACTGCAGCTAATTGGCTGTTCGAGGCCCAAAGACCTGCTGTGCCCGTGGAGAGATCTTCCCAGCAGAGTGTCCCCAAGGTGCAGGCAGCTTAATGTGCTTCCCAGGTGATGGACAGTGCGGAAGGGCAGGTGAGCTGAGTTCATGCCCTGCTCTGCTTCTATCAAGACCCAGAAGTTTCTGCAGCCAGAACCTGCTGCCCTCCTCTGTCCCCCTCCTCACTCTCACTTCCCTGCACAGGAGGCCAGAGGTGGACGAGGGAGGAAGCCTTCAACACCACATCATTATCATCAGCACAGACCTGGGTCAGGAGTCCTGTCCTCCCAGGGAGCACAGGGTCCTGGGTGAGCCATGCCCCTCCTGACATCACAGAGGCAGTGCGGTCATCACTCAGCAGGGCATGGTCAGCCTCACTGACAGGTGAGTCCCAGGAGCGTGGATCCTGGACAATAAGGTCCTCCACTCCTCACTGCCCTGGGCAGGGTCAGTTAGGGCAGTGGGTCTGAGCTTAATGAGAGTAGAAATAATCAGGGGTTCTACAGTAAATGTGGGTTTTACTTTGGTGCCCAAGATTCTGCAGTTCTGACAAGCTCTTGGCTTCTCAAGCTGATGCTGTAGGAGCTTAGACCACACGAATAATGAGAGTTCACAAGGAAAGGGCTCAGGACACAGTCACTACAAATAGACACTCATAGACGGCATGGATTCTTCTGCTTCGCCTGGGAAAGTACTTCTCAGGTTCAACTCAAAGGCAGGTTTACTGAACCTACCACCACAGCCCCACTTGGGTCAACTCAAAAGCCAAAGGAATGTGAGTTTGTTTTTTCAAAAGCCAAGCCAGGAGCTTGGCTTCCCAGATGAAAATGCCAACTGCTTCTGATGTACTCCCCCAGGCATCCTAGGGTCACTGTTGTGATGACCCAAGGGCTCGTGAGGTGGACAAACTGTTCTAGGAAATAGTCTCAAATATGAAGCCGGAAACCCCAGGGGACACAGAAGCAGGGTCACCCAATCTGGGGTGGTGGGTGGGAGATGGCCCTTCTGGTCGCATTTGACATGGTTATGTGGGTGAACACATGGGTGGGCAAAGCAGAGGGCAAGGGCGTCGCCCCTCAGGTGTGAGTGTGGGCATAGGGTCTGGCCAGGCACACAACTAAGGTGTACAGGGCAGACCCTCAACTCCACCCTGAGCACCAGGTCCAACCCTGAATTTGAGGGGGTCTACCAGCATCCCCTCTGCTGTGAGGGTGGATCAAGTAGCCCAGGAGAGGAACGCTGGACCACCCACTCTTTCACCACACCCTGTATTGTTAGAATGCCATGGCTCTCACAGACCACCTTCCAAGAGAACTTCAGGATGTTAGGGAACGTGAGGATCATCCCTTCTTCCCCCTTCACTGACCATCCAGCCTCTGCCTGCACACCCCCACTCACATGGAGCTCACTCCCTGCAAAGAAAGCCAGACCCATGATGCTACAGCTCTGATCCCTAGAAAACATGGAATCTCTCTGAAATCAGACTCTGCCCTCTCACTGATCCTCTTCCCCTCCCTGGGAGACACAGTTGCTCTGTGCCCACCTTCCTTCCCCACTCCTACCTCCTTAGACTCAATCTCCTCGGACCATTCCTCTGGCCATCACGTGGCCCCATGTCCCACGTGAGTGTGGTGGTCAGCCCTGCTCAGGACAGACAATGGAGGTCTGGGCTGTGACAGAGTCATGAAGCAATACCCAGCAGGAGGACCCAGACACTGAGCAGATGTGACAGTGTTGGAGGCTCCCACAACTCCAAGCAATCACCCACAAGGATGTGCCAAAGAGCCAGGGGCATGGAAGTAAGGAGGGGAGGACATGCTCAGGTCCTGAATGTGTCACAGCCCCTGTCCCACTGCCTCTCAGACCATAGAGTTGGGTTGTCCCCTTTCTATGAATTGTCCAACATCTGGACATTGGTAAGAAGCACCCTGAGTTCCTCAATGATGCATACAACTGGCCCTGGCTCAAAAAAAAAAAAAAAAAAAAGAAAAGAAAAGATGCTGAGTTGGGGCTGAGCATCCACAGGGAAGAGAGACAGAAAGCACTTGAATGAGCCTGGTGAGGACTGGTCCCTGCTCTGCTGCCAGCTTAGTGTAGCGGTGGAACAATTACTAGGTCAGTCCTGAAACAGAAAGTGCTTAATAATACTTCTGAAATTAGTGAATCAGTAAAATAAGGTGCAGAAAACACAAGATTACATACTTAAGTGAGATGTGTAAATGCAACAGCTTAGGAGCATCCTTGAGGTGAAGCAGTATTTCCTTGAAAGGAGTGAAACATGGCTACATTGCTGTTTTACACCGAAGGCTCTCAGCTCAGATAGACACCTGTGATGCCCCCTCAGATCCTCAGCAACACTCAGTTTCTCATGGAGGGAGCGCTCCAAGCAAGTATATGAAGATGTGAATCAGAGGAATGTCTGCCATTTCAGGCCAGTCTGAGCTCATTTGAAAGCAGAGCTGGGCAGCTGGTGGTCCCTTGGTCAGTGGGTAGTGAGGCACTGAAAGGCTCCTATTCTCCAAGAGAGTATGACCCTGTGGCCTTGACCTGCTCCCTCTCCCTGCCTCCCACCAGCTATCTGCTCTCTGCCCTGTGTCCCCCAGCTCAGAGTCATGTCAACCCCCCAAAATGGAAACCTCTCAGTGATGCCTCTGCAGGAGTTTGTGCTGGAGGGCTTTGAGGGAGGTCCGCAGACCCAGGCCCTGCTGTTTGCTCTGTTTCTTGTCTTGTACATGGTGGCCGTCCTGGGGAACCTCACCATGATCGTGGTCATCACCCTGGATACCCGTCTGCACTCCCCAATGTACTTCTTCCTCAATAACCTCTCCTTTGTGGACCTGTGTTACTCATCTGTCATCGCCCCCAAGGCCCTGGCCAACTTCCTGTCCTCCTCCAAGGTCATCACCTTTGCAGGATGTGCCACACAGCTGTTCTTCTTCTCCTTACTGGCTACCACTGAGGCATTCCTCTTGGCCGTGATGGCCTATGACCGCTTCATGGCCATCTGCAGCCCCCTGCTCTACCCCATCACCATGCGCCCCTCGGTCTGTGCCTGCCTGGTGCTGGGCTCCTACTGTGGGGGCTTCCTCAACTCCATTCTGCAGGCCAGCTTCACATTCACTCTCCCGTTCTGCAGCTCCAACCACATCGACCACTTCTTCTGTGATGTGCCTCCTATGATCCAGATTGCCTGTGCTGACACTACCATCAATGAGCTGCTCTTGTTTGGAATCTGTGGCCTCATCATCGTGGGCACCACACTCGTGGTCCTCGTCTCCTATGGCTACATCACAGTGACCATCCTGAGGATGTGCTCAGGAGGAGGGAGACACAAGCTCTTCTCCACCTGTGGCTCCCACATGACAGCTGTGTCCCTCTTTTATGGGACTGTCTTTGTCATGTATGCCCAGCCGGGAGCTGTGGAGTCCATGGAGCAGGGCAAGGTGGTCTCTGTCTTCTACACCCTGGTCATCCCGATGCTCAACCCCCTCATCTACAGTCTGAGAAACAAGGACGTGAAGGATGCCCTGTGGAGACTGGGGCAGAGACACACAGCCACGTGAAGGAGGGTGGACAGAGAGAGAGTGTCCTGAGAACATAACAAGAGGGTTTTAACGGGAGGCACTGGGCTTTGTTTGAGGAATATATTCTTTCATGCAATTCATTTTTTCACCCATTTCACTCAGTGCTTTGTGGAAGCACATGTTGGACCACACATGCAAGTCTGAGATGCAGAGATAGATAATGCCACTGGAAAAATAATGGCCCATGATGGGGCAAGATTCTAATCTCAAAGTCTGGATAACATAGCAGGCAGAGTAATGAGCAGAGTATTGAAACAAAATGTGTATTCCAGGTTCAACGTCCTCCAGGGGAGGTATGAAACTAACAGTCTTAGGCCTCTCTCTCCACTTCATCTATGAATCTAATGTAAATGTGTGCTTAGCAATCTCCCCTGGAGCACAGAGAAGGGGCGGGCATCATGACACTCATCCTGGCCCCTTCCTCGGTGATACCTGGGTCACCATAGCCAATTAGGGGGGTTAGGAAGACTGTGCTTCCCCTCAATCCTGCAGCGGGGCTGTTCCTCCTCCTCCCCCTTCTGTTCACTGATGCCACCACCCAACAAGGCAGCAGGGAGCACCTGCGGTCCTGCTTCAGACACTCCTAGTGCTCCCTGTCCTGAGTTTCTCCCCTTAGACAGCAGCTGGGAGCCCCAGGGAGCCAACATGGATGCCTGACACCCAAAGTTCACCATCCAACCTGACAGGTGACACTGTCCTGACTACTTGTGACCATAAGAAATGGGACCTTGTCAGCACAGACACCTCTGAATAAGGATGAAGCTCATGGTGGCTGAAACAGAGAGCAAGCAGTGGAGAGGGAAGGTACACTTTCTTGGTGGTGAGCACAGCTCCCTGCTCTCTGTCCTGGACTCCCTGGGACCCTTAATTTTGACCTGCCCATTCAGCACTCCATTCTTGTGCTCCATGGACCCAACACACAGCCTGGACTCAGAGCCCAGTGGCCTCCTTAACATGTCTCCTTTTAGTAGAATCATCCACTCTCACAGTCACTCCCAAGGCCCCTGCACATGGAGATGGTCTGTACTCTGTAGGGTCAGTAGGAACGTGGCCTGTCTGTCGGATCACGGCTCTGCATCTCCCTGCTCTCCCTTCCCAGGAGAACTGCCTGAAGGGGCTGACAGCTAAGTTATTGGACTGCAGCTCACGATTACTCAATCTGACATATATGACACAGTCTTTGTCGAACTCTTTTGCCCACTGATCTCCAAAATTCATTCTATGTCTGTCCTACTTGACTATATTTATCTGAGAATGCAATTTTTAAAACAAAATCCCCAAATTTTCTGCTCCACAAGTGACATGGTTTCTTAACTTCTCAAGTGATAGTGTCGTTCCACCCCCAGCCTCTTTTTCCCACCCTCTCCCTGCTCCTCCTCTTCCCTCTTTTCTCTTCCATCTTGTTTCACTCCCTGTCTCTCACTCGTTCTCCCATTCCATGGGTTTTCCAAAGCATTGGACTCCTAATCTTAAACCAGATTTGGAATGGAAAAAAGCAAGTGCAATCTTCTTTTCTTCTTACATGAGTACAATTATCATCAACATGTAAAATTTTAATGTACAAACAGTGAAGTATCCATTGTTCTTAGGCTTCCCTGGTGGCTCAGTGGTAAAGAATCTGCCTGCTGATGCAGGAGATGCGGGTTCAATACCTGGTCTAGCAAGGTCCCCTGGAGAAGGAAATGGCAGTCCACTCCATTACTTTTGCCTGGAAAACCCCATGGACTGAGGAGCCTGCCAGGCAATAGGCCATGGGGACGCAAAGAGTCGGACATGACTTAGTGACTGGACAACAACAACTTATTGTTCTTAGAAAAGCATTAATTAAGACCTTGGAATAAATCAAGAAAGCTGGTCAGATATTAATGGAATAGAAAGCCAGAAAGAAAAACACCAATACAGTATACTAACACATATATATGGAATTTAGAAAGATGGTAACAATAACCCTGTGTATGAGACAGCAAAAGAGACACTTATGTATAGAATAGTCTTATGGACTCTGTGAGAGAGGGAGAGGGTGGGAAGATTTGGGAGAATGGCATTGAAACATGTAAAATATCATGTATGAAACGAGTTGCCAGTCCAGGTTTGATGCACGATACTGGATGCTTGGGGCTGGCGCACTGGGATGACCCAGAAGGATGGAATGGGGAGGGAGGAGGGAGGAGGGTTCAGGATGGGGAACACATGTATACCTGTGGCAGATTCATTTCGATATTTGGCAAAACTAATACAGTTATTTAAAGTTTAAAAATAAAATAAAATTAAAAAAAAAGAGAAATTCTCCAATAATCTGAAGGAAAAGATTTTTTTTTAATCCTACAGATTGTCTTTTTGTTTACATTATCTACATTTGAGATATCAGTGGAAATCACTGCACAATGTTAGAAGTGGTTTATTTTGTTTGTAGATCCCATACAATGCTTTGCAAGCTGCTGTCATAGGTAAGTTCTCAGTACATATCTTTTGGTGATTATCAGTTCGTTTAGTCACTCAGTCGTGTCCAGCTCTTTATGACCCCAAGGACTGCAGCATGCCAGGCCCCCCCTTTCCAACACCAACTCCCAGAGTTTACTCAAACTTATGTCTATTGAGTCGGTAATGACATCCAACCATCTCATCCTCTGTCATCCCCTTCTCTTCATGTCCTCAATCTTTCCCAGCATCAGGGTCTTTTCAAACGAGTCATTTCTTCCCATCAGGCGGCCAAAGTATGGGAGTTTCAGCTTCAGCATCAGTCCTTCCAATGAATATTCAGGACTGACTGCCTTTAGGATAGACTGGTTGGATCTCCTTGCAGTTCAAGGGACTCTCCAACACCACATTTCAAAAGCATCAATTCCTCAGTGCTCAGCTTTCTTTATAGTCCAACTCTCACATCCATACATGACTACTGGAAAAGCCATAGCTTTGACTAGACGGATCTTTGCCGGAAAAGTAATGTCTCTACTTTTTAGTATGTTGTTTAGGTTGGTCACAGCTTTTCTTCCAAGGAGTAAATGTCTTTGAATTTCATGGCTGCAGTCACCATCTGCAGTGATTTTGGAACCCTCAAAAATAAAGTATGTCAGTGTTTCCATTGTTTCCCCACCTATTTGCTATGAAATGATGGGACCAGACGCCATGATCTGGCATTGCCTTTCTTTGGGATTGGAATGAAAACTGATCTTTGCCAGTCCTGTTGGCATTGTTGAGTTTTCAAAATTTGCTGGCATATTGACTGCAGCACTTTCACAGCATCATCTTTTAGGATTTGAAATAGCTCAACTGGAATTCCATCACCTCCACTAGCTTTGTTCGTAGTGATGCTTCCTAAGGCCCACTTGACTTTGCATTCCAGGATGCCTGGCTCTAGGTGAGTGATCACACCATCATGATTATCTGGGTCATGAGATATTTTTTGTATAGTTCTTCTGTGTATTCTTGCCACCCCTTGTTAATATCTTCTGCTTCTGCTAGGTCCATACCATTTCTGTCCTTTATTGTGTCCATATTGGCCATTCAGGTATGACCTAAATCAAATCCCTTACGATTATACAGTGGAAGTGAGACGTAGATTCAAGGATTAGATCTGATAGACAGAGTGCCTGAAGAAATATGGACAGAGGTTTGTAACATTGTACAGGAGGCAAGGATCAAGACCATCCCCAAGAAAAAGAAATGCAAAAAGCAAAAAGGATTGTCTGAAGAGGCCTTACAAATGGCTTTGACAAGAACAGAAGTGAAAGGAAAAGGAGAAAAGGAAAGATATGCTCTTTTGAATCCAGGGTTCCAAAGAATAGCAAGGAGAGATAAGAACACCTTCCTCAGCATTCTCTTGGCAAAACTCTATTAGCCTTTGCCTGCTTCATTCCGTACTCAATAGCCAAATTTGTTTGTTACTCCAGGTGTTTCTTGACTTCCTACTTTTGCATTCCAGTTCCCTATAACGAAAAGGACATCTTTTTTGGGTGTTAGTTCTAGAAGGTCTTGTAGGTCTTCATAGAACCATTCAACTTCAGCTTCTTCAGCACTACTGGTTGGGGCATCGACTTGGATTACTTTGTTATTGAATGGTTTGCCTTGGAAATGAACAGAGATCATTCTATCGTTTTTGAGATTGCATCCAAGTACTGCATTTCGGACTCTTTTGTTGACCATGATGGCTACTCCATTTCTTTTAAGGGATTCTTGCCCACAGTAGTAGATATAATGGTCATCTGAGTTAAATTAACCATTCCAGTCCATTTTAGTTCACTGATTCCTAAAATGTCAACGTTCACTCTTGCCATCTCCTGTTTGACCACTTCCAATTTGCCTTGATTCATGGACATAACATTCCAGGTTCCTATGCAATATTGCTCTTTAGAGCATAGGACTTTACTTCTATCACCAGTCACATCCACAACCGGGTGTTGTTTTTGCTTTGGCTCCATCTCTTCATTCTTTCTAGATTTATTTCTCCACTCTTCTCCAGTAGCATTTTGGGCACCTACCTACCAGGGGAGTTCATCTTTCAGTGTCCTATCTTTTACTTTTTCATACTGTTTATGGGGTTCCCAAGGCAAGAATACTGAAGTGGTTTTCCATAAATGGCATAGATTTGATATGCCCATAAATATGACCAAGGATTGGACAAACAGAGGCTCCTACACTGCTGGATGTGTCACATTGCTACAAAAGTTTTGTAAGAAAATTGGCCAGATGAGTAGAGAAAGGAGGACTTTTATATGCTGCAGTTGCTCACCAAGAACACTGAATGGCCAGAATGATTTACAGCAAGAACAATTCATCCTCCTGTCCTTGTGGAAGTTATGAATGTAGACAGTCCAGACACACAGAGACTAGGGAAGAAACTAAAACAGAAGAGATGGATCGGCATGGGTAACCTTTCTGCTGACGCTCAGTCAATACCGTGTCACTATGCTATGCTATGCTAAGTCGCTTCAGTCGTGTCCGACTCTGTGCGACCCCATAGACAGCAGCCACCAGGCTCCCCCGTCCCTGGGATTCTCCAGGCAAGAACACTGGAGTGGGTTGCCATTTCCTTCTCCAATGCATGAAAGTGAAAAGTGAAAGCGAAGGCGCTCAGTCGTGTCCAACTCTTAGCGACCCCATGGACTGCAGCCTACCAGGCTCCTCCATCCATGGGATTTTCCAGGCAAGAGTACTGGAGTGGGGTGCCATTGCCTTCTCCGACTGTGTCACTAGGACACCTTATAGACTGCTTCAATTTCACAGAACTTCATTAAAAGGGAAGGCCTCTAGCCTGAGTACTGAGTAATTGGTTGACAAAAATGAAGAAAGATGTAAGGAAGGGAACCTTCATAATGCAAGATTAATATGAAACTTAATGAGGTTGAGAAAATGCATCTTTCTACTTAGGAATCCATTTCTTTTGTAGATATACACTTGGGGGAAATGTCCATTACATAATATACATTATTGAATAATTCAAAAAGGAAGCAATATAAACGTTTCTCTAAAGAAGATTTCAGAAGCAATTAGAGTATGTTATCATGTTTAAACAACAGAAATAAGTGAACTAGAATAAGGAAGAATTAAGAAAGGTGATCAAGATCTCTGAAGACTGCATTTTACATAGAGCTGGAGAGATGGCCCGCCCCTGAGATAGGAGAGTAGAGGTGTATTGCTGGCCATGCCAGGTAAAAGCAAACTCCCTCCCTGCCCTCCTGGGTCAGTCACCAGGGCCATTGTAACTAATTAACCCCAAACTGGTGACTTATAGCAACAGGAATTTACTCTCTTGAGGTCCAGAGAAAGATGTCCAAAATCAATTTGTCAGCAGGGACTGCTGCCCTTGAAAGCTCTAGACAAGCATTCTTCCTTGCCTCTTCCTGGAGGCTCCTGGCATCCTTGGCATTCATTCCCCTGTTCCTGCATCATTCCAACCTCTGCCCAGTCTTTACATGCCTTTCGTCCATGTGTCTTGTGTCTCTGTATCAGTCTTTTTTCTTATAAGGACACCAATAATTGGATTTAGGGTGCGCCTAATCCAGCATGACCTCATCCTAACTCATTCATTTGGAAAGACCCTATATTAAAATAAGATCACCTTCTGAATGTCTGGGTTGACAGTTTTGAGGGAGACACTATTCACCTTTCTAAAGTGACGTTCAGTGTGCTTCAAGGGAATTTATATTCTGCAATTGCTGAGTACAGCGCTCATCTATGCCAAGTGGGTCCATTAAATTAATATTTCGAATCAGTCTAACAAATGACTACAATTTTCCCTTGTTTCATTATTATTGAGAGGTATGTTAACATATCAACTATAATTTGAATGTATGCATTTCACTTTAATTCTATCAGTTTTTATATTTTAAATCTCTATTAATTGTACACAAATTTAAAATTTCACATTATCCAGTTGGAAGCTCACATTATCCAGGATAAAACATTCTCATTATGAAATGTCACCACATGAACATTTAGTCCTGAAATCTACTTTTTCAAATAATTATTGAGCCACCCAGTCTTACGTTTTTTTTTAAAAGACTGTTTACAATACAACTTTACCCAGCATATTTTCTGTGTTTTAATATTAAACATTTATCACATTTGTATATTGGTTTTCCTTTTCCAGCCAGGATTACCATTTTTTAATTAGATATATTTAGTGCTTCCCAGGTGATACTAGTGGTAAAACCTCTCTTGCCAATGTAGCAGACATAAGAAACGTGAGTTTGATCCCTGGGTCGGGAAGATCCCCCAGAGAACAAAATGGCAACCCACTCCAGTATTCTTGCCTGGAGAATCCCATGGACAGAGGAGCCTGGTGGGCTACAGTCTATGGGGTTGCAAAGAGTTGGACACATCTGAAGCTACTGAGCACATTGAGTGTAAGGCTGCCTTGAAGAGAATGCAAATAGCCAAAACAGGACAATTTTAGCATGAAAAAGGATCATAAGGGTAAGAAGTGTCATAGAAAGGACTGTGCTGTTGCCCTGTGTACAGACTCCCCACCTGTCACTTTTCCTCACAACCACAGATGAGGATGGAGCAGAGGAGGAAAAAGGGCCGGGGGCCAGGAGGTCCTACCTGCTGCCCAGGGAGATCTTTCCAAGGACGTCCATAGAGTCTGTATAAGTTGTCTGCGTTTCTCTACTGTTTGCCCCACCCACACTCAGGGCTCCCTAATGGACTTCAGTCTTCCTGCCTCCCCTATACTGGACTGAGATGTATCAAAGGACAATTGGCCACAGGATTGCAGCTCGTGGGACCCAGGGGGTTGTGAGTCCCAGTGCACTCAGAAGCCTAGGTCTCACCTAATTGGCCATTTGAGGCCTCAAGTCCCAGACCTGCAAATAGAGAGCATCTTCCCAGCAGAGTGGCCCCAAAGTACAGGAACCTGACATGTTGCCCAGATGACAGATAATGTGGAGAGTCAGGTGACTGAGTCCATCCCCTGCTCTGCTTCTATCAAGACCCAGGAGTTCCTGCAGCCAGAGCCTGCTGCCCTCCTCTGTCACTTCCTCACTCTCACTTCCCTGCACAGCAAGCCAGAGGTGGACGATGGAGGGGGTTCTCAGTGCCACATCATTATCATCAGCACAGACCTGGTGAGGAGTCCTGTCCTCCCCGGGAGCACAGGGTCCTGGGTGAGCCATGCCCCTCCTGACATCACAGGAGCGGTGTGGTCATCACTCAGCAGGGTGTGGTCAGCATCACTGACAGGTGAGTCCTGGGAGCCTGGATCCTGGACAACATGGTCCCCCACTCCCCACTGCCCTGGGCAGGGTCATTTAGGGCAACGCATATGAGCTTAATCAGGGAATGTTGTATAAATGTAGGTTTTAATTCCGTGCCTGAGACTCTGAATTTCAGAATAGCTCACAGTCCTGTTTCTGCAGGACCTCAGACCACACCCGAGTTACTAGATTCACAATGAAAGGACCCAGGATGCAGTCACTACAATTGAGTCTTGCAGACAACACTGATTCTTATGCTTCATCTGGGAAAGTATTTCTCAGGATCAACTCAGAGGCAGGTTTACTTAGGCCACCACCACAGCCCTACTGGGTCATTTCAACAAGCCAAAGGAATGTGAGTTTGTTTTTCAAAAATCAAACCACAACTTGGCTTTCAGGATGAAAACATCAACCTCTCCTCGTATGCTTCCCCAGGCATCCTAGGGGTCACTGTTGTGATGACCCAAGGTTTCTGAGGTGGATGAATTGTCCTGGGAGACAGAACAGAAACAGGAGACTGGGAAGCCCAGGGGACAAAGAAACAAGACAGCCTGCCTGAGAATGGTGGATGAGAGAGCTGGTCACTCTGGTCAAAGTGGCTGTATTGTGTGCATGAGCAGGGAGTGAGCAGAGACGGACAACAAAGGCATGGCCATCTCGGGTGTGCACAGAGGGGGTCCATGTACAGGCTGGGTGAGCAAGGTGTGTTGGGCAGACCCCAGCTCCACCCATAACACCCAGCTCAAAACCTGATTTGAGAGGAGCCATTCTGGGCATCCCTGGTCTGACTGTCCCCTCTGCTGTCATGTGAGGTTTGGAGTCAAATAGCCCAGGAAAGAAATGCTAGTCAATCCACTCTTTCACTTGCACTTCTACTGGAAAGTCTTGCCTCTCATGGATCACCTTCTAAGAACTTCAGGCTGGGAGGGAACATGGGGGCCATTACTCCTCAACAGGCACCACTCACCACCACCTTCTGCCTGCACACCCACACTTCTGGGGAACTCTCTCCCTCCAAAGGCAGCTAGCTCCATGATGTTGAAGATCTTACCTCTAAGAAGCATGGAATCTCTTTGAAATCAGCCTTCACCCTCTCACAAACCGTCCGTCCCCACCCTCCATCCCCAAAAGGCACTGTGGCTCTGTGCCCGCCATTCTTCCCCACTTAACCGTTCCTCAACCATTCCTCTGGCCATCACACAGCAGGTCCCCATGTCCCACGTGAGTATGGTGGTCAGCCCCATGCAGTGCAGACAAGGGAGGTCTGGGCTGTGACGGACAGGAAGCAGCACCCAGCAGGAGACACAGACATTGAGCAAATGTGACTGTGTTGGAGGCTCCCATGGCTCCAAGCAGTCACCTCACAGGGTGTTCCCAGGAGCCAGGGCAGGGAAGGACATGCCCATTTCCTGAAAGTGTCACACCCCCTGTCCTGCTGCTTCTCAGACCATGGAGATGGGCTGTCCCCTCTCCATTGTTTCCAACATTGGGACATTGGGACATTGGCAGGAAGCTCCCTGATGTCCTCAAGAATACACAGCGCTCTGCTGACACCATGACACCATGATCCAGGCTCCAGACAGTGAAGCTCAGATGGGGCTCAGGGGTTGCAGGAGAAACAGACAGAAAACACACACATTTGCCTCATGGGGGCTGGTTCCTGCTCTGTTCCCTGCCTGGAGATGGAATCATCACCAACTCAAGAGCAGGTAGGTAGGGAGCCCTCAGTTCACATTTCTAAAATTAATGAATTAGTTACTGAGGCACAGATAATTTAAGATAAGATACATGAGAAAGTGTGGAAATGGCACCATTAGGGGCCATTTCCTTGGGGGTGGAAAGCTTTTCTCTGAGAGGAGGGACAAGGGGCTGCAATGCTGCTCACACTGCAAGGTCTCAGTGAAGCACCCAGCCCCTGCCCCAGTAAATAGCAGCTCCGACTTTACCACAGAGGGAATGAATCTGCATATTTGTGATTCATGAATTGGAGGAAATCTTTGCATTTCAGGTTGGTCTGAGTGCATCAGAAATGGGCAGCTGTGGTCTCTTAGTCAGTGGGCAGTGAGGCACTGAAGGCTCTCTGGTCTGCAAGAGATATGACTTTGTGACCTTGACCTGCTCCCTCTTGGTGCCCTGGCCTGCTCTCTGCTGTCTACTCTGGGTATCATCAGCTCAGGGCCATGTCACCCCACAGAAATGGAAACCTCTCAGTGATGCCTCTGCAGGAGTTTGTGCTGGATGGATTTGAGGGTGGTCTGCAGGCCCAGGCCCTGCTCTTTGCTCTATTCTTGGCCCTGTACGTGGTGGCCATCCTGGGGAACCTCACCATGATGGTGGTCATCACCCTGGATGCCCGTCTGCACTCCCCGATGTACTTCTTCCTCAAGAACCTCTCACTTGTGGACCTGTGTTACTCATCTGTCATTGCACCTAAGGCCTTGGCCAACTTCCTATCCTCCTCCAAGGTCATTACTTTGAGGGATGTGCCGCCCAGTTCTTCTTCTTCTCCCTGCTGGTCACCACTGAGGGATTCCTCCTGGCCGTGATGGCCTATGACCACTTTGTGGCCATATGCAGCCCCCTGCACTATCCCATCTCCATGTGCCCCTCGGTCTGTGCTCGCCTGATGCTGGGCTGCTAATCTGGGGGCTGCCTCAACTCCATTCTGCAGACCAGCTTCACATTCACTCTCCCGTTCTGCAGCTCCAACCACATCGACCACTTCTTCTGTGATGTGCCGCCTCTGCTCAAGCTGGCCTGTGCTGACACTACCATCAACGAGCCGCTCTTGTTTGGCATTTGTGGCCTCATCATCGTGGGCACCATACTTGTGATTGTCGTCTCCTACAGCTACATCACAGTCACCATCCTGAGGATGCGCTCAGGAGGAGGGAGACACAAGCTCTTATCCACCTGTGGCTCCCACATGACAGCCGTGTCCCTCCTTTATGGGACTGTCTTTGTCATGTATGCCCAGCCGGGAGCTGTGGAGTCCATGGAGCAGGGCAAGGTGGTCTCTGTCTTCTACACCCTGGTCATCCCGATGCTGAACCCCCTCATCTACAGTCTGAGAAACAAGGATGTGAAGGATGCCCTGTGGAGACTGGGGCAGAAAGACACAGTCACATGAAGGAGGGTGACCAGAGGGGGCAATGTGTCCTGAGGAGAGGACAAGAGGGCTTTGGGGAGGCACTGCATTTGGTTTGACAAATTCATTCCTCATGACCCAATTCATTCTTTCATTAAACATCTTATTCAACCTTTCAGGGAAGCACATCATGAAACACGTACACAAGTGTGAGATGCAAAGATGGATAAAGTATCTTTGCCACCAAAAGACTAATGGTCCACAGATAAGACCCTAAACTTGAAGTTTGGTAACACACAGTGGGCAGAGTCATGAACAAGGAGTCTTTGAAGCAGGATATGGGCCCCAATTCAAAATCTACCAGTGAAGGTACATGACTAAGAAATTGTGAGATCTCTCTCTCTACTTTAAGGCTGAATCTTTGTAAATCTACATTCAGCAATCTCCCTGGACTTCCTAGCAGGGGCCTTGGGACCCTCAGCCTTGGCCCTTCCTTAGAGATGGTATGGGGTCACCCAGAACCAACCAGAGGAGTTAGGAAGACCAAGCTTCCCTCAATCCTGAGCGGGGCTGTTCCTCCCCTCCCCCTTCTGTTCACTGATGCTGCCACCCAACAGGGCAGCAGGGAGCACCTGTGCTCCTGCTTCAGACACTCCTAGTGCTCCCTGCCCTGGGTTTCTTCCCTCAGACAGTAGCTGGGATCCCCAGGGATCCAACATGGATGCCTGACACCCAAAGTTCCACTGACCCTTTGAGAGAGTTAACTTAGGCAGGTTGATAAGGAGTCCAAGCCTAAATAACACCCTTCAAGGAGGAGGTAAACATTCCTTCTTTTTCACATTCTTTTGCCTTAGACAAGTAGGTCTTGTAGGCAGCAGTATCTCTTGTTCAAAGGCATGCCTTTTTTTTTTTTTTTTTTTTTGAGCTTTGGGTGTATGTTAAGGAAGACAGTCCAGGTAAAAACTTTCATAGCCTAGAGCTCTGGGTTAACCTGTTCCTTCTGGCTAATCTCATACTGATGTCATCCCAGGATGTATGTTCTGGGAAAGGGTCTGGACAAAATTCCCACAGCCTTGAGGTATATTTTATCTGTTCCCAGCAGCTAGTTGAGAAGTATACAAGGCCCTGCTTAAACTAGTGAGGTGGGTACTCTTCTGCCCCCTTCTGATGTCTATGCCCCCTTATGATGTCTTCTATATGACAGAAGATTTTTCTGTCACTTTAACTTTAAGTAAAATTTACACAGAACTCTGAGTGGCTGAGACTGGCTTTGGTCCTGGAGTTAAATCTTTTCCTTCAGAGACCACGAATCCAGCAGCACCGTTCACCGCTAAGATATTGGGTTTACCATCTACCTAACCGGTGACAGTGTCCTGACTACTTGTGACCCTAACAAATGGTGTCTTGTCGCACAGACATCTCCGAATAAGGGTGGAGGTCCTGGTGCTGCTGCAGAGAGCAGGGGGTGGAGAGAGAAGATGCACTTTCTTGATGGTGAGCACAGTTCCCTGGCCCTCTGTCTCACACTCCCTGGGGGAACTGGATCCTTGGTCTTCACCTGCCTGTTCAGAGATCCATCCTTGTGCTTCATGGACCCAGCACACAGCCTGGACTGAGAGTCAGTGGCCTCCTTGTCGTATCTCCCCTTGGTAGAGTCATCACTCCTGTGGTCACTACCAGGAGGTTGTCCTCTCTTCCCTGTATCCTCAGTGGGGACGCGCCCTGTCTCTCTGATCACAGCTCTCCATCTCCCTGCTCTCCTGCTCAGGAGGGCTGGGGAGGGACTGTAACACCCAGGCCATCAGATTGCTGCTCACTACTACTCAAATGGGACATCCTTCAAGGTCTCTGCTCAATTCTTATTCCCACTGTCTCATATCCGGCTTCATAATTACTTTCACCTTTGCCAGTTCTTCTCCAAAATATCTTTTCTTTCCAAGTTGCATCACTCTGTCTCCCACTGTCCCTTGTCTCCTCTATTTCTCTCTTCATCTCACTGCTCCTCATTTTCCCTCCTTCCCCGCTTCCTCCCTTCACTGTTTTCTCTTTCCCTCTTCTTCCTCTTCCTCACTGTATTTTTTCATTCCATAAGTTTCCTTCTACTACCTTAATCAAAATTTCTAAAGGAAAATGGAAAATGTAGTATTTTTCTATGCAAGGGTAGATTTGCCACCATCTATTATAGTAAAATTTAATGGTACAGATATTAAGGAATCAATGAATCTTAGTAAAAGATCATTAATTCTGAATTTGACTAAATCTGGAAAGCTGGTTCAATATTAGATATAGTAGAAATTCTCCAACAGTCTTGAAGAAAATGATTTTTAAACTCTGCACTTTTACTTTACCTCTATGTAAACCGACATGTCAGACTGTAGTAAAGATCACTGTACAATGTTAGAAGTGGTTTATTTGTCTTTTTTATTTTTTTATCATGTTATAACTTTGCAAGCTGCTGGTACACAGTAGGTTCTCAACTCACACCTATTGTCTGATTATAATTTGAGTTCAGTGTTAATTTGTCATTGAACTCCAAAATATACACAATTCAGCTCTAGTTTGTTTATTGTGTTTAGGTGAACAATAAATACATTACATTGGAAGACTATATTGTAGTTTTGATGTTGATTTTATAATAAGCTTCAGGAGTGTCTACTTTTTA
Source organism: Bubalus bubalis (assembly GCF_019923935.1). NCBI lineage: Eukaryota > Metazoa > Chordata > Mammalia > Artiodactyla > Bovidae > Bubalus > Bubalus bubalis. The sequence goes on from NC_059162.1 coordinate 118,667,062, forward strand.
ATGTAAAATATAACTTTTGCTGTAACTAATTTTCCTTGTACAGTTCAGTAGTGTTTAGCATACTCACCTTGTGTGAATCAGATCTCCAGACTGTTTTCATCTTAAAAGCCTGGAACTCCATACCCCTAGTCAATAACTCCCTGTTTCCCCCTTATCTCCACCACTGGAAGCCCTCATTCTGCTTTCTGTCTCTACCAATGTGACTTCCTCAGCTGCCCCAAATAAGTAAAACATACAGCATTTGTCTTTTTGCATCTGATTGTTTCACTTAGCCCAGTGTCCTCAAGGTGTGCCCATGTTGCAAATGACAGGATTTCTATCCTTTTTAAGCCTGACTAATATTCCATCACATGCATATATGATGGACTTTTGTTTATTTCTTCATCCATCAAGGGACACTTGGGTTGCCTCCACCTTTTAGCTATGAGGAAGAATGTGCTGTGTAAATAGGCATGCACATATCTCAAAGAGACTGCTTTTTAAGTATATTATCAGATGTTTGATTGTATCATATGGTATTTTTTTTTTTAATTTTGAGGAGAACTGTATAGGACATTTCATCATGGCTGCACCTGATGTGAAGAACTGACTCATTGGAAAAGACGCTGATGCTAGGAAAGATTGAAGGCAGGAGGAGAAGGGGATGACAGAGGATGAGATGGTTGGATGGCATCACTGACTTGATGGACATGAGTTTGAGCAAGCCCCCAGAGTTTGTAATGGTCAGGGAAGCTGGGCGTGCTGCAGTCCATGGGGTCACAAAGATTCATACATGACTGAGTGACTGAACTGAACTGTATCATTTCATATTCCCACCAACAGTCCATTCTTTGCAACCCATGGACTATAGCCTGCCAGGATCCTCTGTCCGTGGAATTCTCCAGGCAAGAATACTGGAGTGGGTTACCATTTCCTCTTCCAGGGCATCTTCCCAGGGATCAAACCCAAGTCTCTTACATCTCCTGCATTAATAGGTGTGTTCTTTACCACGAATGCCACCTGTGAAGCCCATATAGCACTTTTCATCATGGCTGTACCATTTCATATCCCCACCAGCAGTGTGAAACAATTTCAGTTTCTTTACATCCTAGTCAACATTTGTTTTTTCTCACAGTATCCCTCATCATGATTGTGAAGTGTTATGTTTTTCTTCTTTTCATTTTCCTAATGATTAGTGCTTTTGAGCATTTTCTTATATGTTTGCTTGCAATTTATAAGTCATCTTTAGAGAAATAGTCAAGTAGTATGAACACTTTCAATTTGGTTATTGGTCTGTTTAATTGTAGAAATTATTTATATATTCTGAATATTATCTTGTTAGTAGAGATAAGATTTTTCAACATTTTTAGGCTTCCCAGGTGGCTTTGTGGTCAAAGAATCTGCTTACCAATGCAGGTGACATGAGTTTGATCCCGATCCAGGAAGATCCCACATGCTGTGGAGCAACAAAGCCTGCACACTGCAACTACTGAGCCTGTGCTCTAGACCTGGGGAGCTGCAGCTACTGACGCCTGCGTGCCCCAGAGCCCGTGCTCCACAAAAGAGAAGCCAGGGCAGTGAATGTGTGCCACAGCAATGAGAGTGTGCAAAATGAGCAGCTGCACACCAGAGTGAAGAGTAGCTCCCACCATCTGTGACTAGAGAAAAGCCAGAACAGCAACGAAGACCCAGCACAGCCAGCAAATATAAGTAAGATCATTTTCTAAAGGATTTCAGTGTTTTCTTCCACGTTGTATGTTGCTTTCTCACAATGTCGTATATGTGCTTTA